>NC_034192.2:46152032-46505157 GCF_002021735.2 Oncorhynchus kisutch
TCCCCGTCCAGCGCTCATCACACTTTAATCCATGTTTGTATCCCAAATGGTACACTATTCTCCCTATTATCTAGGTAGTGCACTACTTTTCAGTCCTATGGGTCTTGGTCAAGGGTAGTGCACTATATAGGCAATATCAGCACAGATGGAACGACCTCGAGTAAGAACCCCCACTCACATATATTGTTACAGCTGGACTGTTCCCCACTGCTCCACACCCATCCCCAGGTTACATTTAGAAATAAATAGGATTCTTTTAGAGCACAAATCTTGAAAATGTCATTGAGGACTGAGGAGACCATTATGTTATGACAGGGAGGGTGTTGAGAAACCTGGAGGTAGATGGAGGTGGTTAGTGTTAGTCTGGGAGGATGATGAGAAACCTGGAGGTAGATGGAGTTGGTTAGTGTTAGTCTGGGAGGGTGTTGAGAAACCTGGAGGTAGATGGAGGTGGTTAGTGTTAGTCTGGGAGGATGATGAGAAACCTGGAGGTAGATGGAGGTGGTTAGTGTTAGTCTGGGAGGATGATGAGAAACCTGGAGGTAGATGGAGGTGGTTAGTGTTAGTCTGGGAGGATGATGAGAAACCTGGAGGTAGATGGAGGTGGTTAGTGTTAGTCTGGGAGGATGATGAGAAACCTGGAGGTAGATGAAGGTGGTTAGTGTTAGTCTGGGAGGATGATGAGAAACCTGGAGGTAGATGGAGGTGGTTAGTGTTAGTCTGGGAGGATGATGAGAAACCTGGAGGTAGATGGAGGTGGTTAGTGTTAGTCTGGGAGGATGATGAGAAACCTGGAGGTAGATGGAGGTGGTTAGTGTTAGTCAGAGACTTCTCACAGGACATAATGGGCTTGAGTATAATTTCCCAACTTCCATTCAATACATCAGTGTCCAGTCAATGTCCAGCTAGCAAAGAGGCATCACACCACCACTATTAGTTGAGTACATGAAGCAGAGGCATATTCCTGAGGGGATGAGTAGGCATGTTAGTGTGTAAGTATGCAGGTGAGTCAGTCAGCCGGGTAGTCTAGAGTAGTCATGGTTTCCATTCCACTGTCACACACACACACACACCTTACACCCACTCCAGCAAGGCTCCCCGCCCCAACACCAACCGTCTATTATTTCCCCGATGTAATCATTAATATGTCAATCACAAGAGAACAGTGATGATATGAAGCAATACTTGATACCGCACTGTCAACATGACTGGAATCAGAGTCAGAGAGTAGATGGAGATGGAGGGGGCGGTGTCGTTGCTAATTGTTGCTATTTCTGGGATTTTATCTCACCCTGTTTTGACATATGAGTTTAGCCCCTACTTGTGCCACCACCCCCTCAACAGCAGCCTGGAGATTTAAAGTATATTCCCTCCATGTTAACATACTTTGTTTTCAGATCCAGTAGAACCACAAACAGGGATAGACAAGGGAAGAGGTGGCATTTATGTGACCTGCTATTTTAGCATTGAAAGCATGAATATTTCCTGGGGTGGGACTTGGAGCTGTCAATGTGACAGAGGGTTCTCCTTGGTAAGGCATAAGCTATCCATCGATAAATTCTAGCTATGCTACTATGAGAAAGAAGAACTGGAATCCAAACTGAATATTGCTCCAATACACTGATAAGTTAGTTAGGTCAAACAATAGAAAAACAAAGAGATATTCCATTTGAATTCCAGGCAAGCCTTCTTCGTCATCGGATGCAGGAAGAAGTCTAGCAGGTCAGAGGTCAGAGGTGGAGAGAGAAACAGTGATGGTGTTGCTCACAGCATATGGTCCACACCTGCTGCTAGGGAAAATCACAAAACAAACGCCCGGCCTTGTCTCTTGATCCTGTTCTGTGTTGATTTTACAAATGGTATCAGAGGGGGCTGGGACTTCATCCATCTGTAGCAGTGATGACCCCCAGCACATTGCCAAGAAAGCACTTACCCACAGCTCAGGTAAAACAATATTCCTGTTTGTAGGGTATGCAAATATCCCTAAGAACATTAGTCATCATAAGTGCCGAACAAAACAGCTTGACCGTCCTACAGTACAACAGCCCCATGTGCTAGATGAGCTATATGACACATACTCTGAATGTAATACGTATTTAGAAAACAGTCCCTCCAGGATTTCGCTGCATTTTTTGGTGATCTCTACGGGCAAAAAATGCTTGATTTTGCTGCGGCAATTCTGACCAAAAAAAGGTTGTTAGCGTGTGACTTGATTGAACAATTGTATGTGGTTAAATTGCAGTGATTGGTTGAAATTGCACACTTTTTGTAATGTGGAGATGGAACAGTTTTATGTGATAACAGTGCAGTGAAGGGTCAATCCTTCCCATAATATGCGGGGAATTCTGCAATCACATAATTGCTCCATCCTGGAGGAAATGATAAAACACATTGTGCCCTGAATGCAAAAAATGCTAGTAGGTGTTGACTGTCCTACAGTGCAACTGCCCTATATGCGGAGTTATATGGCACATGTACTCTGAATGTAACATGCATTTGTAAAACACACTGTGCCTAATTGAGCCCAAATTCTGGTAGCATATAGCCTCAAATTACGTTTTAAAAAACAGTTTTCACAATTAAATTATAACATTCCTGGGACATAATGACATTCTTCTCAGATGGACAAGCTTGGTAAAGGGGCAATGAGTACTTACACAAATTCTGTGCCGTCTTTGCGTCCAGGATTCGCAGCTCCTTCGCCTTTTTCTTGAATTGCGTCACCCTGGCGTCTGTCTCATCCACCTCATTTTTCACTGTAGAAAGAACAGAAGGGATGCATATTCAATTCTGAGGAACATAACTGGTGTATGGAAAGTGTAGCAATGGCCTTGACCCATAAGAAATGATTAAATGTTTGCTTAAGTTTGTTATTTTCATAATATATATTATTCTGGTTTATTTAGAAAATGTACATTCACATTATGTTATGAGCACACTAGGTGACAATACACATTGGGAGCCTTACACATATGGAGAAACAAAGACAAAGTGGTGTTTAAAAGGAGTATATGAGTGATGAAAGAGTTTTTAATCCAACACAGGAACACACTCATCCAACTGGGCTCTAAAGCCAATGGAAACCAAGCTTTACACTCTAAAAAGACCCTGCCAGGTAACATCTACACCATTTAGACGACAGCAGCTAGACCCTCCATATTAGTTTCTCACATTCATGTATAATACTAATGTAAGCCCTGGTCTGCTGGAGCGAGCCTGCAGCAGCAGCTTGTGTGTGTGTGTGTGTGTGTGTGCGTGTTGTAAGATAGTTGACAAACACAGCTCCCCTTCCCCAAGGCTCGTTCTGTCAGCCTCCCAAAGCCAGGGAGATAATTGTGTTCCCAGCGTAATCCTGGAGAGAACCACACACTGCTGCTCCACTGAGCACACAGGCAGGCACACGCCACACAGGCAGGCAACACAGGCAGGCAGGCAGCACACAGACAGGCAGTCAGCACACAGACAGGCAGGCAGCACCCAGACAGGCAGGCAGCACACAGACAGGCAGGCAGCACACAGACAGACAGGCAGCACACAGACAGGCAGGCAGCACACAGACAGGCAGGCAGCACACAGACAGGCAGGCAGCACACAGACAGGCAGGCAGCACACAGACAGGCAGGCAGCACACAAGCAGCGTACGACTCAGGAGACCGGCCCCAATCTTAATGACAGTGTGTCAGGGAGATTCCGCACGGTATAGGTGACACTATGTGTCAGCCAATCGTTCCTATTAAGTTTACCTCTACACACATAATAATTAAATAATAATAATTCTTATTTACATACACACGTACAGGTACGTATGCATACAAACTAACAGGGCCCCTTTGTCTGGGAGCCACCCCTAGGGAGTGAGCATACTGTCTTTAAAACAGGAGGGAGGGAGAGACAGAGATAAGGAAGGGAGGAAGGAAGGAATGTACAGTATACTCAGGTGGAGGCGGCAGAAGGAGAGAGGAAAACTCCTCAAGACTCAAGATGGCTTATGGGAGTGGCAGCGCACCTCGCCGCTAATCATCACAACTCCTCTATTTATTTAAGCCCAAGGTGTGAGTCTCCCAGGAAATACCCAGAACAAACAACCAGATCCCCAGAAAGTATCTGCATATTTGAAGAAACAAGAGGCAACAGCATCTCCTGAGCTGGTAGTGAGGGGAAGATGTTGCTTGAGGCACCCAACACAACCAGCCTCAGCCTCACTACCAGGCAGTTTGTCAACACAACACTTCAGGGAATATATTGTTTATACTTTACACTGTGCTGCTGGAATAGGGAGGGTGATTCAATAATATGATTTAACCCCTCAAAGCTAGTATAGAGTCAGACCTCAGTTTTATTCTGAATTTTTAAGTGTGAATTTTGACATAGTGCTACTTTTATTTCATCACACTGTGGCAGAAATGTATTTTCTGAAAGCTCACCATTACCTTGTAAATGATTATGTTTTTGGGGGTTAGAATTCATCAAAAGTAGCGAAAGTTAAGACCTTGTCAGCTATACTCATTATTTGAACTGGTTAGCCAGCTAGCTTTTAGTTACCTGGCTTGCTAGGTTGACATTTACTGAATGTATTTTAAAATGGATGGGTTTATTGGTGTTAAAATAGAGAAGGTATGCTATTTGAAGCAGCGGGCTGCTGTCGTCATGCAGAGGCTGTCATTTTGTGTCTATACTTCATAATGACAGCAAGTCTGATATCAGACAATAAACAACAATCAATAAAATGGTCACGATGTTGCTACGACAATTGTTTATATGATGTAAACCAGCCTTAATTCTAAAACATCTTGTGGATAGATGCATAGGAGTGAAACAATGTTTTGAAAACCTACATACAGTAAGTGTTCAATAAGGACCAACCTATATGTGTTCAATGAACCTCTGGGCTGAAAGAATGTATGATTGGCGGTTTAAGAAATTAATAACTGGTACATGGTTGTAGAAAACTGTAAACAACTGTTTTATCCAATTCAGACTTCCATGTGAAAAAAAGGATATATATTGTGAAACTGTAATCCGAGGAGATGACTTTATGAGGCCTTTAATTTTACAGGGCTGTGAAAAGATCTTGTTTCATTGCATTTCATGGTGAATTATTTTCTGTATCCACTTTTATCTCCGCATCATTTGGATACAGCCTATTATTCAAAACGCTCAGATTAGGTGAAGTGCCCCATGACAAGTCCCCTGGCGATGACATCACGGACCCATAAGTCCCCGGGTCAAGTGCAGTGAGACGGTTGGATGAGCCTTGTTCATGGGCCAAGAGCTTCTCACGGAGACCAAGCCTCAGACAAAGTAACTAGAGGCCCAGAGAAAATAAAACATCAGGAATCACTGATCTCCCCACAGGGAGGTCTATGTTTTTTTGCAGGCAGTAAGTGGGACAACGATGGGCCATATCGGGGCCCTGGACCCCCCCCCCCCCCCCCACACACACCTTGTGCGAGTTGGATCTTCCACATGGGTACCTCACACTCTCTGTGGGACGCTGTTGAAACATTCGCCAGCGCCTCAGCTGTCCTCACCCTCAGCTGTCCTCTAAAACAGACACACTAGATTTTTTTTTATTTTAAATTTACATTTAGCAAACACTTATATCCAGAGTGACTTACAGGAAAAATTATGGAATTATTAAGTGCCTTGCTCAAGGGTACATCAAGAGGTGTTTCACCAAGTCGGCACGGGGATTCAAACTAGCAACCTTTCGGTTACTGGCCTAACACTCTTAACCCCTAGGTGACCTACAGCCCCATTCCAATATGATATTGTCCCATTGTGCGTTTCCTGTCCTGCTGGGCTCGGGTTAGAAGCAGCAGCAGCGGAATAGGTTAGAGAGAGGGATGGTGATAGCTTATATCTAGCTCAAAGATATGCAACTTTGATGGGGGTGGGGAAACTCATGAGGGGCCGCAGTGGCTCATGGATCTGGGTACCCACATCCATACATCAACAAGTGTCTGCTAAAATGTAACTTAGTTCTATTTTTTACGTTTAGCGCGCTGCAAGTCACGCCTCTCCCATCTCCTCATTGCTTTTTAGGAGCATATACCCACTGGAGGTGGGCACTCCAGTCCAGCTGTTGGTGATAATGCACCTTAAAATTGGTTGCCAACTGACATATAAAGTAGACAGAAGAAGTAGTCATAGTCGTAGAAGAAGACTACTACTACTGAAGGAGAGATTACTAGAAAATAACTAGGTGTCCCCTTCTATCTGTGGATTAAATGTCGGAGTAGAGAACACACAATTTTGTGCGACTCAAAATGGATCGAAATTCTACAAAGATCCAGAAAAAAAGGACCTTGTGCAAAACCTTTTTTATTTTATTGGTCCATGGGCCAACAAAACGGGCGGGGGCTACCAGTTGCCCATCCCTGATCTAGCTGCTATCTGCTAGTATACATGCTCACTGATTCAATTCTGCCACACGCCGCATGTTTCCTCATATCTCCATGTGTGGACTGATGGGGCCTGGAAGGGGAAATCACATACTGCCTGCCAGTTTATTCAGTGTCCAGTGTGGACAGGATAACTACATGTGGCCATTTCAAAGCAACGGGAAAACAGACCAAAAAACACTTATACTAGGTATCAGCCTCGTTTCCATCCTAAACAAAAGTTTGCAAATAAATAGAGTTATGCGATTGCCAAGTAAAACCTTAACCACTCAACCTCCCCTTAAGGCTATGGCTTGACAGTTGATAAAACCACTTGCCAGCACCAAACGTGTTTTACTGACTGCCCAGTGGCTAAGATGTAAGACTCCAACAAGCGCCATCCCTCTCTTAGAGCCCTTTATTTGTTAATACAATATTCCATGAATCCATTTATGAGAGAGCAGTTTGTGGTGGGTAGAGGAAGGGGGTGAAATTGGCAGCCAGCAGGTTTGCTGGAGCTGTCGGGCACAATGAAAGCATGGGGCCCATTTCTCGTCAGGATGTATCATTCCTATGACAGGCTGTCAGGCCCGACACATGGCAATAATGCAATCTTAATCACAAATTAACAGCGAGAGGCTGTGGTAATTGTTTTCATTGGCGAACCAAAAGTAGCACTTAGCGTCTATGCGAGAGCTATCGATGAGATCAGGAGGTAGGTCCATTTGGACAGGAATGAGCAGGGTGGGAGCATGTTGTGTTCCTCAGGGCACGTGGTAAACTGAGCTAGACAGCAGCTGGGCCTCGCATAGCGAAAAGCCTTTCACTGAAACAACCAATAGTGATGGCTCGTTAAGTTTTTATTCAGAACTCCGATCACACACAGATATGTTAAATTTGAGTAAGACATGCTGAGTACATGTAGGACACAAATAACACTAAAATATGAATGACTTCTGTAGAGCAGCATGTCGGTTAAAATTCACAGCAAAAACCGTGCATTGTTTAAAGCAAGGCCAGATGGAGCACTTGGGAAAAGGAGGTTTCTGATTCATCTTGACCATGTCAGTCAGACTACAAGAATGTGTCAGTGTAATATAACCAGAGAGATTTTCCCAATGCTTTGTCGGAACGGCATATCAAGGGAGGGAAACACATAGGAGACTGGTACCGAAAAAGAGAAAGACGTTTCCAAATGACCGTTAAACAATAACACTGAAGTTATTTCGTTTGCCAAGATAATCATATGCATGTTAGGTCCAGCCCAGGATAATAGTTACACTTCATTACCAGAGGAAGGGGAGTATAACAGCTTATTAAGGCCAGAGGAGCCAACCATAGAATGAAGGATTTTATTGAAAAAAAATAGATAAACTACACAAGCAATATAAACTGATTTGGACAGTTTAAGATGGTTTGGCGTCTGTGTGAGCCTTGTATGTGAGTTTTGGACGGTGGTTAGCTCTGGAGAGATCCTGATAACCAGAGTTCTTCCACACTTGGCCGTTCGCTGTGTTGACTGGGCCGCAATCATTTTGCTGGTAGTCTTCCATGAGATATCTCCCTAAAGACCAGCCAGAAGGGCCCGGGGCATTAGAAAGCTAAACACTACCATATGTTAACTTCCGGAGACAGAGACTGGTCCGACGAAGCGCAGCCACCACTAGACAACAAACCACCAGACGACAACACAGAGCGATGGGAGGCCTTTTCGAAAGTAGAAACTGAAGAAAGCATTGATGACAGGTCCTGTACAGATGTATTTAAGGGCAGGCTGACGTAGAGTGGACCAGACAATGTGGAGTCTGGCTGTCCAGTAGGCAATTTATTCCTCACCGAATGTGCAATCTGCCTGCAAACATGTGTTCCGTCCTCCATCTCTCTGACTCACGCTGGGGATTGAGCCACCAGAGCTGCCAGCCCCTCTAAAGGAGATGGATTCTGAGAGAGGCAGAGCCATAGGGTTCTGCCGATGCCTGCTTCAGCTGCAGCTCACACATCTAGATGTGCAATACTCAAACATTTTAACGGAATTGGAAAAAAACCGATTTATTTCCAAGGATATTGGTTCTTTGGGATGCAGCTGGTTTCTCTAAAGGGAGGCTTTGGATATACACTATATAGACACAAAAGTATGTGGACACCCCTTCAAATTTGTGAATTTGGCTATTTCACCCACACCCGTTGCTGACAGGAGTATAAAATTGAGTCCACAGCCATGCAATCTTCATAGACAAACATTGGCAGTAGAATGACCTTACTGAAGAGCTCACCTTTCAACAAGTGGGTGTGTCAAATTTCTGCCCTGCTAGAGCTGCTCCAGGTTAACTGTAAGTGTTGTTATTGTGAAGTGGAAACATCTAGGAGCAACAATGGCTCAGCCGCAAAGTGGTAGGCCACACAAGCTCACAGAACAGAACTGCTGAGGAACCACTGCCTCAAGCAATGTCAGCACAAGAACTGTTTGTCGGGAGCTTCATGAAATGGGTTCCCATGGTCTTGCAGCCACACACAAGCCTAAGATCACCATGCACAATGCCAAGGGTCGGCTGAAGTGGTGTAAAGTTTGCCACCATTGGACTCTGGAGCAGTGGAAACATGCTCTCTGGAGCGATGAACCACGCCTCACCATCTTTTCAGTCTGACGGACTAATCTGGGTTTGGTGGATGCCAGGAGAACACTACCTGCACCAATGCATAGTGCCAACTATAAAGTTTGGTGGAGGAGGAATAATGGTCTGGGGCTGTTTTTCCATGGTTCGGGTTAGGCCCTTTAGTTCCAGTGAAGGGAAATCTTAACGCTACACTATACAATGACATTCTAGACGATTATGTGCTTCAAACTTTTTGGCAACAGTTTGGGGAAGGCCCTTTCCCGTTTCAGCATGACAATGCCCCAGTGCACAAAGTGAGGTCCATAGAGAAATTGATTTTGAGATCAGTGTGAAAGAACTTGACTGTCCTGCACAGAGTCCTGACTTCAACCCCATCGAACACCTTTGGGATGAATTGGAAAGCTGCGAGTCAGGACTAATCGCCCAACATCAGTGTCCCGACCTCACTAATGCTCTTGTGAATGAATGGAAGCAGCAGAAATGTTCAAACATCTAGTGGAAAGCCTTCCCAGAAGAGTGGAGGCTGTTATAGCAGCAAAGGGGGGCCCAACTCCATTATAATGCTGATTAATTTGTAATTAGATGTTCAACGAGCAGTTGTCCACATACTTTTGGCCATGTAGTGTAGGACGATTGCTTGATTTTGCATCTAGCCCAGCCAACAAGGCTGTTATAGGGAATAGACAGGGATGTGTTTTGGCAGTGTAAGAGTAATAACAGACAGTGTAATTGTCTGTGTCAAGCAGTTGACATCTGCTTTTAAGCGTACATTCTCTGTTAGACGTGTAATGGAATACAACAATAGCTAACTACATAGCCATGTAGGAAAACATTTTATGATGTTTGTGTGTATACAATGTTTTTCTTTCAAAATAAGAGATCATGTGGTCAAATCGGCTTGTTTTTCTGTGTCATTGAGAAGAGTAACAGTTATTTCCTGTTAGGTACCCAGAGTGCATCTGAAACATATGACAGAGTCATGTTCCAGGGGCTGTTACCTTTGAAGCACTGTATCTCCTTCGATGTCACCCCCAAAAACACTTGTGATATCCGACCCTGAAGACCAGGGTCAACGGACGAGCACGAGATCTCCCAAAATAGAGAGCAGAACTTAAGGTTAGAAAACACCATTTGACCAGCGAATTCCAGCTGTGCCCAATTTCTCCCATTGATTAGGGCTAAACAGAGGTCTCTCTCTCAACCCCAAAGCCAATTTACTGTTGGGATATAAACCCTCTCTTTCCACTCCTCCCTCAATCTATGATCTCAAAAGCGTGCTCCCACTCTCAAAAAGGCAATACTTTTCTTTCACTCGGGAACCCTGAAATTGTTTCTTTTTCTTCTTCTTTTCTTAAGGCTAGCGAACCATCATTGATCAGATAAGGCCAGTCAAGAATGAAAAAGTGCACAAATTGAATCTGAGGGCAGCATAACAAACAGTCTGGGAGCAAGATAAGTGCTTAATGTACATTCCACATTTGGAAACAGTGGAGGATTTTTGATGACGTGGTCTGGAAATTAGTGTCTGCAACAGCCGTCCATCAGACCCAATCCATTATCTGAAGCGATTTGGGCGATCAACTCCTTAGAGAAATCTCATTTCTCATTTCTCATCTCATTTGTTGATGTTAAGAGATGTAGGTACTAAATACCTGTCTATCGGACTGAATAGGTATGATCCTCGCTCTGAGAGCCGAGTTAGTTAAGCCATTTGGATAACATCTTCCTTGTTGCCCAGGCTTGACCTTCACACAGTGGGAACATTTCGGACAGACTGTCTCACCACTCCACAACCCAAGGTGAGGCAATTAGAACCGAGCTGCAGCTGGGGGAGAGGTTGTACTCTCATCCATGCAATCATCATCATGTCTAATGATAACAGGGAGTTGGGGAAGTGGCTGGTAATGATAATGATGGAAATCATGGTGTGTGTGTGTGTGTGTGTGTGTGTACATGCCTGACTGTCCACATGAGTGAACATGAGTGTTCAATTCAACTGTCCCTCTCACGCTCTCCGAAGGTCACCTGTCTTTCCCCTCAGCAGCTGGTTCTAGTCAGTCCAGGGCTAACTGAAGACGGAGATGGAGGAGGCATTGGGAGGAGAGATGAATCTCCCAGGGTGATATAATGACCCATGGCGCATTAACGGCTTCAGTATGAAGGTAAGAGGAGAGGAGTGGAGAGGCCCAGCCTTGAGTCACACAGCGGGGCCTGGAGACACACAGCTGGGCCTGGAGACACACAGCTGGGTCTGGACACACACAGCTGGGCCTAGGCCTTGAGTCACACAGCTGGGAATGGAGATGCAGAGCTGGGCCTGGAGACACACAGCACAGTGGAATAACCACCACCTCTTCCTCCTCATGTGTGAGGGAGAGAAACTCATTCATACAGATCTCATTCATGTCCTCCATATTTAGTTATGTTCTTACTCTGACCTGAGTGTTTGACCCGAGAGATGAGAAGGAAGAAGAGGGATGGCTAACCCCTAACATAGAGGTAGACATTCTGCATTCATACTTTGCTTACCATCCATCAGAAATGGAAATGCTGTGCTGTAACCTTCCACGTTACAAATATTCTGAAAATGTGATGTGCATGTTGAGGAATCCAGGAAATCTTGGCAGGATTTAACCCTGCAATGACTCATCCATCTGTGATTGCTTTCATGGATCACACTCATCCAGCAGTTTCATATAGGAGTTGCCAGAGCATTACAAATGGCATATTCCACCTGGGGGATATCTGCTGACTCCTACTGCTAATAGCTTATCTCGTAGACTGGGGATTCTGATTAGTCTTCCATGAAGGAAAGGTGGAATATTGCATTACTCACAGTGTTGCTGCAGACAATTAAAATACATTATACAGAGAATAACGGGATGGCTTTTAACACAGAACATATCTTGGGAAAACTAAGTGAAATGACTGCATGACAAGTAGAAAAAAAAGTCATTGACCTGAGCTTCAAGACGACCTCTAACATCTCTGCTGTTTCATTTAGGAGTGTTGAGACCTTGAGAACATTGTTGGTCTCTTCCTTCTCTGTCTGGGAGAGGCAGAGAGTGTGGTAAGGCCTTGTTAGTTGACCGTGAAGAGAGCTCGAGGGCAGCCTGAGGACTGGGCCTGACAGGCAATGAGCTCCAGGAACCTGTTCTCCGGTTGGGCCGGGACAGCCCGCCATGACCCAATGCGCTTGAGTGCCCAGAGAGGCAGTTGCTGATGCTACAAACGGCTGCCTCCATCGTCCATTAAGCGAAGGCCCTGCCTAGCTGGGTTTAAGCATTCAGCAGGAGAAACACTGAAGCCTAGGCTCATGTAACAGCTCCGGGATGAGAAGCAGAGATTTGAGGCTGGGCCTCTTCAGACAGCTGGCAGGAAAACTTATGTCCCAGTAGTCTCTATTACCTCTCCCAGCTCTACGGTACACAGGCCCAGACCCAGCCTGAGTGCTAAAGTACAGAGAGCAGGGCTAGAGAAGAGATATCTACCAGCTAGCAGAAGCAGCACTATGCTCCCTTTAACTCCCCTCTCTGTTTCCCCAACTAAGCCTTCAGACGCAATGGTTACACACAAACACAAAGAAACATGCAGGGATGCATGCATACAGCTCTTATTGATGTTCCATTGTCTCCAACTCTCATTCTTTCTTTCTTGTTCTAATAAAGACCATACGTTTGCTACTGCTAGATTGTAAGTATATAATAACAATTCAAAGAACAGTCAACAGTATTTGTGTTGACACTACAATGAACATGACTGATGCTCTGTCTGACACATGATACTGGGATAAATGTTGGCAATGTACAAATATGTGAAGATAAATACACAAAGCAGAGGACTAAAGGTCAAGAGGGAATTAACGATCAATGGAAAGTTGTTTTTCTATAATGGGGAAATAATGATTAATGGGTCAGAGACATGTGAGGAACTTCGGTCCGGGATTCATAGCTACAGTTGAAGTCATTAAAACTCATTTTTCAACCATGATGTCAAGCAAAGAGGCACTGAGTTTGAAGGTAGGCCTTGAAATACATCCACAGGTACACCTCCAATTGACTCAAATGATGTCAATTAGCCTATCAGAAACTTCTAAAGCCATGAAATCATTTTAAAAAATGTTCCAAGCTGTTTAAAGGTACAGTCAGCCTAGTGTATGTAAACTTCTGACCCACTGGAATTGTGATACAGTGAATTATAAGTGAAATAATCTGTCTAAACAATTGTTGGAAAAATTACTTGTGTCATGCACAAAGTAGATGTCCTAAACGACTTGCCAAAACTATAGTTTGTTAAAAATACATTTGAGGAGTGGTTGAAAAACGAGTTTTAATGACTCCAACCTAAGTGTATGTATGTAAACTTCCGACTTCAACTGTACTTCCCAGCATAACAACTATGATGTGTTCTCTTTGAATAAACCTATTTTTTCTCCCCCTGATTTGCTTTGGGGTCTGTGTTATTGAAGTATAACATCAACTGCTAACAGCAACTAGTGGGACTATTTCTACTGCACTCTCACCGTTTGATATGACAACAGAGTGTGGTCTCCTTTATCTCGTTGGCAAATGCCCTACTTTGGAGTCTACTCGACAGGTCTGCCTTCTGTACATTTGTCATCTGACAGAACCTAATCTGCCCTCTCTTTCTCTCCTGGCGCCTTTTTTCCTCTTTTGTCATCTCTTGCTCAAACATTTTGGGAGATGAAGACATGATGAAAAGCGGCGAGCGACTCAGGGAGAGTGGTCCATTTGTTGTCTGTGCAAGGGTAGTTTAGAGCTTCAATTTTAGTTTGTTTGCTTCTTCTCCCGCCACCTGTGTCTTTGCCCCCGTCACCTTCTGATCATGTCTTCTCTAGTGATCCCGAGGCCACACTCACATAACCCAGCCTAACTACTAAAGAAATAATTACTTCTGGGATACCGGCCTCTGCAACTGGTGTATTCTGGGCCCTAGCTGTACGGTGGCTCCTAATTGGCTCTGAAAGCATCACTTCCTTTGGCCGTGTGACTGCTTGTGTGACTACCTCCCCGCCCACCTGTTCTATCTCTCTGATAGTGAGCAGAGTAGACTTGAGTGTCTACCTGCTGGCATACCCTTTTAGTTCATATTGAGCCACTGGTGTTTTGGACTTAGGATACATATTCAGACTGTTTCTCTATTCAAAAGAACTGGGAAAAAGAGTCAAACATGAAGCATTGTCAAAGGAAGGGAAAAAAAACAGTGGGGTGCAACTCAGCTTTACAAGGTTTATGTTTTAGAAATGTGGTTGAGCATTATCCCCTTCACTTGAAGGTTAACCGATAGGTTGATCCAATTTGTCTATGAAGGTGTGAAAGGACTTAAGAAATACTTCATATGTCTGCATGGGGAAATGTCAAGGTTTGCTGAAGGATAAGGAGGGGGAAAACTTTTCCATTCTGGCGGAGAGGCTCCACGCTTGTTAGCAGCAATGGGTTTATCCCGGGGAATCAACACCGTCAGGGGCAGATAGTACAGTATAATTGTAAGTCCCCAATCCTATAAAAGACAGCAGCTGCAGCTAAAATTCATGCCTTGCCACTTGGCACAAACCAATACAGATCTCCCTGGCTGACGATAAACAATTTTTGACAACCGTTGAGTGCCGAGTATATTGTGAAGCAACGCACCAGCTGGGCTGCAGTGCAAGATTGAGGCTTTAAAGGCTTTGTCTGTGTCACATCCTGATGACTATTCTTCAGACAGCCTCCCGTCTAACATGCTCCAGTGACATGTAGGTGTCAAAGCAGAAATGCCCTGATTAAATATGTACTATTCAGCATCTGGGGGGGGGAGTAGAGAGGTGTTCAGTCGTGAACTGCATTTGAATCTGATGTGTGTCTGTCGCTGTATACCTGCCTTGACTTTCTATAAGCGAACACAGTGTTATATCAGTCGTACCCAAACATACTAAATGGTTCAGTCTCTCTCGCGCTCTCTCTCTCTCATCAAAGAGGCAGTTATGTCCTCTGGGAGGGGAATGTAAGATGAGGACAAAGCGAAATCAGAGTCCGAATGAAAACATGGGGAGAGTGTGCTTGGGCCAGGAGTCGCAGTAGGAATGCGTGCTGAGGGGAGGCTTGTTGTTGTTTTAAAGGGGGCTTCATTGGCCCTGGTGTGGTGCTGTAGGGTGTGTGATCCCTGTGCTCTGAGCTAGATCCAACTGGTCAAGGAAAAGACATGGAAGTAGAGACCGAGAGAAAGCTCTTGGCGCTCATGGCTTATGTTACTCAGGCCATCCCTTCGAGGCCTCGCATCACAAACCCACACACTACCACAACTCCCCAGCCTTTCTCCTCTGCATTAACCACTTCCTGTGAGGCTCCCATCTCCAGGCCTGCTGACAGCCAGCCACAGCCAAAAGAACCCCCGAGAAAACAGAGACAGGTTTGTGTGGAAAAAAAGAAAGAGAGGAGAAAAGTCAGAGTCCCAGAGCTGAACTGAGGGAGAGGGGGTGGATGAGGCCCTGAGAGACAACCTAGAAGAGAAAATAATAAGGCAAAAGAAAGAGACCTCACGTGTCATTCAAAACATCATTACCGCTTTGTGACATGCTGGCAGCTAACCGCCAATTATTTCTGATTTGGCTTCCAACGACGTTGCAGCCCATCGTTACATCCTGTTAGAAGTGCAGCCTTGATTACAGTCTCCCTTGTTTGGTTTAATGACAAGAGTTATAACAGTTTTAGTCAAACTTAATGAGTTAAAATGATAGACTTGCCCTAGCAGCCATTAGGGTGCAGCAACCACCGTTACTGTCGTGTTGGGTGGGTCTTTTGTTTCCTGCTCACGCTGAGGCCTTGATTAGTGTGCTGGTAGGATTGTAAATATGTGTCTGACCTCCTCTGCATTGGAATTCGGTGTATGGATGGTCCATGGTCGGGGAGTGTGAATCGTGTTCCAACCCCACTCTCAGCGGCCTGGATTGAGGTGTTTTCGAGACCTGCTGCTAAAATCCCAGTCTGGGTTACTCCTGAATTGGATTTTGTGTTAACCAGCGGCAGTAAAGAGGGCGATGAAGGTTCAGAGACTGTCACTTAGTGCTCTGTCCAGTAAAAACCACACAGAGCCAAAGTAGGCCTTCACCTGCTACTACATTACTGTTCCACTCCCATCATCAACAGAACTTATTGAGTTAGTCACCACTAGATAATTCAATCACAATATTAAAGAACAATTTTATTTCCACTCCCAAACACTCTCATTCTCCCTCTCTCTCCATTGTCTAAATGAAACGGTTGACTTTTACTCCAGGTACAGAGAGTAGTGTTTTCCAGTTCATGCAGAGAGAGTGGCTTTCCAGAAGAAACCAAATCTAAAATCAACATTGATTTACAACAGGACCTTTAACTAAGCACATGCCTTGGAGGTCACTGCTGGACCAAAGGAAAAGCAACATAGTGACAAACTCCACTCAGGAAACGAACCAATCTAAACAGAGACATTGTTTTATCCTCCCGCTATTCAGCAGTCCGGTTAGAGAGGAAAACAAAGACTTTGGGCGGCTTGGGAATATGACGAGGAAAGACATTGCCAAAGTGCTGGATCCTTTCGAGCCACGTGGAGGATCAATGGGTTAAATTAAAGGGGGTCTGAGTGGCAGTGTGAGTCGTCTCTCTCTGATCTCTGAACTACAGAGAGCCTGACGCTCAAAGCCCCACTAAATTACAGGTATATTTGTGAGAGGTGAACCACCTGCGCAAAGGCAGCTGCGATTTCAAGTGACACAGATCCGTGGTTATCTCCTTCGAAGCACTTCAAATCAAATATATTTATAAAGCCATTTTTATACATCAGCAGATGTCACAAAGTGCTAATACATAAACCTAGCCTAAAACTCCAAACCCCAAGCAATGCAGATGTACAGTCGTGGCCAAAAGTTTTGAGAATGACTTTTTCACAAAGTCTGCTGACTCAGTGTCTTTAGATATTTTTGCCAGATGTTACTATGGAATTATGAAGTATACTGACAAGCATTTCATAAGTCTCAAAGGCTTTTATAGACAATTACATGAAGTTGATGCAAAGAATCAATATTTGTAGTGTTGACCATTCTTTTTCAAGACCTCTGCAATCCGCTGATGGCAGCCCATTTTTGCATAATCAATGATTGGAGTTTGTCAGAATTTGTGGGGTTTTGTTTTTCCACCTCCTCTTGAGGATTGACCACAAGTTCTCAATGGGATTAAGGTCTGGGGAGTTTCCTGGCCATGGACCCAAAATATCGATGTTTTGTTCCCCGAGCCACTTAGTTATAATTTTTGTCTCATTGAAAGGTGCTCCATTTGCCTTATGGAAAGGTGCTCCATCGCTGGAAAAGGCATTGTTTGTCACCAAACTGTTCCTGGATGGTTGGGAGAAGACCAGTCCCCATGCTTGTCTCAGAGCAGCGCGAAACGGTGCTAAAATAGTTGTAGGCTTTTGCTTCTAACTTCAATATGCTCTTTAAATAAATAAGACCTACAACATTTTTATCAGTATATCTAAAAAAAAAATCAATGATGTTATTGGCGGATCCTATATTAATATCTAAGGCGCATTTTTTGTTAGTTATTGTCAGATATTCTCACAGATCCTAAGGGGTTTTTATATAATTCTAAATTAATTCATAATAATCACTTTGTTTAAAAAGTAACAATTAAAAAGTAACAATATTTTGGAGATTATTTTTTTTTAACCTAGCGTGAGCGAGGAAAAGGCAAATATTGAACATGGGGTGAGACATTCTCACTAATTTGTAAATAAGGCCAGTTTGTTATTTAGAATGATTCATTTCTGGATAAACCTAACTTGATTAATTAGCAGACATCACTTTCATATATTCAGTCAACACATTTTAAGAATATCATGGAATATTTGAACATTTTTGTTTCTCCATGCTTGTCTCAGAGCAGCGAGAAACGGTGCTGAAATAGATGTCCACAGCGGAAAGCCTATGATTTCTGTGCCCATTCGTGGTTTCTCTCTTCGGTTACATAGAATAGCAGACCAGCATAACGGTCCGGACAGCCCTTGCTGTGCCTGGTGAGCAGTTGGTCAAGTTCTGTGGTCAGAAGAGGAATGGAAATGTCAGGGTGAACCAATGACCTGACGAACCCGCCACGTATGTTGACTCTTCCTGTCGGAGGTGGAGTCCCAGAGCTCACAGGTGTGCCTGGCATGGATTAGCCAGCCTGCCAGCATAGCGGAGTCTGCCACTAGCACAGTCAGTGTAGTCAGCTCAACTATCACCATTGAGACCGTGTCTGTGTCTCGACCTGGGTTGGGCAAAACTAAACATGGCGGTGTTCGTCTTAGCAATCTCACTAGGATAAAGACCACCTCCATTGCTGTCAGTATTGAAAGAGATCATGATACCTCACATCTCAAAATAGGGCTGCTTAATGTTAGATCCCTTACTTCAAAGGCAATTATAGTCAATGAACTAATCACTGATCATAATCTTGATGTGATTGGCCTGACTGAAACATTTTATTTTATTTATTTTATTTTACCTTTATTTAACCAGGTAGGCAAGTTGAGAACAAGTTCTCATTTACAATTGCGACCTGGCAACATGGCTTAAGCCTGATGAATTTACTGTGTTAAATGAGGCCTCACCTCCTGGCTACACTAGTGACCATATCCCCCGTGCATCCCACAAAGACGGAGGTGTTAATAACATTTACGATAGCAAATTTACAAAAAAAAATGCAGTTTTCGTCTTTTGAGCTTCTAGTCATGAAATCTATGCAGCCTACTCAATCACTTTTTATAGCTACTGTTTACAGGCCTCCTGGGCCATATACAGCGTTCCTCACTGAGTTCCCTGAATTCCTATCGGACCTTGTAGTCATAGCAGATAATATTCTAATCTTTGGTGACTTTAATATTCACATGGAAAAGTCCACAGACCCACTCCAAAAGGCTTTCGGAGCCATCATCGACTCAGTGGGTTTTGTCCAACATGTCTCTGGACACACTCACTGTCACAGTCATACGCTGGACCTAGTTTTGTCCCATGGAATAAATGTTGTGGATCTTAATGTTTTTCCTCATAATCCTGGACTATCGGACCACCATTTTATTACGTTTGCAATTGCAACAAATAATCTGCTCAGACCCCAACCAAGGAACATCAAAAGTTGTGCAATAAATTCACAGACTACACAAAGATTCCTTGATGTCCTTCCAGTTTCCCTCTGTCTACCCAAGGACGCCAGAGGACACAAATCAGTTAACCACCTAACTGAGGAACTCAATTTAACCTTGCGCAATACCCTAGACGCAGTTGCACCCCTAAAAACATTTCTCATAAGAAACTAGCTCCCTGGTACACAGAAAATACCCGAGCTCTGAAGCAAGCTTCCAGAAAATTGGAACGGAAATGGCGCCACACAAAACTGGATGTCTTCCGACTAGCTTGGAAAGACCGTACCGTGCAGTACCGAAGAGCCCTTACTGCTGCTCGATCATCCTATTTTTCAAACTTAATTGAGGAAAATAAGAACAATCCGAAATTCCTTTTTGATACTGTCGCAAAGCTAACTAAAAAGCAGCATTCCCCAAGAGAGGATGACTTTCACTTTAGCAGTGATAAATTCATGAACTTCTTTGAGGAAAAGATTATGATTATTAGAAAGCAAATTACGGACTCCTCTTTAAATCTGCGTATTCCTTCAAAGCTCAGTTGTCCTGAGTCTGCACAACTCTCCCAGGACCTAGGATCAAGAGAGACGCTCAAGTGTTTTAGTAATATATCTCTTGACACAATGATGAAAATAATCATGGCCTCTAAACCTTCAAGCTGCATACTGGACCCTATTCCAACTAAACTACTGAAAGAGCTGCTTCCTGTGCTTGGCCCTCATATGTTGAACATAATAAACGGCTCTCTATCCACCGGATGTGTACCAAACTCACTAAAAGTGGCAGTAATAAAGCCTCTCTTGAAAAAGCCAAACCTTGATTAGAAAAGGCTGTTGCGCAGCAACTTACTGCCTTCCTGAAGACAAACAATGTATACGAAATGCTTCAGTCTGGTTTTAGACCCCATCATAGCACTGAGGCGGCACTTGTGAAGGTGGTAAATGACATTTTAATGGCATCGGACCGAGGCTCTGCATCTGTCCTCGTGCTCCTAGACCTTAGTGCTGCTTTTGATACCATCGATCACCACATTCTTTTGGAGAGATTGGAAACCCAAATTAGTCTACACGGACAAGTTCTGGCCTGGTTTAGATCTTATCTGTTGGAAAGATATCAGTTTGTCTCTGTGAATGGTTTGTCCTCTGACAAATCAACTGTAAATGTCGGTGTTCCTCAAGGTTCCGTTTTAGGACCACTATTGTTTTCACTATATATTTTACCTCTTGGGGACGTTATTCGAAAACATAATGTTAACTTTCACTGCTATCCGGATGACACACAGCTGTACATTTCAATGAAACATGGTGAAGCCCCAAAATTGCCCTTGCTAGAAGCATGTGTTTCAGACATAAGGAAGTGGATGGCTGCAAACTTTCTACTTTTAAACTCGGACAAAACAGAGATGCTTGTTCTAGGTCCCAAGAAACAAAGAGATCTTCTGTTGAATCTGACAATTAATCTTAATGGTTGTACAGTCGTCTCAAATAAAACTGTGAAGGACCTCGGCATTACTCTGGACCCTGATCTCTCTTTTGAAGAACATATCAAGACCATTTCAAGGACAGCTTTTTTCCATCTACGTAACATTGCAAAAATCAGAAACTTTCTGTCCAAAAATGATGCAGAAAAATTAATCCATGCTTTTGTCACTTCTAGGTTAGACTACTGCAATGCTCTACTTTCCGGCAACCCGGATAAAGCACTAAATAAACTTCAGTTGGTGCTAAATACGGCTGCTAGAATCCTGACTAGAACCAAAAAAGTTGATCATATTACTCCAGTGCTAGCCTCTCTACACTGGCTTCCTGTCAAAGCAAGGGCTGAATTCAAGGTTTTACTGCTAACCTACAAAGCATTACATGGGCTTGCTCCTACCTATCTCTCTGATTTGGTCCTGCCGTACATACCTACACGTACGCTACGGTCACAAGACGCAGGCCTCCTAATTGTCCCTAGAATTTCTAAGCAAACAGCTGGAGGGAGGGCTTTCTCCTATAGAGCTCCATTTTTATGGAACGGTCTGCCTACCCACGTCAGAGACGCAAACTCGGTCTCAACCTTTAAGTCTTTACTGAAGACTCATCTCTTCAGTGAGTCATATGATTGAGTGTAGTCTGGCCCAGGAGTGGGAAGGTGAACGGAAAGGCTCTGGAGCAACGAACCGCCCTTGCTGTCTCTGCCTGGCCGGTTCCCCTCTTTCCACTGGGATTCTCTGCCTCTAACCCTATTACAGGGGCTGAGTCACTGGCTTACTGGGGCTCTCTCATGCCGTCCCTGGAAGGGGTGCGTCACCTGAGTGGGTTGATTCACTGATGTGGTCATCCTGTCTGGGTTGGCGGCGCCCCCCCTTGGGTTGTGCCATGGCGGAGATCTTTGTGGGCTATACTCGGCCCTGTCTCAGGATGGTAAGTTGGTGGTTGAAGATATCCCTCTAGTGGTGTGGGGGCTGTGCTTTGGCAAAGTGGGTGGGGTTATATCCTTCCTGTTTGGCCCTGTCCGGTGGTGTCCTCGGATGGGTCCACAGTGTCTCCTGACCCCTCCTGTCTCAGCCTCCAGTATTTATGCTGCAGTAGTTTGTGTGTCGGGGGGCTAGGGTCAGTTTGTTATATCTGGAGTACTTGTCCTGTCCTATTCGGTGTGTCCCGTGTGAATCTAAGTGTGCGTTCTCTAATTCTCTCCTCTCTCTCGGAGGACCTGAGCCCTAGGACCATGCCCCAGGATTACCTGACATGATGACTCCTTGCTGTTCCCAGTCCACTTGGCCGTGCTGCTGCTCCAGTTTCAGCTGTTCTGCCTTCTTATTATTCGAACATGCCGATCATTTATTAACATTTGAACATCTTGGCCATGTTCTGTTATAATCTCCACCCGGCACAGCCAGAAGAGGACTGGCCACCCCACATATGCTCTCTCTAATTCTCTCTTTTTCTCTCTCTCTCGGAGGACCTGAGCCCTAGGACCATGCCCCAGGACTACCTGACATGATGACTCCTTGCTGTCCCCAGTCCATCTGACCGTGCTGCTGCTCCAGTTTCAACTGTTCTGCCTTATTATTATTCGACCATGCTGGTCATTTATGAACATTTGAACATCTTGGCCATGTTCTGTTATAATCTCCACCCGGCACAGCCAGAAGAGGACTGGCCACCCCACATAGCCTGGTTCCTCTCTAGGTTTCTTCCTAGGTTTTGGCCTTTCTAGGGAGTTTTTCCTAGCCACCGTGCTTCTACACCTGCATTGCTTGCTGCTTGGTGTTTTAGGCTGGGTTTCTGTACAGCACTTTGAGATATCAGCTGATGTACGAAGGGCTATATAAATACATTTGATTTGATTTGATTGTGACTCCATCTCGTTCCTCGCCCTTTTCAACATGAGTGAGTCGATGACTATTCAAGCCATTGACTCACTGATGAATGAAGATGATAAGTGATCGGCATAGGCAATCTGTAATCATCACAGCACAACATCAACGTCACTCAAATAATAGTCAGAAGACAGTTGAACAAACTTGCGCGGGACTTATGGAAAGGCTCGGTAAGAAATATACAGTTGAAGTCGAACATTTACATACACCGTAACCAAATATATTTAAACTCAGTTGAACAATTCCTGACATTTAAATCTAGTAAAAATCCCCTGTCTTAGGTCAGTTAGGATCACCACTTTATTTTAATAATTTGAAATGTCAGAATAATAGTAGAGAGAATTATTTATTTATTTCATCACACTCCCAGTGGGTCAGAAGTTTACATACACTCAATTAGTATTTGATAGCATTGCCTTTTAAATTGTTTAACTTGGGTCAAACGCTTCGGGTAGCCTTCCACAAGCTTCCCACAATAAGTTGGGTGAATTTTGTCCCATTCCTACTGAGAGAGCTGGTGTAACTGAGTCAGGTTTGTAGGCCTCCTTGCTCGCATATGCTTTTTCAGTTCTGCCCACACATTTTCTATTGGATTGAGGTCAGGGATTTGTGATGGCCACTCCAATACCTTGACTTTGTTGTCCTTAAGCCATTTTGCCACAACTTTAGAAGTGTGCTTGGGGTCATTGTCCATTTGGAAGACCCATTTGCGACCAAGCTTTAACTTCGTGCCTGATGTCTTGAGATGTTGCTTTAATATATCCACATAATTTTCCTTTCATGATGCCATCTATTTTGTAAAGTGCACCAGTCCCTCCTGCAGGAAAGCACCCCCACAGCATGATGCTGCCACCCCGAACTTTATGGTTGGGATGGTGTTCTTCCACTTGCAAGCATCCCCCTTTTTCCTCCAAACATAATGATGGTCATTTTGGCCAATCATTGAACGTGGTATCTTCAGGCATTTAGAAATTGCTACCAAGGATGAACCAGACTTGTGGAGGTCTACCATTTTTTTCTGAGGTCTTGGCTGATTTCTTTTGATTTTCCCATGTCGTCAAGCAAAGTGGCACTGAGTTTGAAGGCAGGCCTTGAAATACATCCACAGGTACACCTCCAATTGACTCAAATGATGTCAATTAGCATATCAGAAGCTTCTAAAGCAATTACATCCCCCCCCCAAGCTGTTTAAAGGCACAGTCAACTTAGCGTATGTAAACTTCTGACACTGGAATTGTGATACAGTGAATAACAAAGGTTTATCTCAATACTTTGTTATATACCCTTTGTTGTTAATGAGAGGTCAAACGTTTTCTGTAAGTCTTCACAAGGTTTTCACACACTGTTGCTGGTATTTTGGCCCATTCCTCCATGCAGATCTCCTCTAGAGCAGTGATGTTTTGGGGCTGTTACTGGGCAACACGGACTTTCAACTCCCTCCAAAGATTTTCTATGGGGTTGAGATCTGGAGACTGGCTAGGCCACTCCAGGACCTTGAAATGCTTCTTACGAAGCCACTCCTTCGTTGCTCGGGCGGTATGTTTGGGATCATTGTCATGCTGAAAGACCCAGCCACGTTTCATCTTCAATGTCCTTACTGATGGAAGGACGTTTCACTCAAAATCTCACGATACATGGCCCCATTCATTCTTTCCTTTACACGGATCAGTCGTCCTGGTCCCTTTGCAGAAAAACAGCCCCAAAGCATGATGTTTCCACCCCCATGCTTCACAGTAGGTATGGTGTTCTTTGGATGCAACTCAGCAGTCTTTGTCCTCCAAACACGACGAGTTGAGTTTTTACCCAAAAAGTATATTTTGGTTTCATCATATGCCATTCTCCCAATCTTCTTCTGGATCATCCAAATGCTCTCTAGCAAACTTCAGACGGGCCTGGACATGCACTGGCTTAAGCAGGGGGACATGTCTGGCACTACAGGATTTGAGTCCCTGGCGGCGTAGTGTGTTAGTGATGGTAGGCTTTGTTACTTTGGTCCCAGCTCTCTGCAGGTCATTCACTAGGTCCCCCCGTGTGGTTCTGGGATTTTTGCTCACCGTTCTTGTGATCATTTTGACCCCACAGGGTGAGATCTTGCGTGGAGCCCCAGATCGAGGGAAATTATCAGTGGTCTTGTATGTCTTCCATTTCCTAATAATTGCTCCCACAGTTGATTTCTTCAAACCAAGCTGCATACCTTTTGCAGATGCAGTCTTCCCAGCCTGGTGCACATCTACAATTTTGTTTCTGGTGTCCTTTGACAGCTCTTTGGTCTTGGCCATACTGGAGTTTGGAGTGGGACTGTTTGAAGTTGTGGACAGGTGTCTTTTATACAGATAACAAGTTCAAACAGGTGCCATTAATACAGGTAACGAGTGGAGGACAGAGGAGCCTCTTATAGAAGAAGTTAAAAGTCTGTGAGAGCCAGAAATCTTGCTTGTTTGTAGGTGACCAAATACTTATTTTCCACCATAATTTGCAAATAAATTCATTAAAAATCCTACAATGTGATTTTCTGGATTTATTTTTCTCATTTTGTCTGTCATAGTTGAAGTGTACCTATGATGAAAATTACAGGCCTCTCTCATCTTTTTAAGTGGGAGAACTTGCACAATTGGTGGCTGACTAAATACTTTTTTGCCCCACTGTATATATTCACAGTTGTAGTCGGAAGTTACATACACTTAGGTTGGAGTCATTAAAATAATTAATACATTTGGGCACAGTCGATAGCGTGCTGGACTTTGGGCTAGAATGTTAAGGGTTATAAACCTGCTTCCTGCTTGTTTCATTACATTATTATGCCGGTCTCAGAGAAAATAGCCTGGATTGTTACTCCCATCTCGTTCCCCGCTCTCTTTCACGCGTCATTCTCTGCCTGAGTGGCTCGCTTGTGGGCGTGCTGACAGGATGTAATGTTTTTTATTCTGTATATATGAATTACAAATCAGCCTTTACTTAAATCATGTTTCTAGTCTATTGCATTTTTACAATGTGTAATCATTGATGACCCAGGAGCAGGAGTGGTAAACACTGTTGAAGTGTATAACTGTAATACATACATGCAGACACATCATCATTCAAATAATGCAGAGTTTGATACACCTGGTATTGGATATGACTGAAAGAAAAATAGCTAAATAGCGATTTTCGTAAATGAACTTTATGACAAACAAATATGCACAATCGTTGTCTCTACATTAACTAACATATTCCTCTCAATTGTACATTTTAACAATAAAAAAACAGAAGTACCATATTTGCATAACTATTCAGACCCTTTGCTATGAGACTCGAAATTGAGCTCAGGTGCATCCTGTTTCCATTGATCATCCTTGAGATGTTTCTACAACTTGATTGGAGTCCAAGTCTAAATTCAATTGATTAGACATTGTTTGGAAAGGCACACACCTGTCTATATAAGGTCCTACAGTTGACAGTGCATGTCAGAGCAAAAACCAAGCCATGAAGTCGAAGGAATTGACGTAAAGCTCAGAGACAGGATTGTGTCGATGCACTGATCTGGGGAAGGGTACCAAAACATTTCTGAAGCATTGAAGGTACCCAAGAACACAGTGGCCCCCCATCATTTGGAAACAAAGACTCTTCCTAGAGCTGGCCCAGCCAAACTGAAGTTTACCAAAAGGTACCTAGACTCTCAGACCATGAGAAATAATATTTTCTGGTCTGATGAAACCAAGATTGAACTCTTTGACCATTAAAGCTACAAATGAGTTTTTCTAACACTTCTCACTTCATGCACATACAGTATCAACTTGCTCATATATTTTTACAACTTGAGAAACAAAGATAACAAAAAGTTGAGAAAAAAGTGAACCAAGTTTTAATTCAGACTTTTGCAATCACAGACACAGCAGCCTTCTCTCAGTTTTATCATGTGAAAAAGACAGTGTTGTCATGTTCTGACCTTAGTTCCTTTGATTTGTCTTTGAATTAGTATGGTCAGGGCTCGAGTTGGGTGGGTTGTCCATGTTCAGTTTTCTATGTTGTGTTTGCGTTTGGCCTGGTATGGTTCTCAATCAGAGGCAGGTGTCGTTAGTTGTCTCTGATTGAGAAACATACTTAGGTAGCCTTTTCCCACTTGTGTTTCGTGGGTGTTTATTTTCTGTGTCTGTGTGTTCCACACGGAACTGTTTTGAATAGTTATTTCACGTGTCGTTTATTGTTTTGTTTCAGTGTTCGCTTGGTTTAATAAAGAGCATGAACAAGTACCACGCTGCGCATTGGTCCTCCGATCCTTACTACTCCTCCTCGTCAGAGGAAGACAGCAGTTACAAGTGTGCTGTGTAAAGCTGAGCACTACATACAAGTATGTACTGTTTTAGCGCAATGTTCTAAATTCCTGTGTCAGTTTTTTTGTAGGAGTGTTCTGTCTATTTTGTATTCACTCCTTCTGTGTTGTTTGCATTGTGCACCTTCCCACTCTGTAATTTAGCAGACGCTCTTATCCAAAGTGCATTCATCTTAAGATATTTAGGTGGGACAATCACATATCACAGGCATATAAAGTGCATTTTTCCTCAGTAAAGTAGCTAAGCCCCTCTGTAATAGACGAGAACTTAACCTTTCTAACCATACCGTCTTAAGTCCCAAAATGTAGAACAGAGCCGACCCTACTAAAATGAAGTATCAACGAACATGTTGTGGGAAATGTATGCTCAGTTAGTCGCAAGAGGAATTGCTGTACCACATACCTCTAGCAGCATTTTAGCCACACTCTCATGTGCCAGTTGTCTAGTTTGTGTTTTATAAATGTGCAATGAGCATAAAAATACATTTTATAAGGAATTAGCAACTGGTTTTCATTCTAAGAAATAAGCATCTTCTTATCCAGGTAGGCCACCTGTTTTCAATATCTAAACAAAGTGAACATGCTTGAAACAGTTGGAGATGAGCAGGAGGGTGTATTCATAACAGTTCAACCTTCTTAGTAAGCAAATAAATCCAAGTTGGCTAGACTTGAAATATAAAGATTAGCTGGATACTCACTAGCGTGTGTGCTTGTGCTTGAGAGATTGTTTATGAAACCTTTGTTCATTTTGTATAATGCCTGCTACAAGAAGTTGGTCATAATTAGTGGACGTGCATTGTGCATGGTTCGGGTTAAAAATGTAACAAAAATGGTGTTTTCATAGAGAGACTTGTTGCAAAAATGATTGCAAAAATGCAGGTTAAACCATTTGTAACTCACCACCTGGATTTGGTCTTATGTAGCAAAATGTGAAATGGTGTTTTTGACGTAGGATAAAAGTAGAGACAGAGCTACAAACTGGTGTATCATACACTGTTTTTGAGGAACAATGGAAAAGTAATACTGCGAAAATCACCTTTGAATGTTTTGGTATCTAATGAATAGCTCTTCTTTGTCTACACCCATTCAACATCGTTCACACCCGCTTAAGCTTTAGCCCTACCCATCTCGTTTCTCTCTCGGGGGGCACACGACGCTATGGCCGATGATTTGTTAGCCTCTTGATAACAAGAAAACAGCCTAACCAGCTTTGCTGGCAACAATTTCATTACGCTTTTTTGCAGGCGTTTACTGGCCATATTTAACGGCTGATGTACACAAGTCACGTAACGTTAGCTAACGAGCCAGCCAGCTAACGTTAGCTAGTCAAACAACAATGAAAGTGGAGAGCAACACTTATGCAGCTCCATTACACAATCCATAAAAAAGACGCATTCAACAGGATTACCAACACAGACTGACAACCTCAAATAGACAGAAGCATTCAATATGGCAGACCAATCCGAACTCCTCTCTCGGCGTGTCCAGCCCACTCATGTGTATGAACCAACAATGCCACAGTGCTGGGAGCTAATCAAACAGGTTCAATGTTAGCTAGCTAACATTAGGCTCCAACTAGAAAAGCAAATTGCTCTTTGAAACACATAATAGTGTCCGCTAGGGAGCCAGCCATCTAACGTTAGCTAGCTAGCTAATAGTACACTTGAAATGAAACCACTTTGTCAAAATTAGAAACTTGTAGTCTAGCTTAACGCTAGACTATCTTAACTGTATACATCATCATGCATGATGGAGGTGACTCCCTGTCAGGAATGCCATACCATGGTTGCCTTTAGTTTGAAGATGTAATCTGGAGACAGGTGTTTTTGCCATCTCTTTAGCTATCACTCTAATTCCTCTGATTTCAGAACTTGATCCTCCAGAAAGTGGAGAGCAACACCTATGCAGCTCCACTACACAATCCATAAAAAAAGCTGCATTCAACAGGATTACCAACACAAACTGACAACCTCAAATAGACAGAAGCATTCAATATGGCAGACAAATCTTAACTCCTCTCTCAGCATGTCCAGCCCACTCATTATCTCAGCCAATTATGGCTTATAGGAAGGTTGCTCCCTTTTTCTGTTGCTTAACCAACAAGGCTCGTAATTTAACCATTTTTTTGTATGTACAGATTGCATATAAGTTTGTTATTAAGGCACATGTTCGAGAAGGCATTTCTGCCAAACAAACGCATTTTGATTAAAAAATATATTTTACATTCAAACGGCTCTCCTGTGAAATCGTGACTTGTGACATATGACTAGTTTCCTGAATCGGGTCACATTTTGATAAAATAATACAATTACTAGTGGGTCTTTTGGTTGTGACAGGCTTACATTTAGCCTAGGAATAATAGTGATTATGATTTTTGAATTGCTACCTCATCCCTCAGCTGAGCAGTGAATTTCAAACACAGATTCAACCACAAAGACCAGGGAAGGTGTACAAATGCCTCACAAAGAAGGGCACCTATTGGTAGATAGGATAAAAAAAAGCAGACATTGAACATCCCTTTGAGCATGGATAAGTTATTAATTACACGTTGGATGGTGTATCAATACACCCAGTCACAGGCGTCCTTCCTAACTCAGTTGCCGGAGAGGAAGGAAACCGCTCTCAGTGATTTCCCCATGAATTTTTGTGTCCTGAGTACCACTCTTCATATTTTGAAGCATAAAAAGAAATAGACTAGAACTAAGCATCACAAAAAACATTTTAAAGTCTGCTTTCCAACAGACACTGGTAGAAAAATGTACCTTTCAGCAGGACAATAACCTAAACACAGGCTCAACTATACACTGGAGTTGCTTATCAAGGTGACATGGAATGTTCCTGAGTGGCCTAGTTACAGTTTGACAGTTTGGACTAAAATTGGCTTGAAAATGGATGTCTAGCAATGATCAAAAACCAACAGAATTTTTTAAAGAATAATATGCAAATAGTGTACAATTCAGGTGTGGAAAGCTCTTGGAGACTTACCCAGAAAGACTCACAGCTGTAATCGCCGCCAAAGGTGATTCTAACATTTATTGACTAATTTCATTTGAAGTAAATTAAGTAGAACATGTTTTCACTTTGTCATTATGGGGTATTGTGTGTATATGGGGGATAAAAAATAAATATTTATTCAATTTTGAAGTCAGGCTGTAACAACAAAATGTGGAATAAGCCAAGGGGAATGAATACTTTCTGAAGGCACTGTATATATTGTGAATGGCCCATATCGCCCAGCCCTAGTGCTGTTTCCTCAGACTAAGTCTTAACCTGATTCATATTGATCCATTAGGAGTGACGGGACTGGTGCTCGGGAACATTCAAAGATCCTATGATGCATGCAGCAGACACAGAGATTGAATCTAAGTATTCAAAGTGGCAGCCAGAGAAAAGGTCAGGGTTCATCTTGAAAGGGAGATGGATGCCCATAATTAATGAGGTTGGAGGAAAAGTTGGCTGGGAGTTGAGTAGGGGTAGTAGACAGTACCATCCATGCCTCACCCAGCCTATTAACTTCTATAGTATCTCAGGCTGTTCAGGCTGTTCCTCAGCTGCAGGGTGGCCTTTTGAGGGGAGGTCGCTCGCAAGACATGTGGGAAACAGCGGGAGCAAGCCTGTTGTGATGATTGCTACAGAGAAATAGGGATAGTGATATAAAGAGAGAGAGACAGACAGTCGTCCAACATCAAACAGTCCCCCTACCACCTGCCCCCAAAAACTGAGGAGAGAATCCCCCCCCCCCCCCCCCCCCCCAGGCAAATCATTACACTGACTCACACATCCCCTTCATTTGGATTTGAAAGGGAGTTTATGTTGAAACAGAATGGGGAATGGAATTTCAGTTTAAATTTATATTTTTTTCCCCAGAAAACACTTGGCATCCTTTTTGAGGGTTTTTATGTTTTTTGTGGGTGATATAATTTGCTTTCTTTCAGGGGAAAGTCAGATTGTATATTTAACTGTAGAAGACAAAAATATATTAAACTGCTGAGAGTAAAAAGCAATGGTATGGTCCAAGTGTTTGAATATAGTGTACCTGTCTGTTGCATTGCTCAATCAACAGTTATGTAACAGGGGATGATTTTGGCAAGAACTCAGATAGCTACGCAGGATACAAAGGGTTTCCAAGCATAATCGACATGCAGACTGCTTGGCAGTTTTTTCAAGGAATACGACTTCAACCAAACACATAAGAAGAACAGGGACGAACATGGATTTTTAACACTGCAGATCAGCAAAAACATGTAAATTCCACTACACAAATTTTCCCACAATCTAAGAACTCCATATTCTTTAAGTGTTCTCCAACAGCCAAACACCATCAGTGGAAAACATCACAAAAAAATAAGTCAGAAAACTTCCAAGACAGATAGACTTATTTCTGTCCAGGATATTGGCAAGCTAATTTCACACAGGCTAAAACTCAGACATTCAGGCAACAATCATGTCTCTCTCCTGGTGACATCTCTGCTTCTCCTCCCCTTCTAGAGCCCCCCCCCCCCTCAAGGCTCTCTGGGAATGGAGCACCTGGGCATCCAATTCACATTCCACTCATGTGCAGCCCCACCGCCTTGCGCTCACCAGATATGCATGCATATTAAGTACTGTATTGGCATTCTATTTTTCCAATAGTTGGTATTTCACTTTGAAAGTAGGCCATCACTGAAGGACAGAGCACTTTCCCTGACTACCAATTTCATCAAACCAAAGATGAGTGGTCTCCATTGCTTGCTTGTTCTCTCTAACCATCTCTCTCTTTCTGAGAGTAGTATTAAAAAGACATCACACTCTGGTTTATGTGTGTGTTTATGGTATCATCAACATCTAAGTCTTGTCTCACTGTGGTCAGCCTACATCACAGTATTATCAGCCATACCAAACACACAAACAAATTATTTGTGGGTCTGTATAATCTGAGGGAAATGTGTCTCTAATATGGTCATACATTTGGCAGGAGGTTAGGAAGCGCAGCTCAGTTTCCACCTCATTTTGTGGGCAGTGTGCACATAGCCTGTCTTCTCTTGAGAGCCAAGTCTGCCTATGGCGGCCTTTCACAAAAGCAAAGCTATGCTCACTGAGTCTGTATATCGTCAAAGCTTTCCTTAAGTTTGGGTCAGTCACGTTGGTCAGGTATTTATGTCACTGTGTACTCTCTGTTTAGGGCCAAATAGCATTCTAGTTTTCTCAGTTTTTTTTGTTAACTCTTTCCCAATGTCTCAAGTAAATATATTTTAGTTTTTTCATTTTTTTTTATTTTACCTTTATTTTACTAGGCAAGTCAGTTAAGAACAAATTCTTATTTTCAATGACGGCCTAGGAACTGTGGGTTAACTGCCTGTTCAGGGGCAGAACGACAGATTTGTACCTTGTCAGCTCGGGGATTTGAACTTGCAACCTTCCGGTTACTAGTCCAAAGCTCTAACCACTAGGCTACCCTACCACAGAGCCCATGTGTTGCTGTCATGGGCTCCGTGGGGTCTGTTGGTGAACAGATCCCCAGGACCAGCTTGCTTAGGGGACTCTTTTTCAGGTTCATCTCTCTGTAGGTGACGGCTTTGTTATGGAAGGTTTGGGAATCGCTTCCTTTTAAGTGGTTGTAAAATGTAATGGCTCTTTTCTGGATTTTGATAATTAGCGGGTACTGGCCTAATACTGCTCTGCATGCATTTTTTGTTTGTTTTACGCTGTACATAGAGGATATTTTTGATTTTTGATAGAGTCTCAATTTGATGTTTGTTACATTTTGTGAATTATTGGTTGGTGAGCGGACCCCAGACCTCACAACCATAAAGGGCAATGGGTTCTATAACTGATTCAAGTATTTTTAGCCAGATCCTAATTGGTATCTCAAATGTTATGTTCCTTTTGATGTCATAGAAGGCCCTTCTTGCCTTATCTCTCAGAACGTTCACAGCTTTGTGCAAGTTAACTGTGGCGCTGATGTTTAGGCCGAGGTATGTATAGTTTTTTGTGTGCTCTAGGGCAACGGTGTCTAGATGAAATTGGTATTTGTGGTCCTGGCAACTGGACCTTTTTGGGAAAAACATGATTTTTGTCTTACTGAGATTTACTGTCAGGGCCCAGGTCTGACAGAATCTGTGCAGAAGATCTAGGTGCTGCTGTAGGCCCTCCTTGGCACCAGATCATTAGCAAACAGTAGACATTTTGACTTCATATTCTAGTAGGGTGAGGCCGGGTGCTGCAGACTGTTATTGTGCCCTCGCCAAATCAATGATATATATGTTGAAGAGGGTGGGGCTTAAGCTGCATCCCTGTCTCACCCCACGGCCATGTGGAAAGAAATGTGTTTTTTGTCGATTTTAACCACTTGTTTTTTGTGTACATGGATTTTATAATGTTCTATGTTTTCCCCCCAATATCACTTTCTATCAATTTGTATAGCAGACCCTCATGCCAAATTAAGTCAAAAGTTGTTTGATGCTAAAAGTACCCCCACACCCTCACACCTCCTCCTCAATGCTTCACGGTGGGAACCACGCATGCATAGATCATCCGTTTCCCTACTCTGCGTCTCACAAAGACAAGGCGGTTGGAACCAGAACTCTCAAATTTAGACTCATCAGACCAAAGGACAGATTTCCACCAGTCTAATGTTAATTGCTCGTGTTTCTTGGCCCAAGCAAGTATTTTCTTCTTATTGACGTCCTTTAGTAGTGGTTTCATTGCAACAATTTGACCATGAAGGCCTGATTCTGCTTTGAACAGTTGATGTTGAGATGTGTCTGTTACTTGAACTCTGTGAAGCATTTATTTGGGCTGAAATTTCTGAGACTGGTAACTCTAATGAACTTGTCCTCTGCAGCAGAGGTAACTCTGGGTCTTCCTTTCCTGTGGTGGTCCTCGTGAGAGCCAGTTTCATCATTGCACTTGATGGTTTATGCGTGTGAACTTGAAGAAACTTTAAAAGTTTGTGAATTTTTCCGTATTGACTGACCTTTAAGTCTTAAGGTAATGATGGACTGTCGCTTCTCTTTGCCTATTTGAGCTGGTCTTGACATAATATGGACTTTTACAAAAATGGGGCTATTTTCCATATACCACTCCTACCTTGTCACAACACAGCAGATTGGCTCAATTGCATTAAGAAGGAAAGAAATTCCACAAATTATATTTTAACAAGGCACACCTGTTAATTGAAATGCATTCCAGGTAATAACCTCATGAAGCTGGTTGATAGAATGCCAAGAGTGTGCAATGCTGTCATTAAGGCAAAAATGGAGTAGTGGTTTACCATTTTGAATAGATAACTCTTCTGTTTTCTTTTAGTGATTCACCATAGTGAAGACGTAGGCCTGGGTTTTCTGGGTCTCTATGTTTTTGTTTGGATAGGTTTCTAATTTTCTTTTAGGTTTCTGCATTCTTCATCAAACCATTTGTCATTGTTGTTAATAGTCTTTGGTGTTCTGTTTGCCATTTTTATATTTGGTAGAGGTCAAATATATACTGTTTAGGTTCTCTACTAACAAATGTACACCATCACTATTACAGTGAAACATTTTGTCCAGAAAGTTGTCTAAAAGGGATTGATTTTGTTGTTGCCTAATTGTTTTCTGGTAGGTTTCCACACTACTTTCCTTCCATCTATGGCATTTAATTATATATATATTATATAATTCAGTTATTTTGGTGTTGATGCCTCATGATTGAGTATTGCTCTGTTCAAATAAACTGTGATTTTATCTTATCTGATAAGGGTGTTAGTGGGCTAACTGAACGCTCTGAGAAACTCTAGGTTGAGGTCAGTGATAAAGTAGTCTACACTACTATTGCCAAGAGTTGAGCTATACCATTGACTATGTACAAACCCAGCGTGCGACAGAGCTGAAGGAGTTGTGACCTGTTTTTTTTTTGTTATCTTGTCGTAATTGTGCCTAGTGGGGCATATGGGGGAGGGAATGTTACCTCCAGGTATGCATTTGTCCCCCTGTGTGCTGAGGGTGTCAGGTTCATGTCCACATCTTGCATTTAGGTTGCCACAGACCAGTACATTTCCCTCCAGGATGGAGAAGTTGTCTTCATTAAAGTATGGGGATTCTGGTGGGGGGATATAGGTAGCACCCAGGAGGACATTTTTCTCTGTTGAGATCATTTCCTTTAGAATTTCTAACCAAATGTAAAATGTTCCTGTTTTGATTAATTTAACAAAGTCAGTTAGGTCTACTCTATACCGAATTAGCATACCCCATGAGTCCATTCCCTGTTTCACACCTGGTAGTTTGGTGGATGGGACTACCAGCTCTCTGTAACCTAGAGGGCAACCAGTGGGTCCATCTCTCTATACCATGTTTCTTGTAGGATGACAATGTCTGTATTTCTGATTTCTTTGGAGAAGTCTCTCTCTCTCTCCTCCCCACCCCCTCCCTCCCACGCTTAGTGCCTATGCCTCCCATGTAGTTTCTCTTATCTGAGATGTAGCTCACGAAAAACATTCCCCAAGGCCCTGGCCTTATGGGACTCCAGAGATATGGGAGCAGCAAAGAAGCCCACAATCACTCCCCACCAAAGCACATGGTATAAGGCTGTAGAATACAATTTGTGGAGCTCCCAGTCATTACGGTGAGAAACATTACACTGGGTTACATGGCACATCAGCTGTTGCCAGCTACATTGCTTCTATTGCAGTTCTACTGGGTTCTATTACTTTACATGAATTGCATCAAATAAGTACACATCAATATACATTTTGCATTCATTCTAATTATCTGAACTCCATGTCGTTACAGGTGTTATAATACCAGAAAGAGTAGGTTGACACTAATTTATAAACCTGTGGCGCTATATGATCACATACAGTTTGATGTTACTGTATGTATAACAGATGGTTTGGGCGTAAATTATTATTTTCATAGAATCCAATTCCGCAGTACAAACATACAACTATGGGGCTCACCATAACTCCCTTTAGATAAAAACAGCCTGCCAACAATAAAAAACAGCTACAACAATGACAAATTCTACCCCGAAGGTTATTCTATTGGCCAAATGTTAACTGCAAAAAATAACACTGGACAAAGGGCTGTATTTCTTTCAGTTATTGCTGATGTTTTAATCGGTTAGCTTGCCTATCTATTTTTCATCAAGATCAGACACAGACCTTACTTCGTGTTGAAAGAATTTCAAAGCATTGTGCCGAACATGCAATGCATACAGTTTCAAATGAGCTGTTGATCAATATGTTGTTTATTGCAATATGACAGAATTATTTTAAAAAACTACGAGACGTGTCTACCTAAACTGAGTATACAAAACATTCCATGACACAAACTGACCAGGTAATTGAAAGATATGATCAGTGTAGGTTAAAGGGGGATTTTTAAGCCTTGAGACAATTGAGAATAGGATTGTGTATGTGTGCCATTGAGAGGGTGAATGGGCAAGACAAAATATTGATGTGCCTTTGATCAGGGTACAGTAGTAGGTGCCAGGTATAGGGCTGTGGTGGTCATGATATTTTGTCAGCTGGTTATTGTCATGCCAAACACTGCCAGTCTCACGGTAATTGACTGTTAATTAACATTGTTTAGCATCTTCAGGCCACGCACACAAGTTGCATACAACCCGCTGATGAGAGCCTTTGGAACACCTACATTTAAGAAAGTATAATAAATCAATCTAATAAACATCTCAATAAATCCATTATTTATTTTAGGCAGGTCTAGAGAAACATATATGAAGAAAATGTATTTCCAAAAAACAGAATATGAGTTGGCCTACTGTTTGTTATCTAGTTATGTGCCATGCCATAGGCTGTTGGCTTGTTCATTTAGCAAACAAGATATGCTTATAAGTCCCGTGCCATTATTTTATATTATATGATTTTATAGTAAGACGAATATAATTGAACTAGATTTAGAGTTATTTGACAACTTTAGTTGTGAATGATACAAACCTTAGAATGCCTTAGAAATAAATATATATCTGGGCTGCATGATGCGACTACAGGCTATTTATGATATGAGAAATTCGCAAAAAAAAGCTTGTGCTCTGATCCTTGCCTCCGGCTGCACAGCTGTTCTCTCATCAAGTGATCATACTTTCACCCATCAGACTATTCTCAATTTAATCTCATCTTTACTATTATGTCAAATTAGTTCTGATTCAGAATGGCCCATTATTAAATGGGCAGGAACAGGGGCAGGGGAAAAAGACGTCATCTGTATGCACCTGAATAGTGAATGGAGGCCGTGAGCTCTCCCATGATCACGGTTTTACAGCAGAGCATGTGCTTTATATGAGCAGCTGAGAAATAAATATAAGAACAATTATTTTACTCCAGACATCAACCACTGTTTGAGGACAATGTTCTCGATGTATGCCATGGGCTCTCCAACCTTGTTCCTGCAGCTACCCAGTGCTTAATATGGTAAATCAACTGAAATATGTTCCGGAACATCGATAATAACATGTTTTCACAACAAAGCATATTTCACTAAACTGCTGGCAGCTCGACTGTGCGCACGAGAAAGGAATAAAGGAGAAAGAGGAGCTAGTAACTTACGGGGGTGAGATATTCTGTAGCTAAAGGTAATGTGTCAACCAAATAACTATGAAAATATAAAACATTCCCTATTACTAGGCTATTCAAAATCAAGTGCACTATAATTGTAAGCAGCCCTACACAATCAACGAACCAACACCATCGCCTAGGGCCATAGGTTCTCTCACGGACTCATGAACATACATTTTGGAGAGTAGCATAAGGTTACCAGTCCATCCAGTATACATACTAACACAGTCCACACTCAATGGTGATTACTAGAATGTGTTACATTTTGCCATATTGTCTCTAGACCAATTATGTATCAAATACATTTTAAATCAGATGTATTTATTATTTTTATGCCATGGGTAATATGCAGTAGGCTATGTGTTGTATAATGGCAGAATCATAACATTAATTCCATGTTTTATTTCAGGCTTGTGCTCATATATAGGCCTAAGTATATGCATAAGCTGTAATATGTGTATAGGTGTTTTTAATGAATCATCACCCTAGAAAGCGCTGTCCAGTTCATTGTGTCAGGTTTTGTAAGAACATCCACAACGACCATGTTTTACACTCAGTTGCAACCTTCTTTATTCAAATTGAAATCAAATTGATGTGAGTTTTTAAAGCAAGATAATATTTTGATGATAAGTGTTTGATGTGATTTTCCATACCATTTGCCTTGATGGCAGTGGTTAGAGGGACAATAGAGCTCTGAGTACCAGGCCATTATCCACCTGATGATCATTAGCGAGTTGGGAACTACTAACATGTCCAGAGTGCATAAGAGGAGATTACTGTGACTCAACTGTCACATGGAATTTTATAACTCATAAATGCTGATGTGGTGGTAATACAGTCACCCCAACAGCCCTAGACAGGCGCAACGGTTTGTGTCAAGAACTGCAACGCTGATGGGTTTCACGCTCAACAGTTTCCCTTGTGTATCAAGAATGGTCCACCACCCAAAAGAAATCCAGCCAAATTGACACAACTGTGGGAAGCATTGAAGTCAATATGACCCAGCATCCATGTGCAACACTTGACACCTTGTAGAGTCCATCCCCCAATGAATTGAGGCTGTTTTGAGGGCAAATGAGGGGTGTGAAACTGAATATTAGGAAGGTGTTCCTAATGTTTGATATACTCAGTGTATATCTGCCCCATAAGGTTAATGCACATCACCACCACCACAGACAGAGCACACGCCGCCACAGGGAGCTAGGTTAAGTAGGCCCTCTAGCAACAGCAATCACCCGCCACAATCATCCAATGAGACCACTTGCCTCCCCATGTTAGGGTAAACATACTAACACGGCTGATGTGTCTCCCCAGAACAACAGGGGGCATTACCTTAGACAATGTGTTCTAAAACAGCTGAGCGCCTCCTTCCAATAGCCAATAAAAAACATCTGTTCCATTTAAAGCTAGCTGAGCCTTACCCGGCAGACACCATATTGATTGCTGCAGCAATACAGGTAAAGGATCGATTTAGGTGGGCCTCATACTATATGATGTCAATCCTGTTTAAGATGTTCTAGGGAGACTGCATTATCACTGCTTTCCAGCAGTGCCAATTGCCCCACTGTGAAGATGGTTGTACATGTATTTTTTCTCATCTCGTCTCCTCGGCAGCTCTCCTCCTCTCCCCATCACTTAGAATGTCTGCTTTCCATTTAGGATGTCAGGCAGAGAGGATGGGGGTTGTGGTGGGGTTCAGCGGGCTAGTCGAGGCCCTCTCAGGATATGGGGAGTAGAAAATATCACCTTCTGATGGGGAGGATAATGGTTATGGAGTGTCAGAAGCACTGTATACATATTTTAGTTTTTTATCACCCGGAGAGTTATGGATGTAAATCAGTTCTCCTAGACGATCCTATATGGCAGCATCACATCACTGTCTCATGTTTTCAAAATAGGCTATACGATAGTCCATACATTGTGAGAGGCATGAGTGCTATGGAGGCATGAAGGCTATTGGCTGGGGATGACAGAGAGGTTGCCATAAGCCATATGGTATTCACTCAAAGCTGAACACTCCCTCCAGCAATATGTGTATAAGGGCTGTTCTACAGTGATAGAATCACGCTTCATTTTCTGCATATCAGGATTTAATCATCTTGAAATAATGGAGATACAGTTAGAATTAAGAATAAGGGCCATTTACTTCTTAACTTTGAATTGAGTCGGTTTGATTGTTTTACTCTCTCTAGGTACTCCTTCATTGACCTGTTGCAAGGACACATCTCTTCCTCACTGACAGAATCACTCAAGGGAGAGAAATACAAGAGAAAGAGAGAAGTCTTCTCTACCCGTAAAATACAGTACTCTCTTTCACAACAATGAAATATTGTCTCACACAGAAATAGCGTTCCTGGATTCCGTGGCATTGAAAAGCAACAGAACTTTCTTTACTACAACAACACAAAATGGCTTCTGGTGAAACCTGAACTCCAGCTACCCCGATGTACCCTCCCAATACGGCCCCTTTCCTACAATTCTTATTTCTAATTATTCAGCTGATAAAGCTGTAAATGGCTACGGAACTATTTGTGAAAGCAAAAAAAATCTCACTTGAAAGCTTAAATTATAGAAGGCATAAGATTTGGCAGGGGGGAGAAAAAAGGGAAAAGTTGTCCGCCTGTGGAAGATATGATGCAAGACTTGGCTATTAGACACCGAACTTAATCCACTCTCCATCACAGCAAGGCATCTGCCTGCAGCATCAAAATGACCAGATTAGCAAAGCAAGATAATAAGCTGTTAGCAGTATGCATGAGCTCCATTATACATGTTCTCCTTGAAATCCAGTGTTGCGGGGGACTAACTAATGTGTGTCTCTCATTCTGTGTGGTGTGGAGAGACATAGCTATCTATCATCCCCTAAGGTTATTGAACCGTGAGAAGATCCTAGTGGTGTTGTACCCTTTCATTTCGATATGTAATCAGACAGACAATTGGCAGTGCTGGCAGTGGTGGCACACATTTACACACTTACATACAGTGCCTTAGGAAAGTATTCAGACCCCTCGACTTTCTCCACACTTTGTTGCATTACAGCCTTATTCTAAATATGATTCAAATGTTTACAAATCCTGATCAATCCACCCACAATAACCCATAATGACAAAGCGGAAACAGGTTATTATACATGTTTGAAAACGTATTGAAAATAAAAAAACAGAAGTACCATATTTACATAACTATTCAGACCCTTTTCAAGGAGACAAAAAATTGAGCTCAGGTGCATCATGTTTCCATTGATCATCCTTGAGATGTTTCTACAACTTTATCGGAGTCCACCTGTGATAAATGCAATTGATTGGACATGATTTGGAAAGGCACACACCTGTCTATATAAGGTCCTACAGTTGACAGTGCATGTCAGAGCAAAAACCAAGCCATGAAGTCGAAGGAATTGCCGTAGAGCTCAGAGTCAGGATTGTGTCAAGGCACAGACCTGGGGAAGGGTAGCAAAAAACATCTGCAGCATTGAAGGTCCCCAAGAACACAGTGGCCTCTATCATTCAAATCATATCAAATGTTATGTGTCATATGCACAGAATACAACAGGTATAGATAGACCTTACAGTGAAATGCTTACTTACAAGCCCTTAACCAACAATGCAGTTTTGAGAAAAATGCAAATAAGAAACATTTAAGAGCAGCAGTAAAATAACAGTATTGAGGCTATATACAGGGGGTTCCGGTACAGAGTCAATGGGGCAACAGTATAACTTTTTGAGGATCTGAGGATCCATGTCAAATCTTCTCAGTATCCTGAGGGGGAATAGGCGTTGTTGGGTCCTCTTCACAAATGTCGTGGTGTGTTTGGACCATGATAGTTCGCTGGTGATGTGGACACCAAGGAACTTAAAGCTCTCAACCTGTTTCATCGTTGTTGGTGATCAGGCCTACCACTGTTTTGTCGTTGGCAAACTTAATGATGGTGTTGGAGTCATGCCTGGCGATGCAGTCATGAGTGAACAGGGAGTACAGGAGGGGACTGAGCACGCAACCCTGAGGGGCCCCAGTGTTGAGGATCAGCATGGCAGATATGTTGTTACCTACCCTTTCCACCTGGGGGCGGCCCGTCAGGAAGTCCAGGATCCAGTTGCAGAGGGAGGTGTTTAGTCCCAGGGTCCTAAGCTTAGTGATGAGCTTTGAGGGCACTATGGTGTTGAACGCAGAGCACTCATGACTGCACGGCCAGGCACGACTCCAACACCATCATTAAATTTGCCGATGGCACAACAGTGTTGGGCCCGATCACCGACAACAACAAGACAGCCTATAGGGAGGAGGTCAGAGACCTGGCCATGTGGTGCCAGGACAACAACCTCTCTCTCAATGTGATCAAGACAAAGGAGATGATTGTGGACTACAGGAAAAAGAGGACTGAGCACGCCCCCATTATCATCGAGGGGGCTGCAGCGGAGCAGGTTGAGAGCATCGAAGATCCTTGGTGTCCACATTACCATCAAACTGACAAGGTCCAAGCACACCAAGACAGTCGTGAAGAGGGCACGACAAAATCTATTCCCCCTCAGGAAATTGAAAAGATTTGGCATGGGTCCTCAGATCCTCAAAATGTTCTACAGCTGCACCATTGAGAGCATCCTGACGGGTTTCCTAGTACGACAACTGCTCAGCATCCAACCACAAGGCACGACAGAGGGTAGTGCGAACAGCCCAGTACATCACTGGGGCCAAGCTTTCTGCCATCCAGGACCTCTATCCCAGGTTGTGTCAGAGGATGGCCCTAAAAATTGTCAAAGACTCCAGCCACCCTAGTCATAGACTGTTCCCTCCGCTACCGCACGGCAAGCGGTACTGGAGCGTCAATTCTAGGTCCAAGAAGCTTCTCAACAGCTTCTACCCTCAAGCCTTAAGACTCCTGAACATCTAGTCAAATGGCTACACAGACTATTTGCAGTGCCCCCCCACCCTTTATACCACTGCTACTCTCTTTTGTCATCAATGCATAGTCACTTTAATAACTCTACATACATGTACATACAACTTAAACTAACCGGTGCCCCTGCAGATTGGCTCTGTATCGGTACCCCCCTGTATATAGTCTTGCCATTGTTATTTAATTGATGCTCTTTAATTACTTGTTACTTTTATCTGTTATTTGTATCCATATTTTTTTTAAACTGCATTGTTGGTTAGGGGCTCGTAAGAAAGCATTTCACTGTAAGGCCTACTCCTGTTGTATTCGTAGCATGTGACAAATGCAATTTGATTTGATTTAACTTTGGAACCACCAAGACTTGTCCTAGAGTGAGCTGCCCGGCCAAACTGAGCATTGGTAGAAGTGACCAATAACCCGATAGTCACTCTGACAGAGCTCCAGAGTTCCTCTGTGGAAATGGGAGAACCTTCCAGAAGCACTCCACCAATCAGGCCTTAATGGTAGAGCAGCCAGACGGAAGCTAGTCTTCAGTAAAAGGCACATGACAGCCAGCTTGGAGTTTTCCAAAAGACACCTAGAGGACTCTCAGACCATGAAAAACAAGATGCTCTGGTCTGATGAAACAAAAAAGTATTTGGCCCGAATGCCAAGCATCACATCTGGAGGAAACCTGCCAACAGTGAAGCATGATGGTGGCAGCATCATACTGTCGGGATGTTTTTCTGTGGCAGGGACTGGGAGACTAGTCAGGATTGAGGGAAATATGAACGAAGCAAAGTAGAGACAGATCCTTGATGAAAACCTGCTCCAGAGCACTCAGGACCTCAGACTGGGGTGAAGGTTCACCTTCCAACAAGACAACAACCCTAAGCACACAGCCAAGACAACACAGGAGTGGCTTTGGGACAAGTCTCTGAAAGTCATTGAGTGGCCCAGCCAAAGCCTGGACTTGAACCGATCGATCATCTCTGGAGAGACCTGAAAATAGATGAAGCAATGCTCCCAATCAACTTGACAAAGCTTGAGAGGATCTGCAGAGAAGAATAGGTGACAATCTCCCCAAATGCAGGTTTGAAAAGCTTTTAGCGTCATACCCAAGAAGTCGAGGCTGTAATTGTTGCAAAAGGTGCTTCAACAAAGTACTGAGTAAAGTGTCTGAATACCTATGTAAATGTGAAATTTCCATTTAGTTTTTTAAATAAATTTGCTTTGTCATTATGGGGTATTGGGCGTAGATTGATGAGGGAAAAAATTATTGAATCAATTTTAGAAAATTTTCCGAATGCACTGTACATTTACACACACACCGCACGCTCACACACACGTTTCAGTCATTGACACATTGATGTGGACAGTCGTAGCAGCTCTCTGAGTGTGATTTGTGCAGGTTCGCCGAGTGGTGTCTCATGTCTCTGACAGAGGTCAGCCCTGCCAGTAATAAGACCAGAGCAGATGCCAACTCTCAACCTTAAATGAAAAACAGTGAGAGGGCCATGAGGCTGCACCACAGTGGTTTGATGACTCAAACATCAGTTTCAGTGTTGTTTTCAGGGTCTTGCGTTGTAATGTTGTGAGGGATGATATGGCAACACCCATGAATGTGTTATGATGGCTTGATAAAGGTGTTATGATGGCTTCATAAAGGTGTTATGGTTTCATAAAAGTGTTATGAATGCCTATGTAGCCTATGCCCCTTCGCGTAAAGTCTTAGAGACAAAAAAAAACACTCTTCAAAGATGAAACAACGAAAGGGTACCCACAACTCGCAACAGAACACAACACAGTCAACATACACGACTCCCATGTCCAACAAAAGCATTCAAGACACACAACGAAACATGGTCTTCGAGCTCACTACACAGACACTACTGTTGTTTTCTTTACGAGAGCATCTTTATTAGATGTGTGCTTTGGGGCCTTCCTCCCTCTCTCCTTCAGGAGCCAAATAAAACACGGAAAGTAGTTTGCTCCCACCAAACACTCTCTCCCCGCTGGATTTAAAGTTCTTAATTGTCCTTAATTATACAAACACATTGCTTTTTCTCGATGCCTCTGCATTTCTTAATGTTTTCTTTCCCTTTCTGCGGGGCCATAAACAGTGTTTCAGGACCAAATTTAATAAGCGATGTTGCCTTGTGTTTCTAGCTTAATGGGGGAGCAAGGGCTTGTTTGATACGTCTCTATTTCATCACACACACGTTATTAATTAATTAATTATACACTTTTTTTTACAAAACATTAGGAACACCTTCCTAATATTTAGTTGCACCCCCTGGACTCGACAACTGTTGAAAGCTTTCCACAGGGATGTTGGCCCATGTTGACTCCAATGCTTCCCAAAGTTGTCAAGTTGGCTGGATGTCCTTTAGGTGGTCGACCATTCTTTATATAAACAGGAAAACCCCAGCAGTGTTGCAGTTCTTGACACATTCAAACCTACCCCGTTCAAAAGGTACTCGACCTTCTGAATGGCACACACACACAATTCATGTCTCAAATGTCTCAAGGCTTAAAAATCCTTATTTAACCTGTGTCCTCCCCTTCATCTACACTGATTGAAATGGATTAACAGGTGACATCAATAAGGGATCATTGCCTTCATGTGGATTAATTCTATGTCATGAAAAGAGCAGGTGTCCCAAATGTTTGTACACTCAGTATATAATACAAATTTAAAGCAATGTGCCTGCCTTAATGGCTTCTTTTAGCAAGAGATTTGAGGCCAATTAATTGACGTTGTCTTGGTACCAGCGCTCCTTTGATTAGCAGAGGGTGTCGAGAGTAAATTGTACCCGTAAAACACCAGTCTCAACGTCAACAGTGAAGAGGCGATTCCGGGATGCTGGCCTTCTAGGCAGAGTTCCTGTCCAGTGTCTGTGTTCTTTAGCCCATCTTAATATTTTATTTTTATTGGCCAGTCTGAGAAATTGTTTTTTTTTGCAACTCTGCCTAGAAGGCCAGCATCCCGGAGTCGCCTCTTCACTGTTGACGCTGAGACTGGTGTTTTGCGGGTACTATTTAATGAAGCTGCCAGTTGAGGACTTGTGAGGTGTCTGTTTCTCAAACAATACATTCTAATGTACCTGTCCTCTTGCTCAGTTGAGCACCGGTGCCTCCCACTCCTCTTTCTATTCTGGTTAGAGACAGTTTGCGCTGTTCTGTGAAGGGGGTAGTACACAGCGTTGTACGAAATCTTCAGTTTCTTGGCAATTAATTTCTCAGAACAAGAATAGATAGACGAGTTTCATAAGAAAGGTCTTTGTTTCTGGACAGCCTGTAATCGAACCCACAAATGATGATGCTCAAGATACTCAACCAGTCTAAAGGCAGCCAGTTTAATTGCTTATTTAAATCAGAAAAACAGTGTTCAGCTGTGCTAACATAATTACAAATGGGTTATCTAATGATCAATTAGCCTTTTAAAATGATAAACTTGGATTAGCTAACACAACGTGCCATTGGAACACAGGACTGATGGTTGCTGATAATGGGCCTCTGTACGTAGATATTGAATCAAGAATCAGACGTTTCCAGCTACAATAGTCATTTACAGCATTAGCAATGTCTACACTGTATTTCTGATCAATTTGATGTTATTTTAAATGGACAAAAAAGGTGGTTGTCCTTCAAAAACAAGAACATTTCTAAGTGACCCCAAACTTATGAATGGTAGTGTATGTCTGGAAGAACTGCAAACGCACGCACAAACATGCACGCACGCACACACTAACGTAACTAACACAAACCATATGACACAAAGAGTGCATGTCCTGTCCCTCTGAAGTGGTCAGCCTATAACAAAGGGTACAGGTCCTGTCCCTCTGAAGTGGTCAGACTATAACACAGGGAGGAAGTGAGTAGTCAGCTGACAGTGTGCCTCTGTTTTAGACTAAAAAATGCCCCACAGGTCCCAACAGCTCTATGCACATGTCTCTGTGTTCGTGATTACTCATTATAGCTGATGGGCAACACACCTCGGCCAACAGAGAGAGGAGTGAACCAGACCTCCATTCCTCTCTGCAAAAAACACATATGCACATACACACAACACACAACACACAGAGAGAGAGAGACAGAAAGCGAGAGCGAGACACGTGTCGCGACATGACTTTAAACATTAATCTAAAGACTTATTTATCTAATCAACCTAAATATGTTTAATTGTTCCCCGATTAAATTAATCATGTAACAATTAACTCATTAGGATCTGGGGCACCACGAGAGTGGTTCTTTAAAGAGTTACCATCTCCCAAATTAAACTCTAAAGGTCTTTACCTCTTACATACATAAACAGTCAACTTATTAATCATAACCTCGTCTCATCATTCTGAACAGTCGAAACCTCAGCCTTACTTATGATTCAGTACCACACAAATTGGTTTAATTATTTATTTACTAGCTAACTAAATGGAAACACAGGATAAACATACACACTTAACACCATAAAAATAGGTCCCTAGCGGACTGACAACAATATGGCTGTGTGTTACAAAAGACATGGAGAGAGAGAGGGAGGGATAGAGAAACTTAACATTGGTACATTTAGAAACTACTCTTACTTCGCACATGAACCGCTGCCCGCTTTGAGAAAGAAATCATGAATGTATTTACGTGAAATGCCTTGGTTCGCCGTGTATCTCTCTCTGAACTGGGCCGCCTTTCCCGTCACGCTTGTAAGGCTCTGATGGTCCTAAAGTTTTTTTTAATGTTGTTCTCCTCCGCAGTCGTCCAGTATCCGATGACTTGTCATGTAGTCCTGAACAGAACTACATGTTTATTCTCCTTCCATTCGCTCTGGAATCTGCTTCTTTGAAGAAGATGATGGTTCCCAGTGGAGTGATGGGAGTAGCGGAATACGATTGTTTGAACAGAGTTGTAGAATGGACCCCCTTAAAATGAACTTTTCTAAATACTTTACTTAGGACAGCTAATCAGCTGTACCAGTGATTGTCCGTGAGGTGACTTTATCCCCTCTACCTATTCAGAGTTCAAACCACTTTAAAAGTGAGCTGCAGCTCTACGTCTCTCTGGTCTGATATGTTAATTCTTAACCCATAATTTGATGCAGGTTGGTCAAAATGGGCAGTTCCATCAGGCAGACACGATCTCTGACACACTTTCTATTCTCTCTTACGGCTCCTAAAATCACACATATAGTGAGTATACTTTCCAAGTTACAGTATTCCTTTATAAAAATAAATATGACATCACAAATAAAAATCAAATATGACATTAGTGTACTTTAGATCGCCTCTGACCAATCCCCACGTTCTATGTTAGAAATATTCTTCCAGTATTCGCTTTAGAACGTGTTAAGAGTTTTGTCTAAAACAAAAGGTACATTCAACTGGTGAATTTGGAGAGAGAAACCTGAATCTTCTCTCCTTGATTTGGAAAAGGGTGTGAGGTGTTAACCCCCACTAGTTCCCTCCTCCTCCCTCTGCAGGTGAGAGGGGTCTGGGTTTAAGTTATTTATTGCAAAGCTGATCTGACCTATTTGCATCCTCACAGGACAGTCATGACAAGCGAGAGAGAACAAGAGATAGAGAGAGATTTGAATTGAAATTGAATTGAGAGAGAGAGCGATGGAGAACAAGACTAGGAAACCAAGAATAGTAAAATGATGATGGGAAAATATCAATGAAACTAAAATCGCCAAAGCCACAACTGGACCCCGGCCAAATATGATCTATTCACAAAATATTGTCATGACGTTGGCCTGGGGGTAGGTTTTTGACAGTCATAAATACCTCTTCCCCCCTTGTTCCTCTCTCTACCCTACTGATGTTACATTTGCAAAACCCTTGGTTAACAGAGATTCTGGGAACATCAGAAGGTGGGGGGAAATTAACTATATTCTGGTAACCTGACCAATTGAACATATGCGGTGATACTTAATGAATATGATGTCAGTTCAGTTGTCATCTGAGACATTCTCATCAATAATAAGATGACAAACTCTACAGTGGAAACTCTACACATCAGAGTTATTGGATTCACATGGAATTGTTGTTCAATTTAAATGTTTGAAAATGAAATTATTCGTGATGGGATGAAATGTGATTTTAGCTTCTAAAATGTGAGGTTTGGGTTTTCATAAGGTAGGGCTCTGCTCAATCAGTGGCCCGCCCCTGTGAATGGACATGGGCTGTAAACTTTTCAAACACGCCCTCCTCTCCCTTCCTATATAAAGCCTTGACGACAATATAACTCCTGTTCCGAGGATGTGAGGACGACGGTCCGATGTCAGAATGGTTCAGATAATAACTACAGAACGAAGCCAACATCAGCGTGAGCTTTGTTTACGAATGGTATGAACTTTGAACTCTTATTCACTACAGAAGTGATACCTCCTAGCCGTTGCGTTAGCAACAGCAGCTGCAAACACAGGTTAGGAAGGAACAGACAGAGTATCCCGTCTATCACACAATGATGTTACTACAACCTATCCAATTGACCACCAGAGACATTATTCAAACGACAAAGGACTCGGTTTGGCAACACGGCCTTCCATCTACCACCAACCTACTGAAGCGCAGCTCAGAGTAAATATTTATTGCATTTTCCTTTTCCAAATGGGCGGTAATTTAGAATGCATAAGATACTGTATTTACGATAGCACAGCTTCTCCCTGTGTCCCTCAGTCTTCCCGCTCTTTCACTCAAACCCAGCCCCTTTAATTTTGTGTAAATATCTGTTCCGCCCGCAATGGACGTTTTCCTTTATGATGTATGTGTAATTCTGTGTGATTAGTTAGGTATTTAGTAAATAAATAATTAAACCCAATTTTGTATTGCTGATTCAACTTGTTAGCCAGGGTTCGTGCAGATAATCAAGAATTTACAACTTTGATGAGACTGAATTAAGATGACAATTAATATTGACGGCTATTGATGTAAAATATTACTAGGTCTTAAAGAGTTTATTCGGAAGATAACAGCTCTATAAATATTATTTAGTGGTGCCCCGACTCTCTAGTTAATTACATTTACATGATTAGCTCAATCAGGTAATATTAATTACGGAGAAATTATTTTATAGAATAGCATGTCATATCACTTAATCCGGCATAGCCAAAGACACAACATAATGAATAGTAAATCATACCCTTACAATTCCATAAATTAACTGGTTAAAACATACATGAAAATATACTGTCCCTGTGGCTATCACAAACATGGAGCACTGGTATATACAATGGAAATGATACTAAGCTACAGAAAAGGAACAAAAGTAAATACTAACATCAATGTTTTATTTGGGTTATTTCCTGGCATCCTGATGAGGGACATAGCTACAAGAGGAGTCAAGTGGCATCACGGTGAGGGACTTACAGCTACAGGAGAGTCAAGTGGCATCACAGTGAGGGACTTACAGCTACAGGAGGAGTCAAGTGGCATCACACTAAAACACTGGGTTGAATTAAATCAATGCCCTGCAACCCTGCTGCAGCAGGCTTATCCAGTGTGTGTGTGTGTGTGTGTGTGTGTGTGTGTGTGTGTGTGTGTGTGTGTGTGTGTGTGTATAAACACATCCATGGAGGCATGTGGGAGGGCAAATTGGTGGGATTGAAAGGGGGCCGTCTGATTCCCCCCCATAGTACTGAATGCATCTAGCATCTGTCAAACAAGTGTCTCAATGAACAACGGTTAGCACGGTTTGACCCCGGCACAGTTGATTCTCTGCACCACCTTGGGGCCTAATCCTTTGTCACTTATCAATAATTTACACTGCTTTCAAGCGTAGCCCTCGAACCCCTCTCCCCTCCCCATCTTTCACAGTATGAGTGCTAACATTAACCTTCATGCTCAAACAAGCCCATGGAGAACTGGGGTGGATGATGTAGACGTGCCAAAAGCAGATTGACTAATCCTTAGAACATCTGAGTGAAAATAATTACTATGAGCGCAATAGGGCAGGCACAAAGGAGAGTGACTGGGAAGTTCAGTAAGTTATGTTTGGATTTGTAAGTTCAGTGATCAAACTCATTTCAGGAAACTTGCTGTATGTTGTACATCACAACTTCACAGGAGAGGCATTTGAACGTAACCATAATGTTTTTTATATCAAAATGCATTTTTGGTCAGAAATGCCACATGGAACAAGTGAACTTTCATGTGCCTTAATAACATGCCATCTGCATGCCATCTGTAAATATGATTACATTTGTTAAATTAAGAGCCTAGTTTTTTTTTTACCACGGAAAAAGATGGGAACCCTCCCGCTAGCCATGATTGGCTGAGATAATGGATGGGCTGGACATGCCGAGAGATGAGTTAGGATTGGTCTGCCATGTAGTTGCTCAGTGTGTCCTTTCTAATGCAGATTTTTTTAAAGATATAACCTTTTATAACTAGGGGGCAGTATTTAAATTTTTGGATCAAAAACGTTCCCGTTTTAAAACGGGATATTTTGTCATGACAAGATGTTCGACTATGCATATAATTGACAGCTTTAGATAGAAAACACTCTGACGTTTCCAAAACTGCAAAGATATTGTCTGTGAGTGCAACAGAATTGATGTTACAGGCGAAACCCAGATAAAAATCCAATCAGGAAGTGCCGCATTTTTTGAAACCGCCTCATGCCAATGACTCCTTATATGGCTATGAATGAGCTACGAATGAACTTACGTTTTCTACGTATTAACCAAGGTGTCTACAGCATTGTGACGTCTTTTTACGCATTATTGTTGAAGAATCGCCGTAAGGGACCACATTTAGCAAGTGCTCACATGATGGTCCGGCAGAGAATCTTGCATAAAGTACACAAGTAGTGATTTTTCCAATTGCTTCTTATGAGAAACCAATTGTCCCGAAGGATATATTATCGAATATATATGTGAAAAACACCTTGAAGATTGATTCTAAACAACGTTTGCCATGTTTCTGTTGATATTATGGAGTTAATTTGGAAAAAAGTTTGGTGTTGTAGTGACTGCATTTTCCGGTCGATTTCTCAGCCAAACGTGAAGAACAAACGGAGCTATTTAACCTACAAAAATAATATTTTTGGAAAAAATGAACATTTGCTATCTAACTGGGAGTCTCCTGAGTGAAAACATCCGAAGTTCTTCAAAGGTAAATGATTTAATTTGATTGCTTTTCTTATATTCGTGAAAATGTTGCCTGATGCTAGCAGAGCCTAGCCATAGCATTATGCCATAATAACCTTACACAAATGCTTGTCTAGCGTTGGCTATAAAGATTATTTGTTTAGGAGAAATCGCTCGGTTTGGTGCGTCAGGTTTAGCTACGAAAAAAACCTGTATCCAGGAGTGTAATTATCCCCGCAGCTCATTAGCATAACACAACGTTAACTATTCATGAAAATCGCAAATTAAATTAAATTAATATGCTAGCTCTCAAGCTTAGCCTTTTGTTAACAACACTGCCATCTCAGATTTTCAAAATATGCTTCTCAACCATAGCAAAACAAGCATTTGTGTAACAGCTAGCGCAGCTAGCGTAGCATTTAGCGTTAGCATCAGCAGGCAACATTTTCACAAAAACCAAAAATCATTCAAATAAAATCATTACCTTTGAAGAACTTCAGATATTTTCAATGAGGAGACTCAGTTAGATAGCAAATGCTCAGTTTTTCCTGAAAGATTATTTGTTTAGGAGAAATCGCTCCGTTTGGTGCGTCACGTTTGGCTACCAAAAAGACCCGAAAATTCAGTCTTCAAAACGCCAAACTTTTTTCCAAATTAACTCCATAATATCGACTGAAACATGGTAAACGTTGTTTAGAATCAATCCTCAAGGTGTTTTTCACATATCTCTTCATGATATATCGTTCGTTGAAAGCCTCCTCTCTCCTCTCAATCACTGGATGACTGCGTGCAGCTTGTAGATTACGCACCAATTTAGACAAAGGACACCGGGCGGACCCCTGGTAAATGTAGTCTCTTATGGCCAATCTTCCAATGATATGCCTACAAATTACGTCACAATGTTGCAGACACCTTGGAGAAACGATAGAAAGGGCAGGCTCATTCCCGGCGCATTTACAGCCATATAAGGAGACAATGGGAAACAGAGCCTCAAAAATTCTGCCCATTTCCTGGTTGAAGTTTCATCTTGGTTTCGCCTGTAGCATGAGTTCTGTGGCACTCACAGATAATATCTTTGCAGTTTTGGAAACGTTAGAGTGTTTTCTTTCCAAAGCTGCCAATTATATGCATAGTCGAGCATCTTTTCGTGACAAAATATTGCGGCTAAAACGGGCACGTTTTTTAATCCATAAATGAAAAGAGCACCCCCTATATCCAAGAAGTTAAAATAAATAGCTAGACAGCTACTTAACCCTGTTGCCCAAAGCTAACGTTATAAGCAGCCAGCTAGCTTCATCTGGCTAGTGCGGCACGACCGGACCGTGTTATGTGTTGTGAAGCTAGCCACAATAAGGATTAGGCACAATAGTGGAATTTGCAGTTTGCCTTCAAAATAAAAGTGTGTAACTGACAGTGATGCAAATGAATACAAATAGTAGAATTATGCCATACTTTTATTTTGAAGGCTAACTGCCAAGTCCACTATTGTGGCTAATCCTTATTGTGGCTAGCTCCACATAGATGGGTCTGACAACCATTAATCAACTAAAAACTATCTTATAAATTAGGGTTATTTTAGATGACACCTAGCTATATAGGTAGCTAGCTAACTATAGCTTCTGAAACAGATGTTGGATGTTTGCTATGCTTTTGGGGAAGAGCATTGTTTGCATCCATGAGCTAGCTAGCTTTTTTTTGTAGAACCAGCATTGTCGGTGAGCGAGACAACTTTACCAGCATCATATCATACGTATTGATTAATCGTTGTGACATATGAGTGTAATAGTTACGTAAAATATGTATAAACACGTTAAATTATTATGTGATGTGTAGGCATATTCAGATCCTGATTGGTCAAAAAGGTTATTTGACACGTCAAAAAGTGTTATTTGACACATATCTTTTTGACACGCAAAGGCCGAAACGACGTTCCATAGAAATCCTGGTTAAGAATGAAACTGAATAAATGAACAACAAAACAGCACAGCAAGTAAGTGAAAGAAATAGGTTTTGATGATGTTTTACTGGTAATGGGGAAATATATAAATGCCAACAAAATACGTTTTTGGATTATGTGGAGTGTGTGGCCAAACCCGGACGACACTGGGCCAATTGTGTGCCGCCCAATGGGACTCCCAATCATGACCGGATGTGATACCGCCTGGATTCGAACCAGGGACTGTTGTGATGCCTCTTGTACTGAGATGCAGTGCCTTAGACCACTGTGTCCATGTATGTGTGTTAAAACCTCTTGAAGCTAGGGGGCACTATTTTTATGTTTGGAAAAATAAAGTTTCCAAAGTAAATGGCCTATTTCTCAGGACCAGATTAGGATAGGAAACACTCTAAAGTTTCCAAAACTGTCAAAATATTGTCTGTGAGTATAACAGAACTGATATTGCAGGCGAAACCCTGAGGAAAATCAAACCAGGAAGTGGCCTCTATTTTGAAAACTCCATGTTCCATAGCCTGCCTTTGCTCCATTCAAAGGCATATCAACTAGATTCATTTTCCTATCGCTTCCGCAAGGTGTCAACAGTCTTTAGACATAGTTTCAGGCTTTTATTTTGAAAAATGAGCGAGAAAGATAACATTCAAATCAAATTTATTTATATAGCCCTTCGTACATCAGCTGATATCTCAAAGTGCTGTACAGAAACCCAGCCTAAAACCCCAAACAGCAAGCAATGCAGGTGTAGAAGCACGTACATTGCGTCATTGTATGGCCGGGTGCCAGCAGCATTTTGCTTGGCGCAACAGAGTTTGGGCAGCCATATATATATCGATTATATATTTTAAAAACAACCTGAGGATTGATTATAAAAAACGTTTGACATGTTTCTGTGGACATTACGGATACTATTTGGAATTTGTCTGCGTTGTCATGACCGCTCTTTCCTGTGGATTTCTGAACATAACACGCCAAACAAACAGAGGTATTTTGGATATAAAAATAATATTTATGGAACAAAAGGACATTTATTGTGTAACTGGGAGTCTCGTGAGTGAAAACATCCGAAGATCAAAGGTAAACGATTAATTTGATTGCTTTACTGATTTTTGTGACCAAGCTACTTGATGCTAGGTGTTCATAATGTTTTGTTGAGCGATCGATAAACTTACACAAGTGCTTGGATTGCTTTCGCTGTAAAGCATATTTTCAAAATCTGACATAACATGTGGATTAACAAAAGGTTAAGCTGTGTTTTGCTATATTGCACTTGTGATTTCATTAATATAAATATTTTTAGTAATATTATTTGAATGTGGCGCTATGCAATTCAGCGGTTATTGATGATAATTATCCCGCTAAAGGGATGGGTACCATCAAGAAGTTAATGCTCAAAAGGCTGCTAAAAATGTTATCGGTATCAGGGTTTTTTTGGGCTTCGAAAATATCGGATATCTACTCTAGATAACATGAAAATATTTGTGTCTGGAAGTAGCTAGCAAGCTAGCCAACTTTAGCCAATTAGCTTGAGTGCTTGACTGCTGTTGTGAGGCCATAACATTTGGTTCAACCCTACTCCTTGGCCAAGCGTCCAGTGTGAACGTGCCGAAAGGGAAACGCTCAGAATTTAAGTACGGACAATCTGACAACGCTCTGAATTTACAGTGCACTCTGAGCGTCACTCTGGCACCCCAGACTGAATTTACGAACAAACCCTTCGTCGCCTGGTTTCCTAGATTGACAAATACTAAATACATTTTTAAACACATAGGTTTATTGGTGTTAAAACACAATAATTATGCTATTTTGGACCACCAGGCTGCTGATGTCATGCAGCCTGTTTTTGTTCATACTTTTCCATGACGACAATGGCAATTTTTATGTCAGACGACAATAGAATGCTCATGATTTCACTGCGACAATGGTCTCCAGACATGTTGATAGACATATTATAAATCAGCCTTTAGTTTTGGGTGGGGCTAAGGCTTAAGAGAGTGAGAAAGATGCTGAATGGGTTCAGACAAAGAAGAGCTCTCCAGTAGGTGTACCGAAACATTTAATGGCAACTTACAATTTTTTACAAGTATATCAACTTTCCAAGCAGAATTTACTTCCCTATTGTTCCTCAACTGCAGTGTATGATATACCATGTTCTACCTCTGAGTCTCTACTTTTTACAATGTAAAAAACACCATTTCAAATGTTGCTACATAATACCGAATCGATCCGGTTGAGCACAAATGTAAATGGTGTGGATGTATTAGTATCAAAATAGTCAATCAAGCTAATAGCTTTGCAAAATATGAAAATAACCCCCAAAAATTAAGGCAAGGTTGTTAAAAACCATTAGGCCCTAGCAAGTACATGTACAATGTCATTGTATTTTAATTTGAATAAAGAATACTACATCCTGACCTTCATTTGCAATTGGTGAAACAAAGCCATTATTTTTGCAAGTGTCTTCAGGTCTTGTCCTCCTCTAGCTTGTATCATATCCAGGAGCCATACAGCATTCACCAGGATTGAATAGCACATCTCAATGTAACCTTGTCACCCTAATTCAGTGTTTCTCACTAACAACTCAATCGAAACAGTTTGTACATCTTTCTAAAAATGTTCACACAAAGTGTAGGCTACATCTCATCTGTGATAATGGAAACACTATTCATTATGGGATGAACTCTCAATCAACGCATGTGAAGACTCTGTTCTGCAAGGCAAGGTCAAAAACAAGTTGAAACAAAACTATGGTTACGGGCTATGCGATGCCGGAAGAGAAGTGATGTTTCTACAAGGTCTACAATCAACGCTCGATTGTGTCTGTCACTTTCTGTCTCTTTTTAGTGAACACATAAAAACACTGAATTAAGGAAAGGAATCATTATTAAGCATAGAGACCAATTAGAGAATAGATTGGAATTGAACATGAGTTCCACTCATCTTCAGTCATAAGGAGAGTACAATTTACATAGAGTAACGATGAGCTAGAACTCTACATGAATAATATATTAAGAGCAGGCAATTAATATATACTGACCAAAAATATATACGCAACATGTAAAGTGTTGGTCCCATGTTTCATGAGCTGGAATAAAATATCCCAGAAATGTTACATACACATAAAAGGCCACTCTAAAATGTGTAGTTTTTTACACAACACAATACCAGAGATGTATCAAGTTTTGAGGGAGCGTGCAATTGGCATGCTGACTGCAGGATTGTCTACCAGAGCTGGTGCAAGAGAATTGAATGTTAATTTCTTGACTGTAAGCCGCCTCCGACGTTGTTTATAGAATTTGGCAGTATGTCAAACCGTCCTCAGAACCGTATATTACATTCCATAAGTACAAGACGTCTCCATGACATCTATGGAGATTTCCCTCTGTAGCCTGTTTGAGGTGTGTAACAGTATACACCATTGAGGTAAAGATACAGTATACACCATTTCAATATGATAATGTCATAGATAAACATGTAATTAGCCATTTAACTCAAGAATTCTCTCTAGAACATATAGTGCCTTCGGAAAGTATTCAGACCTCTTGACTTTCTCCACATTTTGTTACAGTACAGCCTTATTCTAAAATGGAAAAAAATTAATTAAAAAAATACCTTATGTACATAAGTAGTCAGACCCTTTGCTATGACACTAAAAATTGAGCTCAGGTGCAACATGTTTCCATTGATCATCCTTGAGATGTTTCTACAACTTGATTGGAGTCCACCTGTGGTAAATGCAATTGAATGGACATGATTTAGAAAAGCACACATAGTTGAACGTGCATGTCAGAGCAAAAACCAAGCCATGAGGTCAAAGGAATGATCCGTAGAGCCCCGAGACAGGATTGTGTCGAGGCACAGATCTGGGGAAGGGTAACAAAACATATTTGCAGCATTGGAGGTCTCCAAGAACACAGTGGCCTCCATCATTCTTAAATGGAAGAATATTTGGAAACACCAAGACTCTTCCTAGAGCTGGCAGCCCGGCAAAACTGAGAAATCGGGGGGGAAGTGCCTTGGTCAGGGAGGTGACCAAGAACCCGATGGTCACTCTGACAGAGCTCTAGAGTTCCTATCTGGAGATGGGAAAACATTCTAGAAGGACAACCATCTCTGCATCACTCCAACAATCAGGCCTTTATGGTAGAGTGACCAGATGGAAGCCACTCCTCAATAAAAGGCACCTGACAGCCCACTTGGAGTTTGCCAAAAGGCACCTAAAGACTCTCAGACCATGAAAAACAAGATTATATGGTCTGATGAAACCAAGATGGAACACTTTGGCCTGAATGCCAAGGATCACATCTGGAGGAAACCTGAACAGAGAAAAGTACAGAGACATAGATCCTTGATGAAAATCTGCTCCAGAGCGATCAAGACATCAGACTGGTGTGAAGGTTCACCTTCCAACAGGACAATGACCCTAAGGCCACAGCCAAGCCAACGTATGAGTGGCTTCGGGACAAGTCTCTGAATGTCCTTGAGTGGTCCAACAAGAGTCTGGACTTGAACCCGATCGAACTTCTCTGGAGACACCTGTGCAGCAACACTTCCCATCCAACCTGACAGAGCTTGAGAGGATATGCAGAGAAGAATGTGAGAAACTCCCAAAATACAGGTGTGCCAAGTTTGTAGCGCCATACACAAAGACTCAATGCTGTGATCACTGACAAAGGTGCTTCAAGTACTGATTAAAGGGTCTGAATACTTACATAAATGTCATATTTCCGTTTGACAAAATAATTTTAAAAATCCCCCCCAAAAATGTTGCTTTATCATTAAGGGATAATGTGTGTGGATTGATGGGGGGGAAATTATTTAATCAATTTTAGATTATTGCTGTAAAGTAACAAAATGTGGAAAAAGTCAAGGGATCTGAATACTTTCCGAAGGCACTGTATTTTAGGCTTTAGCTATGGACAATACATTTTCTGAACCAAGTTAAGACACCAGCCATCTGCATTAACAATCAAACCCTAATTCATACATCATCTACTTTTCACAATTGGATTGGGAACGCATGACCTGTGTGTCTAGCTAGTGGACAAAAACATGCTTCTTCAAAACGCAACAAAAGCTGCAGTGAAAATGGATATTGATGGAAAATGGGAGCAATAATCGGATTTCAAGATGCCGGAGAGTGAAGACGAAACTGTATACGACTGAGGTGAAAAGGACAAGACAAGGGGGGGGGGACTGGGAGATGTAATCCTCCCATCACGCCAAAAACTTGGACATAGTCCTGTCTTTAACAAACTGTAAGTATGCAGATGAGAACAGAGGTCGTCCAAAAGCCGTACCCTGGACGATGTCTGAATGAACCACAATCCTCTAGTGTGCTGCCCACCCCCAGCCGAGATGTAAGCATTGCTGGGACAAACCCTGGAAGATTAGGAGCGCCCTCTCTCCATGTTTTCCCGTGTCAGGACACCAGCTGAGGGCCAAGCGGTGCTGGAATGCCCTTCCATTGTGAGTCTGTGCTCATTTGTATGGCTGGCAAATGGAGTGGCTACTGATACAATGTGGAGAAGGAGGAGGGGATGTGGGGCACCACAATGGTAGCAGGTGCTGGGGGAACACCGAATATTTGCACAGTGGCTTCCGTGACACATAAGCTAACGGCCATTGAAAGGGGGCGACTGACTTGCCATAAAGGCTCAAGTATACACACAAATAAATCCTGGACTGACTCATGTAGCCTCATCTTATCGCCCCCTTTCCATCGCTCCCTCCACCTTCTCTTTCTCACCAAATCCATTTAGGTGAAGACAATCGTCCCGATGTATCTTGGCAACACGTCATTATTGCGGCGGTCGAGCACAGACAGACCTTCGCCACTGATGACAAATAACCTATTTTCTTCGCCCACAGTCTGTCAGGCACATGGCTGACCACGCTCCAGCTTTGGTCACACTTTTTTGCCATGACGGCAGCTGTACTAGAGTACCTTAATGTCCATTTGTTTTCCAGCAGAGCATTTACTGCCATTGCCTCAACTTAGTCAGTTCACGGTGCCATTCCTAGTTGGGTTTAAAACTATGCCTTTGCTACTCGAAGACACATAAATAAATATAGACGGCTCTGCTCACTTATACAAAAATATGATATGGGGTTACACTACAGCAATGGAATCCGATTAGAATATGTATAGCTGCCGCACTCGCTGCCTTAATAATGCGGAACACATAATAACAGCACAGTCCCTACAATTCTCCTCACTGTCATGGCTGTCACTAACAATTTGGCAAATATTGCTCTTAAGTGGGAGGCCTACTGTTCCCAGCTATTTCCACCACTGAATAAAATCTGTTTGGAGCAATGTTTTCATCTCTTTATTTTTACCTCCTGAATAATGTGAAGAGTGACAAGGGGTTAAAATGTGGAACAAGTAAGAAAGGGGTTTAAGAATAAATTGGTATGGATTGTCGTGTCTTTGGCTATGCCGGATTAAGTGATATGACATGCTATTATATAAATTAATTTCTCCGTAATTAATATTACCTGATTGAGCTAATCATGTATTTGTAATTAACTAGAGAGTCGGGGCACCACAAAATAATATTTATAGAGCTGTTATCTTCCGAATAAACTCTTTAAGACCTAGTAATATTTTACATCAATAGCCGTCAATATTGATCGTCATCTTAATTCAGTCTCATCTGAAAGTTGTAAATTCTTGGTTATCTGCACGAACCCTGGCTAACAAGTTGAATCAGCAATACAAAATTGGGTTTCATTATTTATTTACTAAATACCTAACTAATCACACAGAATTACACATACACATAATTAAATCATAACTTGATTACAAATTACGTCATAAAGGAAAACGTCCCTTGCTGGCGGAACAGATATGACAGCTGGTTACACAAAAGAAAAGGGTCTGGGTTTGAGTGAAAGAGCGGGAAGACTGAGGGACACAGGGAGAAGCTGTGCTATCGTAAATACAGTATCTTATGCATTCTAAATTACCGCCCATTTGGAAAAGGAAAATGCAATAAATATTTACTCTGAGCTGCGCAAACCGAGTCCTTTGTCGTTTGAATAATGTCTCTGGTGGTCAATTGGATAGGTTGTAGTAACATCGTTGTGTGATAGACGGGATACTCTGTCTGTTCCTTCCTAACCTGTGTTTGCAGCTGCTGTTGCTAACGCAACGGCTAGGAGGTATCACTTCTGTAGTGAATAAGAGTTCAAAGTTCATACCATTCGTAAACAAAGCTCACGCTGATGTTGGCTTTGTTCTGTAGTTATTATCTGAACCATTCTGACATCGGACCGTCGTCCTCACATCCTCGGAACAGGAGTTATATTGTCGTCAAGGCTTTATATAGGAAGGGAGAGGAGGGCGTGTTTGAAAAGTTTACAGCCCATGTCCATTCACAGGGGCGGGCCACTGATTGAGCAGAGCCCTACCTTATGAAAACCCAAACCTCACATTTTAGAAGCTAAAATCACATTTCATCCCATCACGAATAATTTCATTTTCAAACATTTAAATTGAACAACAATTCCATGTGAATCCAATAACTCTGATGTGTAGAGTTTCCACTGTAGAGTTTGTCATCTTATTATTGATGAGAATGTCTCAGATGACAACTGAACTGACATCATATTCATTAAGTATCACCGCATATGTTCAATTGGTCAGGTTACCAGAATATAGTTAATTTCCCCCCACCTTCTGATGTTCCCAGAATCTCTGTTAACCAAGGGTTTTGCAAATGTAACATCAGTAGGGTAGAGAGAGGAAAAAGGGGGGAAGAGGTATTTATGACTGTCATAAACCTACCCCCAGGCCAACGTCATGACAGGATGGACTGACAGGGAGTAGCAGTAAACACACTAAACTGATTGTGAAATGGTGGAAAAGGGGGTATGTTTTCTGGGTGAAGTGTGTGTGTGTGGGGGGGGGGGGGTCAAGTGGTGGGTAACTAATTGTGTTTATGCAAAAGAGTTTATATCTATTTTTCTTACTTTCCCACCCTCTCTCTTGTCTGTGGCTGGACATAAGTAAAGTGTAATGCAGATTCATCAACGAGGGGGGTAGGTGGCAACCGGATCACGGGGGTTCAAATGTGGAACAACATTCCAGCCGGGCCACTAGGGTTCAGTACAATAAGCTGCAGCAGGTGGCGATGAAATGATACAGGAAGTAAGAAAATAGGCATGAGTGGACCAAAATAAATCACATATCGTTGCTTTCTGCACTGCTTGTAGCTTTACGTTCGTTATTGTATTTTGTTGTTTTTTCGGTGTCATTTAAATAAAAGAAAAATGTACGCCTACCATGCTGTACCTTCCATCAATCCATTTCTAAAAGATCATGACACACACATTAGTGATCTGCGGGTCAGCTGTTGGTTCACCCCCACCCACTCGCAATTGCTAATAACCTATCCGCAACCGCCCGACTATATGTGATAAAGTGAAAATGTAAATCCTGCACCCGACTCAAACCCGTAAATATAGAAAATTAGCTGCAGTCAGAGATGGCGGAGCAATATTTCTTGACAGGCTTTTTAGATAGGTCTATGTTTCTGCTTATAATTTCTGACATTTTGGTAGGCTATTTGTTAGTCAACATATCTATAATTAGATACAAGCAACTCCTTTTCTGTCATTACTTGCTGCCCTAGAATACTAAAACCCTTGCTCATCAGAATTTCATGATTTGATGGAACTAATGATTCAACCTAGTTGACATCGGTACATTTTCATCTCTGCTTCTCTGGCGCAGCAAAGACATTTGGGGATCTAAAGATTTTCCGTGTAAAATTCCAATTTATGCTGAGTGAAAACTACCCAACATACTATCAGCTTTTATGATGTTGAAAAAGATAGCAGACATTTATATACATCCCTAATCACTCATTCATTCTCTGAAGATGCTGAAACATGTAAATCATATTTCCCAAATCCTGTTCCTGAGTCAAATTTACATTTTTGTGTATTACTTTACTGAAAGAAATGCTTAATATTACAGAAATATTACATAGACCTACAGTCAGTCTCCAGATTTCAGGCTACTATTCCATTTAATCCATCTGAACAGTAGCCAACAATTCCCTTGATGTGCCATTTTGAAGTCCCCGTCCTGTGACTGAGGAATTTAAATAGTGCCTCACAATCATCACACATAACATAGCCGGCACTGCTATCATTCACTTTTACCACTTCACCAAATCTTTCCCAAACAACATTAGTCTACTGTTCTGGCCCTCGTTCAATTCTCCATTTCACTTCTCTTATCGAATTAAACTCCGACATTGTCCTTTTCTGCCCAAGTTCCCAAAAGCATTTGGCGTGTTACAGTTAGGCCCTAATGCTGAGGCTTAGGCTACACACTAACACCAGATTAAAAATTATGGGAAAAAAACCTCAATGTAGCCTTTAGATATGAACTGCACCCAAATGATACATTCATGGCTTTTTTATGTAGTGCTTTGTCTTTATTCAACCTTCCTGTCCAGCGGATATAACCACAAATATTACAGTGGGTTAACTGCCTTGTTCAGGGGCAGAACAACATATTTTTGCCTTGTCAGCTCGGGGATTCAATCTAGCAACCTTTCGTTTACTAGCCCAACACTCTAACCACTAAGCTACCTGCTGGAAATAAAACAATTCAATATCTTGAGAAAGTATGCACAATAGTTTTTTTCAATTGTCATTTACCCGTCTTGGTATAACGCTGGTCCTGGTATAACCCTGGTAGAACTGGTCCTGGTATAACACGTGTATAATAACAGTCCTGGTATAACCCTGGTCCTGGTATAACACTGGTAGAACTGGTCGTGGTAAAACACGTGTATAATAACAGTCCTGGTATAAGCCTGGTCCTGGTATAACCCTGGTATTGGTATAACCCTGGTCCTGGTATAACCCTGGTATAACCATGGTCCTGGTATAACCCTGGTAGAACTGGTCGTGGTAAAACACGTGTATAATAACAGTCCTGGTATAACCCTGGTCCTGGTATAACCCTGGTATTGGTATAACCCTGGTATAAGCCTGGTATAACGCTGGTCCTGGTATAACCCTGGTAGAACTGGTTGTGGTAAAACACGTGTATAATAACAGTCCTGGTATAACCCTGGTCCTGGTATAACCCTGGTATTGGTATAACCCTGGTATTGGTATAACCCTGGTAGAACTGGTCGTGGTATAAAACGTGTATAACACTGGTCCTGGTATAACGCTGGTCCTGGTATAACGCTGGTCCTGGTATAATGCTGGTCCTGGTATAACGCTGGTCCTGGTATAACACTGGTCCTGGTATAACACTGGTCCTGGTATAACACTGGTAGAACTGGTCCTGGAATAACATGTGTATAACGCTGGTCCTGGTATAACGCTGGTCCTGGTATAACGCTGGTCCTGGTATAACCCTGGTCCTGGTATAACCCTGGTCCTGGTGTAACCCTGGTCCTGGTGTAACACTGGTCCTGGTGTAACACTGGTCCTGGTGTAACACTGGTCCTGGTGTAACACTGGTCCTGGTGTAACACTAGCATAACACTGATCATTGTATAACACTGGTCATCGTATAACACTGGTATGGTATAACACTGGTATGGTATAACACTGGTCATGGTATGACACTGGTATAGTCCTGGCATGACACTGGTATAACCCTGTTATAACACTGGTCCTGCTATGGAAAGCCCATGTAGCTCTTCTCTACTATGGGACCTGCTGAGAAACCATGTTGCCACAGGTACAGAACCTGAGTAATAATACCATCGCTCATCACTATCAGTGTGGCGTCTCTTGTAGAATCAGCTCTCTGCCACCACACATCAGCTGACATATAAATCTCCCAGTCACAACTGGTCCTGCTAGCTATTTAGCATCATTACTGCTAAATGTAAACACATAGCTAGCACACCACAAGATTTCAAAGGAAAGCCCACATATTTTAGTGTGAGTAACCTCAACAACCCCCTCCCCCTCATTCCTATAGTCCTAAGAGTTAGATACAGTGCATTCGTTAAGTATTCAGACCACTTGACTTGATCCACATTTTGCCACGTTACAGCCTTATTCTAAAAATGATTTCATTGTTTTTCCCCACTTTAATCAGTTCAAGGATGATCAATGGAAACAGGATGCACCTGAACTCAATTTCACGTCTCATAGCAAAAGGTATGAATACATTTGCAAAAATGTCTAAAAACCTGTTTTCGCTTTGTCATATAGGGTATTGTGTGTAGATTTATGAGGGGAAACAAAACATGAATCAATTTTAGAGTAAGGCTGTATTGTAACAAAATGTGAAAAAAGCCAAGGGGTCTAAATACGTTCCCGAATGTAGGGCTGTGCGATAAATCAATAATTATTGAGGTAATTACTTCCCTCAATGATATAAAATGTTTAGATTCATTTTCGATAATGTCGACATAGAATAATTAGGTACAGCAGTCCATTTCACCTCTGACGCAGCAGGAACGTGCAGAGAGGTGACGGTTTGCACGTAGAGAGGAATACACCCACTAAAAACCACTTAGCACCGAGTGATGGAGTAGCCAATATTAACCACGAAAATTGAGTGATGTAGGCGAAAACAGTGGCAGTGATAGCCATGGAGAAGGATCAGCTTCCAACCAAAAAATGATTGATAAAAACGGTTAAAATGTTTCAGTAATTTGGTTTTGCTTTTTGAAGTCCGACACAGAGCAGAGCAATGTTCGGTGCAAATTGTGCCGTAGACAGGTGGCTACGAAATCTGGTAATACGACAAAACTTGTAATATGACAAAATCTGGTAAATACGACAAATCTGAAGCAAATTCTCTCTTTGGAACATGCAGGAAGTTTGAGTTTGCGCCACGGTATTGATAAACGCCCCTCAAGCACCAGCCAATCTAGGGACATTTGCCCGAAGCAGTCAACACTGACAGCGGTTATGCAAACATCGAAAAGACAAAGAAATCACAAATTATATTATGCATTGCATTGCTAAGGACTTGCTACCAATTAGCACAGTCGAAAAGTAAGGTTTCAAGAGGCAAACATGGAACAATTTTCCTTAAAGTTTAATTTTATGTGTAGCGTACATAATTATAAAAAATTTAACCTTTATTTAACTAGGCAAGTGAGTTAAAACAACTTCTTATTTACAATGACAGCCTATCGGGGAACAGTGGGTTAACTGCCTTGTTCAGGGCCAGAATGACATATTTTTACCTTGTCAGCTCAGGGATTCGATCTAGTAACCTTTCGGTTACTGGCCCAACGTTCTAACCACTATGCTACCTGCCTAGTAGATTGTTCAGGCATTAGGCATTCTTGAGTCTGAAGCAGCACCTTTTAGACATTATTTGATTAATAATCGGGAAAATCATCGTTATCGAATGAAAAAATATATAGATATGGTGATACTTTATTTGCCATATCGCCCAGCCCTATCCGAATGTATATTGGTAAGTGGAGACCAGTGAGAAACTTTGTGCCCGGGCTCACACTGTTCTGGCTCAGGTCCCGCGGCTGGTTAATGAATCCTCGGTGGGTGACTGGGCTAAAGGCCAGCTGATATTTCAGCGCCTGCCATTAGCACAAGGGTACAGCCATACACCGGTGATGGATGTGTCAGTAGACGAAGGAAAATTATGATGTCACGGTGGGCGATGACATACAAGTGGCCGGTGTTGGTGTCTCCAGATGGGCTGTGAAAGCCCTGTGACATCTCCGCTGTCAGGAGCTCAATTGGGGATGACCTTTCCTCCTGGCTGGTTCAGGGATTGATGTTGCTCCTCGCAGGCCTAATGGCAGGCCAAGGAAAGCCTGGTTGGTTGGATGTTCCTAAGCGCAATATGGCTACTGAGAGAGTATGAAGCCTTCTGTTGTATTCACCATTGGAGAAAGAGAGTGAAAGAAGTTGAGTCACAGTAGTACACTGTGTTCTGGGAATAGAGGAGTCCAAAACACCTCGGCAGTAAACAAAGCAGAACACGGCTGCTCAATGACACGTGGAAGTGTTGCGTCTGAGTCCAGATTAGGCTTGGCTGGGCCCAGGGAATGCCCATGTGGAGCAGGACGGTAGTGTGGAGCGGGTTGACCGTTGGCTGTGTTAAAGTGAGTACAGTACTGCTGTGGTCGATGAGCTGGGGCCCTCCTGCCCCACGGCTACACTCTGCTCCTGCTGCTTAAACAGAACATTTGGCCTCCATTCCAACTTCCCCGTCAGTCAATCGTTGGCCCACCACTCCCTCAATGCTCTCTCGTTTCACCACCAAAGAGAGGGATCAGCGCTGCCTTCACCTAGGTCAGCCCCCCGTGGTGCTAAGCCAATCAATGAGCTGGACGGGTCTGTGCTGTAGCCTCGGGCTAGAGCGAACAGATGGCCTATCACTTTTGTAAAATGTGAAAGGACAGTCTGACGACCCCAGGTTGACTACAACTTGAGGTGACGCTTTGGGTTAACATTGAAGTTTACCTGGGATATCTACAGGTGGTGTGATGGGAACTAAAATATGACATGGTGCATATAATACCCTATATATACAAAAGTATGTGGACACCCATTCAAATTAGTATATTCGTCTATTTCAGCACACAACCATGCAATCTCATAGACAAACATTGGCAGTAGAATGGCCTTACTGAAGAGCTTAGTGACTTTCAACATGGCACTGTCATAGGATGCCACCTTTCCAACAAGTCAGTTTGTCAAATTTGTGCCCTGCTAGAGCTGCCCCTGCTAGAACTGCAAGTGCTGTTATTGTGAAGTGGTAACGTCTAGGAGCAATAACAGCTCAGCTGCGAAGTGGTAGGCCACACAAGCTCACAGAACGGGACCGCCGACTTATTTGTCAGTTGCAACACTCACTAGAGTTCCAAACTGCCTCTTGAAGCAATGTCAGCACAATAACTGTTCATCGGGAGCTTCATGAAATGGGTTTCCAGGGCCTTGCAGCCACACACAAGCCTAAGATCACCATGTGCAATACCAAGCGTTGACTGCTGGAGTGGTGTAAAGCTCGCTACCATTGGACTCTGGAGGAGTGGAAATGCGTTCTCTGGAGTGATGGATCACGCTTCACCATCTGGCAGTCTAATGGACGAATCTGGCTTTGGCGGATGCCAGGAGAACGCTACCTTCCCCAATACATAAGGGCAACTGTAAAGTTTGGTGGAAAAGGAGTAATGGTCTGGGCCTGTTTTTCATGGTTCAGGCCCTTTAGTTTCAGTGATTGGAAATCTTAACGCTACAGCATACAATGACATTCTAGACGATTATGTGCTTTCAACTTTGTGGCAACAGTTTGGGGAAGGCCCTTTCCAATTTCAGCCTGACAATGCCCCCGTGTACAGAAATGGTTTGTCGAGATCAGTGTGAAAGAACTTGACTGGCCAGTACAGAGCCCTGACCTCAACCCCATCAACCACCTTTGGGATGAATTGGAACACCGACTGCGAGCCAGGCCTAATCGCCCCCAATATCAGTGCCCAACCTCACTAATGCTCTTGTGTCTGAATGGAAGCAAGTCCCCACAGCTATGTTCTAACATCTAGTGAAAAGTCTTCCCAGAAGAGTGGAGGCTGTTATAGCAGCGAAGGGGGGACCAACTCCAAATTAACGCCCATGATTTTGGAATGAGATGTTTGACAAGCAGGTGTCCACATACTTTTGGTCATATTGTGTATGCACAACAAAGATCTACAGAGTTTAGAATAATAAAATACATGCGTATGAAAGTGGTGTATGGTCAAACAGTTGAGGAACAGGGAGGAGACGTGAGACTGAATATGATAGTGAATCATGAGAGTGAATCATACATCTGCCTTACGGTGACACAAGACAAATCTGCAGCCACAGGAAATTAACCAACTTAATATGAATGAGGAATAGGGCCCTGCAGTCTTAATTGATGATTTTCTGGATTCATTTTGCCGTCAATGATGGATGGCTTGAAAATAGGAGAGAGAGCCTTAGCCAAGTCATATTTCATATTCATTTTGCGTTATTGATTGGTAACTGATGAGTTTTCATTTTGTAACAGACCGTGGTCGACCAGCTCTTATCACCCCTGAATCTTGGTTGACTAGCTCTTATCACCCCTGAATCGTGGTTGACTAGCTCTTACCACCCCTGAATCGTGGTTGACTAACTCTTACCACCCCTGAATCGTGGTTGACTAGCTCTTACAGGACTTGATGATTTTGTGTTATTTTGGCTTAGAACAGGTGTGCACTTACATGAGTACCGTACTTGTAAGGAGAGCAATGAGCTACAGTAGATTACTCTGGTAGCATGTTATGAGAAGATATGACATGCAACACCATTGTATACTGTGCTATATGACTCATAAATATGGTTCAGTTGGTAGAGCATGGTGCATGTAACGCCAGGGTTGTGGTTTCAAAAATGTATGCACTCACTACTGTAAGTCCCTCTGGATAAGAGTGTCTGCTAAATGACTCACTACTGTAAGTCCCTCTGGATAAGAGTGTCTGCTAAATGACTCACTACTGTAAGTCCCTCTGGATAAGAGTGTCTGCTAAATGACTCACTACTGTAAGTCCCTCTGGATAAGAGTGTCTGCTAAATGACTCACTACTGTAAGTCCAGCTGGATAAGTGTGTCTGCTAAATGACTCACTACTGTAAGTCCAGCTGGATAAGAGTGTGTGCTAAATGACTCACTACTGTAAGTCCCTCTGGATAAGAGTGTCTGCTAAATGACTCACTACTGTAAGTCCCTCTGGATAAGAGTGTCTTCTAAATGACTCACTATTGTAAGTCTCTCTGCATAAGAGTGTCTGCTAAATTACTCACTACTGTAAGTCCCTCTGGATAAGAGTGTCTGCTAAATGACTCACTACTGTAAGTCCAGCTGGATAAGAGTGTCTTCTAAATGACTCACTATTGTAAGTCTCTCTGCATAAGAGTGTGTGCTAAATGTTTTCCTACTGTAAATCCCTCTGGATAAGAGTGTCTGCTAAATGACTCTCTACTGTAAGTCCCTCTGGATAAGAGTGTCTTCTAAATGACTCACTATTGTAAGTCTCTCTGCATAAGAGTGTGTGCTAAATGTCTTCCTACTGTAAGTCTCTCTGGATAAGAGCTTCTGATAAATGACTAAAATGGAAATGTCAAACAGCACAAATACAAATAAGGTTTTACTCAACTGTGTCAAAATAAAGCATAGTGTGATCCACAAACTTATAACTGCAACTAAAGTACTTCTTCCTCATTTGAAAACTCTAACCCTGTTCAACCCAGTCAATGACCTTTGCCCAGACGTTCCAAACAAACGGATAAGCACTCCCTAGGCTCTTTCTGACCTGCAGTTAGTTCTAAGAAGAAGAAAAAAACTGAGTGAGAGAAAAAAATAGCCCTTGAATGCTACTTTCTAATTGTCTGTGTGAGTTTGTGGACACGGAGCAGTTAAAAGGTCATTCTGGGCAGGGCTGAAGCGCTTGCTCTGTGATTTTGTACCCGGGGAAAACAGCCGAGCAGAGTACCGAGCTCTGACAGTGTTCTGACCCCAGCACTTATTCTGAACTGAAGACTTCTCAAACTCTTGAAAATAAACCAACACGTCAGGTCTGTGGCCTTGTCAAAGAGCATTTGTGCTAATATTTAAGAGTTACTTGACTGGAAGTGTATAGCCCCGCCTTTTTAGTGCTGTAGCATTCATCCTTTTTTTCGTGACAAATCTGCTCAGTGACAGTGTGCACGACTGAAAAACATGGGATGTCGCTTCATGCTTTTCAAATGACTTAAGTGCCTGGCAGGGATCTTGTTTTGCGGATGCTATTTCAGTGAGTGAGCAACGCAAAGCACGTTATTATGCATAAGACGATTCTGGGAGGGGTAGTCATTCAAGGAAATAAGTCAGATTGCATCCCCTGAACAGATTTGACGACGTGTTGGAGATGTACAATGTACAGCGGATCACAGGGCATGGCAGAGGAGATCTCTGTAAATGCTGCGGTGACAGTGGTCGACCCTTGGTATCCCTATTCATAGGATTAAGATTAGCAAGTGAGAGGTAGTGCTCAACTGTGCTGCAGCTTTACACCAAGTTATTACTCTTCCACTACACGACTCTGCGGGTCACACGTCATAACAGTTTTTAAGTCTCATACAGTAGGTTGCAGTAGGGAGAGACAGAAACAACGTTAGACCTGTATATTTTAAACTTTCAGGATTTGTAAGTGCACGGCATAAGGCAAAATGTGTATTATACCATTAACCCTGGCAAATATGAAAAACTTCTGAGAATTTAAGAGTGAGTAAAGGGTTTTATGTTCTGCCTGACCACCTCATAGTTAAATGTACCAATTAATGTCACTAATTAGTGGGAGTCCACATACCTAGTGTCTCAGTTCCAGCAGTTGTGAGCCTGTAGTATTCCGGCGCTCAAGAGGTCGGTAATTGAAAAGCCCAGCACCTGAGTTTCTAGAGAGTATCCCAAGTACAAGTTCTTCAGAAACACTAAACAACTCCACAATAGGTGGTTCCACAAGGCCAAGCCTGTTCTAGCCTCATATAAAAGGAACTCATATTGATGGCTTATCACAGCCTGCAGAAATCACGGCTGTTCCTCTAGTAAAGTTTAAATGCATTCTCTCTCGTTATATTATGGATCACAGTATGTATCTATCACACAGTATGTAGATAGTGTCTTCACATATGACTTTATGGTTAATATGGATGCTATCAGCACTACTGCAGCAGTAGATATGTGAACACATGCGTCAGCATGACTTTCCTTTCAAATGTAAAGCATGAAAAAAAACACTCATCTATTGTCTGAAAAAGAAACAAAGTGTGTAAGACTGCATGTATTGGAACCATGTGCCATGTGATAAGAATCTCCACTTCTCCAACGTTTCACCTTGGAGGCAGTCACAGGACCATGGGGCCAAGTGAGAGGGCGGATAAACGACAACCTAATCAACACAAATAATGACTATGAATAAATATTTTCCCAGATGATTAAACGGAGGGTGCCGGTAGTAGTGAGTGTGTGTGTATTTTATGTGTGTGAGGAGGAGGGAGGACGCCTAGGTCCGTGGTGTGTGTGTGTGTGTGTGTGTGAGGACGGGGGAGGAAGCCTGGGTCTGTGGCGTGTTTTGTGTGTGTGTTAGATAGGGAGTGAGGATAAGACTGCAGTTGTCTAAGGAGTGTAATGCTGCAAGGTTCTTTCAAAACAGCACAGCCAAGGAGGTCCTCCCGCCTCTCCCAACACAGCAAATGTAAGGCAAGGCATGTCTCCCGTGTGTGTCCCCACCTGAAATACCCACACCCCAGTCCCCACCCATTTATGCCACAGCCAAGGCAAAATACTGCCAACTAGTATCCTCAATGATTGAAGAAATAATAAGAGAGCAATTCAGAGGGACAGTGATGAACCTCAGAGCACTCCAACTGTTTGGTGCAGTAGTAGTCTTTATTTTCTGGGGAAGAATTTCTACGCTGGGGAGTATGCATAAGCTTGTTATCAATAAAAATGTTTCCTACCTACTACAGATTCCAGTCAATCTACACAGAATAATGTGTTTGAAATCTTGGAAGCAGTTTTGTGTATTTCCTTTTGATGTGAAATAAAATGATAACGTATGCATGTTGGTGTGTGCGTTTGTGTGTGTGAGTGGGCATGTAGGTTTGCAAACAAACTACATATGTGCAGTAATCATTGACTGATCAAGCGAGCACAAAGCAGGAATACAGTAATTGAGTTTTTGCATCAGCCGTTGCAGTCTTGCAAATTGTGCTCCTTTCTTTCATGTGTGAATAGCCTACAAATCAGTTTCGGGGGGGGGGGGGGGGGGGGGAGTTGTTAAGGACTAGGAGATGTACACAGTCTCTCATTGGCCAACATATAAAGGTATATTTAGCTGAGAAAATACAGCACACCTGAAAATAATGACTGTACCTCCATTCTTGATCATGTGCTTGACAGACTATAAAAACCTCCTAAAGGATATTACTTACCAACCAACATCAATAAAGTGGATATTAATGGACTTGCACGCGGACCACTGAAGTGAACCTGAGGCTCGGGGGAAAGAGTCGCAGAGTTTGAGCTTGTGCAGATGTTGCGCATCAAAGCCTACAGTTGTTTTATGGTGACCTATACCAACTAGGGTATATGAAGGAGAGTATCAATCACTCAAAAATATTTCAACACATTGTTACAGCGATGATGGTGGAATAAGATAAACTTATTGAATCTGATTGAAAACATTAAATAACATCAAAGTTTATTAGTCGGGTACACAGGTCTGCAGACGTTATCGCAGGTGCAGCGAAATGCGTATATGTTTCTACCTCCAACAGTGCAGTAATTGCTAGCAATACAATAACAATACTTAAAAATACAAAATAAAATATCAGAGATTTCAGGACTTATTGTCGGTCGTAGGAGAGGAAACCAGAAACATTCTGAGCAAATAAAGTAAAGCATAACACAAAAACCTCCACAGAACTCTGTTGTCTGGGAGCCAGAAACAGAACTCTGTTGTCTGGGAGCCAGAAACAGAACTCTGTTGTCTGGGAGCCAGAAACAGAACTCTGTTGGCTGGGAGCCAGAAACAGAACTCTGTTGGCTGGGAGCCAGAAACAGAACTCTGTTGGCTGGGAGCCAGAAACAGAACTCTGTTGGCTGGGAGCCAGAAACAGAACTCTGTTGGCTGGGAGCCAGAAACAGAACTCTGTTGGCTAGGAGCCAGAAACAGAACTCTGTTGGCTAGGAGCTAGAAACAGAACTCTGTTGGCTAGGAGCTAGAAACAGAACTCTGTTGGCTAGGAGCTAGAAACAGAACTCTGTTGGCTAAGAGCTAGAAACAGAACTCTGTTGGCTAAGAGCTAGAAACAGAACTCTGTTGGCTAAGAGCTAGAAACAGAACTCTGTTGGCTAAGAGCTAGAAACAGAACTATGTTGGCTAAGAGCTAGAAACATGGCACACTCAATGTACAAGATGGCTTACTGTATGTAGTATGCTGAATAGCCACCACTAATGAGCTGCCTATTCCACCCTACACCCAGCAACTCCCCCTATGGACATTCCACCCATTTTAAAATTAATATATTTGGTGGATAGTTGTAAATTACTTTGACCTCCCCACATTATAATTGGAAGAGGTGTAAACTATAGCATAGCATATTAGCTAGAAAGGTAACTTCAAACACATTTTTCGCTAAGAGCAGTTTGTTAGCTTGTTAAACAAATGTGTCATGTGTTGGCTTGTTGTACCTCTGTAGACCCATAGGGGGTGCCAACCGCTGATTAAATACCCCTGGTGTAAAGGGCAGCCGGCCGTCATTCCCTAGAGGTCTGGCCATGTATACTGTACTCAGCCAGATGGTCACACTGGGCCTAGCAGGGTGTGAGGTTAGAGAGCAGAACTCAGCAGCCACCTCAGTTCACTGGAGCACCAGACCCCTGCTTCATTGCTAACACTCAACACCCTGCCCCATTCATACCAAATCACATTTAATGAAATCTATGATACAACACTATATAATCTATTTGATTTAATATGAATCGGTAACACTTTACTTGACACCCAGCGTCAGAACACGTTATGACACAGTCATAACCTGTCATAATATGATAAAACTGTCATGACACATATATTTAGACCTGTTGTGACATATTGTATTATTTTATGGCTGCTTAAGAGAGTCAAAGCCCACATTTATTCAAATGTGTTTTTTACTGCAAAGAAGTTTCCTTTGCTTGAAAGTTTGTTTCCTAAGTCCTTTGTTGTTGTTGTAATTCATTTATATTTCCCATCATATTTTAAATAACTTGCAGAAGAAAAACTTTATGACATTGTCAAGAAGCATTATGACCATCCTGAGTCACTTTACTTGGACTAAGAAAATACACTTTGACATTGTCAAGAAGCATTATGACCATCTTGTGTCACTTTACTTGGACTAAGAAAATACACTTTGACATTGTCAAGAAGCATTATGACCATCCTGAGTCACTTTACTTGGACTAAGAAATACACTTTGACATTGTCAAGAAGCATTATGACCATCCTGAGTCACTTTACTTGGACTAAGAAAATACACTTTGACACTGTCAAGAAGCATTATGACCATCCTGTGTCACTTTACTCGGACTAAGAAAATACACTGACACTGTCAAGAAGCATTATGACCATCATAACCATAAAAGCCAGATAAGCCTATCCCGTACATGCCCTTATGTCAGTCATCAATCAAAAGGAGGGTGTCTTGTCCTGCTCCTTAAATCTGCTCCTGCATTCATCCCAGTGATCAGCAACAGAGCATTGGGGTAGGTGCACGTCTGACATCAATTTCCGCATTACAATGATAATATAATATGGTCAATTACTGAAAATGTTATATAACAAACATACTGTTGACAAGTAGCCTATGGGGTAATGGAATATTTTGCCTTGTATGGTAGGTTTTTGATTATATATACAGTATATCACAAAAGTGAGTACACCCCTCACATTTTTGTAAATATTTGAGTATATCTTTTCATGTGACAACACTGAAGAAATGACACTTTGCTACAATGTAAAGTAGTGAGTGTACAGCTTGTATAACAGTGTAAATGTGCTGTCCCCTCAAAATAACTCAACACACAACCATTAATGTCTAAACCGCTGGCAACAAAAGTGAGGACACCCCTAAATGAAAATGGCCCAATTGGGCCCAAAGTGTCAATATTTTGTGTGGCCACCATCATTTTCCAGCACTGCCTTAACCTCTTGGGCATGGAGTTCACCAGAGCTTCACAGGTTGCCACTGGAGTCCTCTTCCACTCCTCCATGACGACATCACGGAGCTGGTGGATGTTAGAGACCTTGCACTCCCTACCTTCCGTTTGAGGATGCCCCACAGGTGCTCAGTAGGGTTTAGGTCTGGCGACATGCTTGGCCAGTCCATCACCTTTACCCTCAGCTTCTTTAGCAAGACAGTGGTCGTCTTGGAGGTGTGTTTGGGGTCATTGTCATGTTGGAATACTGCCCTGCGGCGCAGTCTCCGAAGGGAGGGGATCATGCTCTGCTTCAGTCTGTCACAGTACATGTTGGCATTCATGGTTCCCTCAATGAACTGTAGCTCCCCAGTGCTGGCAGCACTCATGCAGCCCCAGACCATGACACTCCCACCACCATGATTGACTGTAGGCAAGACACACTTGTCTTTGTACTTCCTCACCTGGTTGCCGCCACACACGCTTGACACCATCTGAACCAAATACGTTTATGTTGGTCTCATCAGACCACAGGACATGGTTCCAGTAATCCATGTCCTTAGTCTGCTTGTCTTCAGCAAACTGTTTGCAGGCTTTCTTGTACATCATCTTTAAAAAAGAGGCTTCCTTCTGGGACGACAGCCATGCAGACCAATTTGATGCAGTGTACAGCGTATGGTCTGAGCACTGACAGGCTGACCCCCCCACCCCTTCAACCTCTGCAGCAATGCTGGCAGCACTCATACGTCTATTTCCCAAAGACAACCTCTGGATATGATGCTGAGCACATGCATTCAACTTCTTTGGTGGACCATGGCGACGCCTGTTTTGTGTGGAACCTGTCCAGTTAAACCGCTGTATGGTCTTGGCAGCTCAGTTTCAGGGTCTTGGCAATCTTCTTGTAGCCCAGACCATCTTTATGTAGAGCAACATTTGTTTTTTTCAGATCCTCAGAGAGGTCTTTGCCATGAGGTGCCATGTTGAACTTCCAGTGACCAGTCAGTATGAGAGAGTGTGAGAGCGATGACACCAAATTTAACACACCTGCTCCCCATTCACACCTGAGACCTTGTAACACTAACGAGTCACATGACACCGGGGAGGGAAAATGGCTAATTGGGCCCAATTTGGACATTTTCACTTGGGGTGTACTCACTTTTGTTGCCAGCAGTTTAGACATTAATGGCTGTGTGTTGAGTTATTTTGAGGGTACAGCAAATTTACACTGTTATACAAGCTGTACACTCACTACTTTACATTGTAGCAAAGTGTCATTTCTTCAGAGTTGTCACATGAAAAGATATACTCAAATATTTACAAAAATGTGAGGGGTGTACTCATATATATATAATTTTTTTTAAGGATGTAGATCAGCTTTAATAACGCATATAGATTGTATCTTACATCAATGTTATTGTCTTCATCATTTGCAATCCCCCATGTATATTTGTATGTAAATATACACAATATCAGTCAAAAGTTGACACACCTACTCATTCAAGCGTTTTTTTCTTTATTTTTACTATTTTCTACATTGTGGAATAATAGTGAAGACATCCAAACTATGAAATAACACATATGGAATCATGAAATAACCAAAAAAGTATTCAACTAATCAAAATATATTTTATATTTGAGATTCTTAAAAGTAGCCACCCTTTGCATTGATGACAGGTTTACACACTCTTGGCATTCTCTCAACCAGCTTCATGAGGAAGTCACCTGGAATGCACTTCAATTAACAGGTGTGCCTTGTTAAAAGTTCATTTGTGGAATTTATTTCCTTCTTAATGTGTTTGAGCCAATCAGTTGTGTTGTGACAAGGTAGGGGTGGTATACAGAAGATGGTATTTGACCAAATAACAGCTCAAATAAGCTGGACGACAGTCCATCATTACCTTAAGACATAAAGGTCAGTCACTCCGGAAAATGTAAACAACTTTGAACGTTTCTTCAAGTGCAGTCGCAAAAACCATCCAGCGCTATGATGAAACTGGCTCTCATGAGGACCACCACAGGAAAGGAAGACCCAGAGTTACCTCTGCTGCAGAGGATACGTTCAATAGAGTTAACTGCACCTCAGATTGCAGCCCAAATAAATGCTTCACAGAGTTAAAGTAACACATCAACTGTTCATAGAAGACTGCATGAATCAGGCCTTCATGGTTGAATTGCTGCAAAGAAACCAGTACTGACACCAATAAAAATAAGAGACTTGCTTGGGCCAAGAAACACAAGCACTGGACATTAGACCGGTGGAAATCTGTCCTTTGGTCTGATGAGTCCAAATTTGGGATTTTTGGTTCCATCCGCCGTGTTTTTGTGAGACGCAGAGTAGATGAACGAATTATCTCTGCAATCACCCGACCTCAACCCAATTGAGATGGTTTGGGATAAGTTGGATTGCAGAGTGAAGGAAAAGCAGCCAACAAGTGCTCAGCATTTGTGGGAACTCCTTCAAGACTGTTGGAAAAGCATTCCTCGTGAAGGTGGTTTAGAGAATGCCAAGAGTGTGCAAAGGTGTCATCAAGGCAAAGGGTGGCTACTTTGAAGAACCAATGATCCACTCCCATCTATCTCTTTACACCATCCATAGTGGAATTCTATTTGCCATATAAAGTGTAATCGATTATAGCTGCACTAGGGTGAGGTTTCCCCCTTCCGCTGATCTAAGGTCAAGTTCAAACCCTTCCCATCTGATGGGCTAGGATAGGATAAGCTGATCCTAGACATCTTCAGATCTGGTGACTGAGGACATGGCCTGATTGGAAGTCTATCTGTCTGTCCAGCCTGGACTATCATCAGAGACCTCCTGGGGGTGAGAAGACGTCTGTTCAGTATCAAGGCCTGCTCTCTCTGGTGCAGTAGGGAACACATCCAATTACATCCTACCCACATGTATCGCCACACATTCCGTAAACTTCAACACGTTACTACATGTTTCCAGTGCAACACTGAATGTTAAATGTCAATCAGTCCCACGCACAGTTAAACAATGTATTCTAAAAAGGAGTCAACATTCATTGGCTGGACTGAGTGGAAGTTCTAAAAGCAGTTGGACAGTCATTGCTTTCAGTGGGCAGATGGAATTTTGTTAATGGTGGTTGTAAATGCCTGTTGTACAAATGGATTGGAGCAGATAAGCCATAGCAGGACAGACACATGTCCACGTCTCAAACTAAGATGTCAAGATGGTATCTGTGGGATCAATTAATTGTTAATACCATTTCCATATCCAGGTGATAAGGGTTGGATTCAAACGTTTTTGACTGAAGATTCTTATCACTGACATGATATGTTGGTATAAATCTGAAAATAGGCCAGCTTCCAGCTTGGAAGACTGGGAGGACCAGTATCATGCTTAATGTGTTAACAATGCTTGGTGTAAGGAGAACAATATTTATGTTATTATCTATATAATTGCTACGTCTGCTAGTACACACTCTGCCGGCACAGCAACACACTCTGCCGGCACAGCAACACACTCTGCCGGCACAGCAACACACTCTGCCGGCACAGCAACACACTCTGCCGGCACAGCAACACACTCTGCCGGCACAGCAACACACTCTGCCGGCACAGCAACACACTCTGCCGGCACAGCAACACACTCTGCCGGCACAGCAACACACTCTGCCAGCACAGCAACACACTCTGCCAGCATAGCAACACTGGGCACCAGATTGGAAGACTTTACAGCAAAATGGGGAGAGTTGTAGTGGAATATAGTAAACATTTGGGAGAGAGAAGAAATCCAAACATTTAGCCAAAAGCAAATTAAACAGAGCCTCCAAACAGCTCTTCTGTGACCTTGCTTAATGTTCAATCCAACGACTTATTACCAAAGTGGGATATTCAGCGCTACACAGCCTCGGAATGATGAACAGAGAAGAGGTCAAAAAAATCTTGAAACATCTTACACTGTTTTCTAAGGACAAGGCTCTGTTTAATTCACAACGGATACAGCTAGGCTCTGTCACTGTAGATCAGATCTACTTGATCATTTTTTTCCATTGTTCTTTAAGGGTAAATTATCCTCTGCTGATGAAATGTACAACACTACAGTAAAGGATCAAGACAGAATATTATTTTTGGTTGTCATGAAAAACATTGTCTCACCCGCCATTTCCTGGAGCCTAATTGGCGCAGACTGACTGGGTTTGTGTGGAGTCAGTGTGTGTGGAGTTTGTGCATGTGTGGAGCTGGTGTGTGTCTACACACTTGTCTGTCTGGAGGAAACGCCGCTCCCACATACGACATACTGCACGCTTGCAGAGCAGCCTGGCTTATCACTGCATAGCACCACACGGAAAAAGCAGAAAATTGAGTCAGCAAGTTAGGGGCCAAAATGGCTCGTCTGAGAGGGTGTTGTTCATATAGGCTACCGCTGGTTTCACTCTCCCATTATTATGGCTGCTCCCACCCCTGGAATTAGGCCCACAGAGGTCCAGTCCTGTCCAGTAGAGCTGGGACCATAATTATTACCAGTATCACCATACTGGTTACTATCGTGGCAAGGAAACAAAACACAGAGCTGATTTAACTTCAGGAAAACAGCCGTTAATGTTGGAAACATTATGTTGTATGTTGTCATCTATCTTACATACAGCAGGTTTTTAAAGGACCAAAGACATGAGAGGGCTGGGAAGGAGGGGGCTGCATAGGTATTGCCCTGGCAGCGTGATGTCCTACCGCTTCAAGATACTGTCGTTTGTTTCTGCTCAGGCACCCGGGGACAGCTGTACGCTGTTCTCAGACCAGGCCCCATTAAGGACACCCAACATCTTCTGGCTTTGTTTGTGGGCTAACAGAGAAGCTAATGAGTCTAAATGATATAGGACTGTGTCTGCCTGTCCACCGCACTAGCACCACCACCAGGCAGGAAAGCCTCTCAGTGCCGCAGCCCAATCATTTGGTATCAATTTGGAGATGGTGTAACTGCCTTGAAACCATTGTAGCATCATTAGACCTGCAGTCTGGAAATGGCATTTGCAAGGGGAATGAAAGGGCACAGCTAACAGCTTCTCTGTAGGCTGTAAAGGTTATTTTTAATCACTGAAGAGGAAGCCTTCCTTATTGTCCCCTACTCCCACTGTTCCTTGGATGTCATCTCGCTTCGTCTCACTACTCCACTGCCAGCATGAACAGTAGGCTACGTTAGCTAAGCTACCGTAGGCTACTGCACTGGAGAGTGTAGAGACGGTGGAAGTGCAACGATGAGTCAGCAATTCAGGTAATGAAGCATGTTTTTTTGTTGCTACAGACAAAGAGATTTTACCTCTGACCTGTTGTGTGGCGGTACTAGGAAACGGCCTAATTAGGTGCTGGAGAGTGGGCCTCGGTTCCAGAAACAGTACGGTGGGTTTGACCAGCCACCACTAAACAACTTCAGGGTCAGGGAGGATAGTGCCTCACAAAGCCTAAGCAGACTATTCACTACACTAAACTTTGATTAATTTGTGTTCGACTCAAAGGTCTGGCCATCACGACACATCACCACATTTGACATACAAGAGAGTTGTAAAAAAGGGTAACTCAAGGCCAGAGAGGACCATTCAATATAGACGGAAGCAGATTCATTCCTAGTTATTGGCAGAGAGAGGGTAGACAACAAGAGAAAGAGAGAGAATGATGGTCAAGAGTCTCAGTCAGAATAAGATAATTATACCCGTATTCATGGAGAAGGCTTTACTAAACATGGTCTTTCCTGGGTAAAGGGGTCCTTGGCTGTACTAGCAAAAAAAAGAGAGGGGATGGGTTAGAACACAAAACCAACACAGCTGTAATTCAGTCTATCCTGTCAAGGCGTCCACTAAGCCACATTATAAACTGGTTGGTTCGAGACCTGAATGCTGATTGGCTGAAGTCAGACCATATGCCACGGGTATGACAAAACACTTATTTGTACTACTCTAAGTTGGTAAATAGTAATAAGGCACCTCGGGGGTTTGTGATATAAGCCAATATACCACGACTAAGGGCTGTGTCCAGGCACTCTGCGTCGTGGCTAAGAACAGCCCTAAGCCGTGGTATATTGGCCATATACCACACCCCCTTGGGCCTTACTTCTTAAGTATAACATGTCAGGGAGAAGACTTCCCATGCTTTTTGCCTGGATTATATTTTCAGTTTCAGTGCATGCTTGGCTTTTCACAGGCTTTTAAAAGCCTACCGGTACCACTCAACCTCCAGGTCAATATTTAATAAATGGAACGCAAATCACTATGCATGAAAGCAACTTTGGAAAGCGCAGAGCAACACAGGCATTAAACAATAGTTAGACAGAATTGATGTTCACCTCACACCTCTCTTTCCCCTCCTCCACTACTCCTCTCTACCCCTCCTCCTCTTCCCTTCCTCCACTCTTCCCTTCCTCCACTCTTCCCTTCCTCCACTCTTCCCTTCCTCCACTCTTCCCTTCCTCCACTCTTCCCTTCCTCCACTCTTCAACTGCTCCACTCTTCAACTGCTCCACTCTTCAACTGCTCCACTCTTCCTCTCTTCCCCTCCTCCACTCCTCCTCTTTCCCTCCTCCACTCTTCACCTCCTCCACTCCTCCTCTCTTCTCCTCCTCTCTTCACCTCCTCCACTCCTCTCTTCCCCTCCTCCTCTCTTCACCTCCTCTTCACCTCCTCTTCACCTCCTCTCTTCCACTCTCTTCACCTCCTCCACTCATCCTCTCTTCCACTCCTCTTTCCTTCCTCTTTCCTTCCTCCACTCCTCCCCTCTCTTCTCCATTCCTCCTCTCTACCCCTCCACCCCTCCTCCTCTTCCTTTCCTACACACCTCATCTCTTTACTCCTTTCTTCCCCTCAACTTATCCTCATCTCGTCCCCTCCTCCTCTCTGCCCCTCGTCATCTCTTCCCCTCCTTCCCTCTACCCCTTCCTCTCCTCCACCCCTCCTCCACCCTACATCCCCTCCATCAACAGCAAGTCTGTTTCTTCAGCTGACAGCAGGAAGACTGACACACATCACACACACGTTCGCTAAACATTGTGATGCAGAATCTAGGTCAAAGATGGAGGTGCTGCACAAACAATTGAAATTGATGTTGAATCCCTGGAGGGGCCCTATGTACCTCGCGTGGCAGGGACATCTCTTCAAAAGGGTCAGGGACCACACCCCCACACCCACCCCCACACACCCCCACACACACACACACACAAACCTCAGCAGAATCTAAGAGCACAATACCCTTGGGCTACCAGAATGAGTAGGATGGATGTAGAGGGATATCAACATCACCAGCAGTTAAGAGCAGTGGCCTGGACCTTATACAGCCGTAGACATCCCTTCTGTCCCATAACCACAGGAGAGGAGAAACAGGGGAGGACAGCCAGCAGTCACTCCTTCAACAGCTTCATTTAGCAGAGTATCACTTTCTATCTTGATTTTTTCCTTTTCTTTAAATGAACAATCTATAACTGGCAGACATCTTTATTTCCCCCCTAAGCAGCCTTGCTCCGGACGCATGAGTCGTCAAGTGGAGAGTAACACCAAAGTTGATGAAATATTCTCGACGGGAAAGCTCCATTGATCACCGCAGCAGTGAGGCCTTGGGTTAAGTCCCAAGTGGCACGCTATCGCCTTTATAGTGCACCACCTTTGACAAGACATATTTGGGCCCTGGTCAAATGTAGTGCACTTGGTAGGGGAAAGGGTGCCTTATAGGACGCAACCTTGTTTGTATGCCGAGTGGACGGTCGAGAGCACAGACAGATTGCTCCCAGATTGATATTTGGCACCACACAGAGCAGAGGGACTTAACACACAGGAAGGCAAGCATGAGAAGACATGAACACACAGGCATGCACGCTAGCACACACATTACAAGCCTTCTTTGGAAGCAGGCTTGGTGTTGCTTTGAGGGCCTTTACAACACACCTATAAATGGTTGTAAAATTCCAGTAACTTTACCCAAATACTCTGGTTTTCCAGAAATCCTGGTTGGAGGATTCTAGATTTCCCACATATTCCCACCTGATTTTGGGAATCTTCTAGAAATCCTTTAAAAGTTAGTTTTTTTGTAAATCCAATGTGGATATCACTGCCAGCAAAAAGCTCTATGAGTCATGTCATTCCACTACTAAACTCTGTATGGTAATGTTAGCTCACACATGTCAAATTATAGGAGTGACTTTCACTGGGGTAGTCCGATGGGCTTAATTAGGTGAAAACTCACTGTTCCGAGGTACAGTCACCTTTCTTGTGCCCTGAAACAAAAAGCCCTGTGGCATACCAGCTGGGCTCTCACACAGAGCACACACACAGAGTATGGAACACACACACTCACTCAACAGAACCTAGTAACACACATCTGCAGACACAGACACACACAGTAATGATCCACACACGCACGCACGCACGCACGCACATACACACAGAACATAGTAACACACATCTGCACACACAGACACACGCACTCACACAGACAGTAATGACGCAGACGCACAAACACACATGCACACACAAACAGACTAACTCTCACCTACGGAGGAAAGGAATTCTACACACTGCCCTATACCCTATGGTCTAGCCTGCCCTTGTCTCTTCATCTCCCTGGGACTGAGTGCTGCCCCTGTCAACCTGGAGTAGCACTGGGAGAGCCCATATCACCCCATACACAGCCAGCAACCTCACCTGTGCACGGGTATCACACACCCTTCTGAAAATGTAACACAAAGTATTTTGAAGTAATTTGCATTGAAAGCTGCTGGCTGTAATGATATTTCAAACACACACCAATGTATGAGACAATATCCCGCTATATCCTCAGCCCATCTCTCTAGAGTGTTAAGACACAGAAAACACACCCCCTGAAGGTTCTGGTGCTGTAACACAACCAGGGGCTTCTAAAAGACGTCTTTCAACCGCACACAACCCTCATTGGCTTATTAAAGAAAAGGGGGGACAATCCTCTCCCTCTCTCACATGAAAGGAAAAGGGGCAGAAACAATATGAGGATCCCCGTCTGTATAACTCTAAGACCTCTTGCCCACTGTGTGCCAATACCATATTCATTATTAACACAAAGCTGCCTGGATTTTAATGGGTGGTGAAAAATGAGAAAACTAGCAGGTATTGGCAGCACATCAGACAGGGGGACAACGGTTACTTGGACTGGTCTGATATGGAGCAGCATCTTTGTTGTGCTTATCTGATCAAATCCCACCAGAAGCCATTCGGAACCATATAGTAAAAAGTATCAACAACTGACGGGCCGGTGCGGGATTGGCTGTTCCTACGGTACTTTACCGTCCTACCAAGTGAGAGATGGAGAGGGGTCCGAGTAATGAGAGGGGGTTGGAGTAATGAGGCCAAATTGGTTTACCCGGTGGAGTTCCACATTCGCTGAAAGCAACATGCTGTCAAATGAGAGCTTGTAATTATAGGCTCCATAAAAGGTGAACATTAAGAGCTACTTCAATTCATTCAGCCATGTCTAGAGACAATGGTGCTAACAAAGGAAGAGTGTGTTAGCTGTATTGTCCGTGTGCTGACGAACATCCACTGCTTTGTGCAAGTAATATGAACCCAATGATGGATGTAGGTCTGAATATATCCTATATCCTATCCCGCTCTGGGCAAACCGTCAAAAAAGGACTCAGAAGGGCAAAGAGATATGCCAAGCTCAATATTTGCAAATAGCCACGCTGTGTGTTTACCTCCGAGAATGCTGGGTAATTTTGCGTGTGAGAGTGAGGCCCATATTTACCTTCTCTGGTCATTTACTTCCCATGAACACTTGGGCTCTGCTGAAGGGAAGGAAGGAAATTGGAGAGAGAGAGAGAAAGAGAGAGAGCGAGAGAGGGATAGAAAAGCAAAACAATATACATTTTCTTGGAGTGTGTTTGCTTCCCTGGCTGAATGTTCTCAGTCTTCCAGTGTGAAGCTATCTCCTCCTCTAGCTTGAGCCGGGCCATGAGGAGCCACATTAGAAGGCAGATGACAAAAATAGAAAGAGAGAGATGAAAAGAGAGGGAAAGAGAGAAAGGTAGAGATAAACAGAGAAAATGAGAGAAAGAAGGAGAGAGGGAGAGAAGGAGAGGGAGAGAAGGAGAGAGAGAGAGAGAGAGAGAAGCGAGAGAGAAGCGAGAGAGAAGCGAGAGAGAGAGAGGGACAGAGACAAAGAGAACAGGAGACTCATTGAAAATGAGCAGAGGAGTGGGCAGGAAAAACAGGGAGGATGGCTATTTCTCCTTCGGAGCTGAATATGCTCCATCCCTACCTCCATCCCTCCCTCCAGTGGGCTATCATTAAGAGGCTTTAGGAGTCAGGCGAGAGGCGCCTCAATCCGCAAGGTATCTCTTCCTCCTTCCCCCTGAAATAAAATTCTCGCTCTTAAATTGCCAGCGCAAGCTAGTTCGATGTAAAGCGTATTCCCGGGGAAGATTGTGTTTTTTGGTGTGTTTTTTTACTATGGGGCCAGGTAAGGCCTAGGAGTGGAAGCTTTTTAATTGCCTGCCTTCCCCTCCTTATAGAGTAAATTTCAGAGGACACAAACAGTGGATAGAGGTGGATACAGGTCCCTTACAGGGAAATGATAGAGTAGACAGCAGGAGTTATAGAGGGGGAGGTACCTGTATGAACCCACAGGAACCTTTAATAGTATCACTCAGATTATGTTAACCTCCTCACTTCGCTGATATCATCATCACCGGTATGCTTTCTGTTTGAAATGGGAAAGGCCAAACATGGCATAACAGCAGCACGAATGTCAACCGCAAAATCACTACCAACACAATATAGGATAATAAAAATAAAGGATAATTGGATTCAAATCTCTAGTTGGGCTACACAATATATGAATATATATATATTCCTCTCCCTAGACAATATATTCCTCTCCCTAGACAATATATTCTTCTCCCTAGACAATTTATTCTTCTCCCTAGACAATTTATTCTTCTCCCTAGACAATATATTCCATCTTGCAGTTGGACTATATTTAAATAAAATATTTAAGGAATAGTTGCCCGTAAGACTTGTTCACTTGCAGCACCAGGTAGATCAAGGTTTCCCAAACTCGGGCCTGGGGACCCCCGGGTACACATTTTTGTTTTTGCCTAGGCACTACACAGCTGATTCAAATAATCAAAGCTTGATGATGAGTTAGTTATTTGAATCAGCTGTGTAGAGCAAAAACGAAAATGTTCACCCAGGGGGCCCCGACCGAGTTTGGGAAACTCTGAGGTAAATGATCACAAATGGAATAGCATAATGTTATCGTACCACCCTATCCGCAGTGTAACTATGTATGGTGCTTTTCCATCTACACATCTATGTTTTACTTCAGTGACCCACACAAATCAATGGGTTAATGAGGTCAAATGGGTTCCCCATGCCAAATCAATTGTGTGTGTTTGCTGGATTGCCTGTGAGTGATTGTATGTGTTGTAGAGTACTTGTAAGTGGTTTAGGGAGTGTATAATGAAACAAGCTATAGTAAAGAATTAACATGGGTGCAGGAGTGCAATTCAGCATGAACAGAAATCCATCTTCTTTACATCATTACAGATATAAAAACATACAATTTGACTGGTGTGTAATAGCCTACACACCAATTTCCAAATTTTTTATGGAATTACATTAAAATCATGTTGAGCACCAACCATTACAGTAGGCGAACCTGAGGCTGAGGAACATAGTTGACCTCCATTTCAACTGCCTGTTGTAAGCACTGAGAATTTTCTCTACATACAAAGACGTGTGGGCCATCCGTTGCCAAACGCATTTAAAAGTCCCTATGTCATCTAACACTGAATCAAGCCTCGCCGACAGAGACACGTGCACCTGAGATGAAGGTTAAACTGGTTTTTGGCAGAAACCATTACGGGAAAAAGACCAGATTGCTAGTGGCATTGAAATCCACTCACTCCCCGTTTGTCTCCGGGGACGTCAAGTGTGTGAAAATTAATACTTTGGTGTCCGTGAAAAAAAGCTCCATTAATTCCCTCTGCATCCCAAGTCCAAACCGTTCAAATGTCTAACTTCAACGTCTGTGTGCTGTTATTAGCCATACATCTAAATTCCCTCAATCCCTAAATATGTCATGTTTACATTGGTGAGGGAGAAATATGGTATTTTGTTCTGCTAGGCGTGTGTATGGTTTACATAGAGAGGAGTTGAGTCTCAGAGGGGAAGTACATGTCTCTTCATGAGCAATAGATACCAAACCAGTCATTGGCCTGTATCACATTGCCCCCTACTGGTAGAGACAACACCTGGGGTTAGAAATATATCATATAGAAAAAATATGACTGTCTGTGCCTTGTAGAATAGAGAAACATGTCAGCTCTATGCATTACATTCCTATCTGCAACGTTCCATAAACCACATGCCAATGAGAGAGAATACCTGGGGTTTGTTCAGAAGGGCACAATGTTACAGAATGCTCAGATAGTCATATTTGTTCTACATAACATATTTCTGTCTGTCTTGCAGGATAGGGAATTGTGGCAGCTCTATTCATTTAATTTATATCTGCGATGTTCAGAGTGTCTCACTTAACTCTCCACTGGTTCAAATACATGACTATAGTATATATCTTCACTTCCTTACAAGTAGAAGAAATGTAGGGTTATACCATCATGGACTCCTTTTAACTGGAGGGAGCATAGAAATAGACAACAGACATGATTTTGTACATTTACTCAGCATATGTGATCATTGTAAGGCTACGATGCAGATCAGATCTAGACTGTATTTAGATTTAGAGTGGTGTAGTCAACACCTAACATTTTAGACTCCTCCACACCACGCACAAACCATTGAGACACGTCATGAGAAGATGAACATGTCAGTACGGGGCAGATCAATGTAAGAGTCAAGTCCAATAGCTAAGCCATATCCATGACTGCAGCCAGGGAAAAGGAGGAACTGGAAGAAGAGAGGGATTGCTGGAGGAGACAATGTAATGTGGGAGCCTTCCATTGTGTTACAGAAAGCAGTGATTATTAGAGAGAGGGCTTGCAGAAAGTCAAGAGTGAAGACTAACAGAAAACGTTGAAGACAATATTTCAAATTACGGATAAAAGTATTTGGCCCCAAATCAATTGATCGTATTGTTAAAACACGGCTAAAAACATGCTGAATGGAAACCATCATGTCGAAGTCCTTCCTCTACAATTGATTGAACTGGGACTTTACCTTTTAGAATAGGATATATGAGGAATCACAGAATAACATATCAATGAGTCCACACAATTACATACAGTTTGTCAGGTCATTATAACTTAAGTCATCTCTAACAATCAAACATGACAAGACACATTTCTCCAGAGACATCAAAATAGCAATCTCTAAACTCTATTTAGGTGAGAATTTCTACTTCAATGAGTCGGCGGCTAAGGACATACTGCTCATCCCAGACCAGGCCCAAATCCCCGACACTCGAAAAAAGGAAAAGGTTGTGTTATAGAGGCCGGCCTGTGGTATACCCGACGAGTTAACATCGACATGTTCCCTCCGTATTATTGGGGAACATGCAATCACTGGAGAATAAACTGAATGAGCTCTGTTCGAGACTATCCTCTCAATATGATCTGAAGAACTGTAGTATCATGTGTTTCTCAGAGTCATGGCTGAACAAGGAAAATAGAAATCAAGTTGTTTTTTCTATACATTGGCAGGACAGAACGGCAGCGCCGGGTAAACTCAAGGGGGGTGGTGTGTGTCTCCTTGTTAACAACAGCTGGTGCTTGATCTCAAATGTTAAGGAAGTCTCGAGGTTCTGCTCAAAATAGAATACCTCATGATAAGCTGTAGCCCATACTATTTACCAAGACAGTTTTCATCTAAAACGGGTATTAAGATCACACTCAATGAGCTGTATAGGGCTATAGGTAAACAAGAAAATGTTCAGCCAAAGGTTACACTCCTTGTGGCCAGTGATTTTAAAGCCGGGTCACCTGTGCAATTAGAGGCTAAAAAAACTCTAGACTACATTTACTCCACACACAGACACACATAGAAAGCTCTCCCTCGCCCTCCATTTGGCAAATCTGACCATAATTATATCCTCCTGATTCCTGCTTACAAGCAAAAACTCAATAAGGGAAGTATCAGTGACACACTCAATAAGGGAGTGGGCCTATGAAGCAGATGCTAAGCTACAGGACTGTTTTGCTAGCGCAGACTGGAATATGTTCCGGGATTCATCTGGTATTTTACCACATCAGTCACCAGCTTCATTAATAAGTGCATCGACGACATCGTCCCCACAGCAACCGTATGTACATATCCCAACCAGAAGCCATGGATTACAGTTGTCATGACGTTCGCTTCTTTGGGTATAGCAAGCCCCATCCCCCTCTCCCTGCCTCCCCGTGCCTCCTTCAACTAGGTTGCTGTGGTCAGAGAGGTCGTAAATTCCTGAGAAGACCCTGCCACATGGCCACATAGTATAAGAGGCAGAGAAAATTTTCATAGAGAACAAAGCAATTCCTTCCACCTCACAGAACTTGAGGTACGAACAAATTTCATGTTCCGGAGAAAGTATAAAAGATCACTGAAGAATCCAGCTACGAACTGGTCCGTTTGTCACAACTTGGGGAAGCTCATGGGAGACGGTGTGGCCATATTACCATAACGCTGTTTATATAATAGCCCCAGATATGAGGTTTACATCTAATTGTTGTATAAGATGAATGAGTGAGTATGATACTGTTTACACAATTTTACAATGTGATTTTGGACTGTTTAATGAAGGAAAACAAAAAAATGGGATTGGATTTGAACTAAATCAGAGGACCGCCCCTGAGCCCAGTTAGGGTCCGACATCCTGGGACAACCCTTTTCTGCCATTCCGAATAAAACTCAACTTTGAGAAATTATCACCAGACCATGTTTTTCTCCATTAGGGGAGGACAAAGGTTGTGGACCATTGCTGAATCTTTTAACCATACCACGTGGTTAAACTCTTAGACTAGCGATACCGACAGAATAAGAACAAGTCTTTGATATTAATTACTAGTCTGCAGCTAGGAATTCGGGATCATTGAACGCGAAGAACTACAACCGCCAAAACATCCACTCTATAACGAAACAAATGAATGTCACTCTGAACTATCCACTATAACCATGAAAGAGAGAGAGAGAGGGAGAGAGACGGACAATTCTACAAAAGAAACAAACTTTTCACCAGCGATCAAGACGACACACTGTTCCCGAATGAGCGTACATGTGCAAAGGATTAGCATTTCAATTGTTATAATTATCACTCTGTAGTGACTTCTTAGTCGACCCCCATTTTCCCTTTTGTCTAACAAGCCGCGATGCCGGTTTAGCCCATTAGGGCACATTCCCCTATCATTTCTTGTAACCACATTTACCTTGTTTGACTGTTTGTTTATGCATTTCTGTGAATTACTTAGTAATAAATAAATTATTTAAGACAATTTATGTATGGATGACTCATAGTGAAGACAGGGTTTGTGCAGATAACTAACAATTTACGACGGTTGGAATGAGACTAACTTGAGGTAAAGTAAATAATTCATTAATTCGAAGACTAATTGATCAGATAAAATATCTATAAAGTTATTTTAGGAAATGATAACTTTGTAATCGGAATATTTTTCCTTGGTCCCCCTGACTTCCTAGTTAATTACATTTACATGATTAATCAGTTGATCGCGTAATACTAATTACAGAGAATCTTTGATAAAAACTATGTCTTCAATTTAATGATAGTAAAGACACGACACAGGCAACATCCACACTGAGCCAAAGGCGGGAGCTACTGAAGTCAAGGATCGGTACACTAATCCGGACTCCAATAAGAAATCCCTCTACGCCCTCCATCAAACCATCAAACAGGCAAAGTGTCAATACAGGACTAAGATCAAATCCTACTACATCGGCTCTGACGCTCGTCATATGTGGCAGGGCTTGCAAACGATCACGGATTACAAAAGGGAAAACCAGCCACGTGCTGCCCAGTGACGTGAGCCTACGAGTCAAGCAACACTGAAACATCCATGTGACCACCAGCATGTTCTGGACGACTGTGATCACGCTCTCCATAGCCAATGTGAGTAAGACCTTTAAACAAGATTCACAAGGCCCAAGGCCAAGCAGATTACCAGGACGCATACTCAGAGCATGTGCTAACCAGCTGACAAGTGTCTTCACTGACATTCTCAACCTATCTCTGACCCAGTCTTTATTACCCACTTTTTTTATAGCGTACCACCATAGTCTCTATGCCCAATAATTCCAAGGTAACCTGTCTAAAGGACTATCGGCCCACAGTACTCACATCTGTAGCCATGAAATGCTTTGAAAGGCTGGTCATGGCTCACATCAACACCATCATCCCAGACCCACCCCAATTGGCATACCGCCCCAACAGATCTACAAATGACAGAATCTCTACTGCACTCCACACAGCCCTTTCACACCTGGACAAAAGGAACGCCTACGTGAGAATGGTGTTCATTGACTACAGCTCAGCGTTCCACACTATAGTGCCCTACAAGCTTATCACTAAGCTAAGGACCCTGGGACTAAACACCTCCCTCTGCAACTGGATCCTGGACTTCCTGACGGGCCACCCCCAGGTGGCAAGGGTAAGCAACAACACATCTGCCACGCTGATACTCAATACAGGGCCCGCTCAGTGGTGCGTGCTTAGTCCCCTCCTGTACTCCATGTTCACCCACGACTGCGTGGCAGCGCACGACTCTAACCACATCATTAAGTTTGCCGATGACACGACAGCGGTAGGTCAGAGACCTGGCAATGTGGTGCCAGGACAACAACCTCTCCCTCAACGTCAGCAAGAAAAAGGAGCTGATCGTGGACTACAGGAAACGGAGTGCCAAGCACGCCCCCATTTGAGGACACCAAGGAACTTGACATTCGTGACCCGGTGTAATGGAGCAGGTCACGAGTTTCAAGTTTCTTGGTGTCCTCATCACTAAGGACCTATCATGGTCCAAACACACCAACACATGGACCCTCAGATCCTCAAAACGTTCTACAGCTGCACCATTGAGAGCATCTTGACTGGCTGCATCACCGCTTGGTATGGCAACTGCTTGGCATCCGACCGTAAGGCGCTACAGAGGGTAGGGTGTATGGCGAGCTCCCTGTCATCTAGGAACTACGCCAGGCTGTTTCAGAGGAAGGCCCTAGGGAATTGTCAGACTCCAATCACCCAAATCATAGACTGTTCTCTTTCTGCTAAAACATGACAATCCGTACCGGAGCGCCAAGTCTGAAAAAACAAAACGCTCCTGAACAGCTTCGACCCCAAGCCATAAGACTGCAGAACAGTTAATCAAAGGGATACCAAGACTATTTGCATTGACACTTTTTTTTTTTTGCACTGGCACTTTGCACACTCACTGGCTCCATGCACACTCACTGGCTCCATGCACACTCACTGGCTCCATGCACACTCACTGGCTCCATGCACACTCACAGGCTCCATGCACACTCACAGGCTCGATGCACACTCACTGGCTCGATGCACACTCACTGGCTCGATGCACACTCACTGGACTATACCCATACTACACTAACACTCCAACACACACACACTCACAAACATATATGCATATTGACACACACACATTCTTTCACACTTCACATATGCTGTTGCTACTGTTTAATATCTATCCTGGTTCCTTAGTCACTTTTAACCCTACCCACATGTAAATATTACCTCAATTACCTCATACCCCTGCACATTGACTCAGTACCGGTACTCCTTGTATATAGCCATTATTGTTATTTTATTTTGTTACTATTTCCTTTTTTATTCAGAAAGGGGGGCGGCAGGTAGCCTAGGGGTTAGAGCGTTGGACCAGTAATCGAAAGGTTGCTAGATCAAATCCTTGAGCTGACAAGGTAAAAAATACATCATTCAGCCCCTGAACAAGGAAGTTTACCCACTATTCCTAGGCCCTCATTGAAAATAACTGACTTGTCTAGTTAAATAAAGGTTAAATAACAAATAAAAGTAAGCATTTCACGGTAAAGACACCTGTATTAGGCGCATGTGACAAATAACATTTGATTTGATTTCCCCATGTGCTAGACCACCTGACAAAAGCAAGAGGCAGGCGTCTCTGGTCTCCATATGACACTGGCATGACCCTGACTTTAATATCTAAAGAGTTCACCTGACAAGTATCCCCTGTGAAGCTGGATGTTGAATGATAGTATTAAGATGACAGACACATACACATGCACACACAATCTAACATAACAGTGGAGGAGGTACAGTAAGTGGGGAACTATTGGCACCTGTCAGAGGGGTTAATTCCTGGGTCACTGCATGTTCTAAAGGGCAAAGGTTGTGACCCCTTGACCTGTAGTTGTTGTAGAGGTCAGACACGCACGAGTGAAGTGGGATACAGACTTGACTGACCTATACTCCACCGCATCTCACTCACAAGTATGAGCACACACAAATGAAGGAAAACACACAGACACACATCTGTAAAAGCTGTCTTGCAGTGTTATAGAGTAATTATCTTACACTATGTGACCAGGCCTTTAAAACATAGCCTTTTGCATCACCCCCGTCTATTAAAAGGAATGTCTCAAAGGGTAGCAATGGCAAAACACATAGTTACTTCACTTTAAGTATATGGAGTATAATGAAAAAGTAGTCTCTATCCAAGAGCCCTGCCAAGTAAAATAACTAGAACCAAATTCTTGACAATGATAAATTGTCCAAGTTCTACAGGGCTCAAACCTTTCCCTGGTGGTCCAAATCAGCATAACCATTTTCCAACACTCAAAATGTATGGACTAGCCTAATCAGCCAATATTGTGGATACATTTCAACCAAATTATTGGAAGGTGGATGTGTTGTTCCCAAGTGGCCATGTTAAGAGTGTTGGAGAATGTCCGTGCTGAGATGCTGACTAGTATCCTTTTCACATTATCGTACCAGTCCAAACTACTAGTATGTATTGGTTTAACTCGGCATGGCTTGGCTGTGAAAAGGACATCGGACTACTATACCAGAGTTGGAGAGGGTATAGAAACTAAAGATGGCAGTCAGAGTCAACCGTAGTGAAGTACCCAATGGGATCTCCCACCATGCACTTAATCTGCCAGCTCTAATCTGTTCAACGACACCAACTGCTGCTGAATTGTGTACTTGCTGGCAAGAAGCTATTCAAAGTTTTGATAATGTGATAAATTAACTAGGCTTAATTTGTTAGGCTGGGGCTGTGAGAGCTCGATATCAAGCATAATTCTCTCACGAAATAACCAGACTTAGGATAACCCATTTAGGGTTTTTGACTTTATGTTATCTGAATTATAATGGACATAACACTGGGGTGAATGCTGGAGCACTGGGAACAATATGTTTACACACAGAAACATGTCGTACTGGACAGTGTGTTAGGCCCCATGTCCTGACTCTTGCCCCAGTGTAAGAGCTCCCTCTTATGTAAAAAAAAAAAAAAAAGAAAAATCCATCTTCAACATCCAACCAGGGGAAAATAAATGCTTGATGGCCATCTCAATGTAAAAAACAACAACATTTCAGTACAGTTGAACTTCACTCATGCATCCCAGTGGCATCTGGAATATGAGGTGTGAAAACACAGTAATAACTTGCAGAGTAACAGCGTGCTAATTTAGCAATCTCTCCCCTCCTCACTTTCCAATAACTTGGAAGTAGGGCGCTGTATGTATCTGCCCGGGAACATTTTCATTTCCATAAGCAGCAATAACTGCCTCGGCTGGTGTGGTTATCACATCAAACTCCATCCCACTTTGTATCTCTGCCTTCATCTCTAATAATACTGCTCTTCAAAAGAGTGCTCTTCCCCTCTATGCTTCTCTCTCTCTCCCCCTCTCTCCAAGGGGGACCCACACCTCGTGTTCAGGAAGTGAAATGCCATCAGATGGCCTGGTGTCACACAGTAGACAGGCTGCAACCTCCCCTCGATTGCCTCCTACACCCCAATGGCACAGAGGTGGCACCCCGCGCATGCGTTCGGGACTGTGGCGAGCTCTGGTTACCATGGGGACCACTGCATCGCGACATGCCTGTGAGGTGGGGGCGGTTATGGGCGTCAGAGAGGTGTGCATCAGAGCTTTTGACTGAGAACTAGCAAGCGGCTAATGTTCCATTCAGAGAAAGAGATGGAGATAGAGATCTTCACGCCTTTAACTTTTAATTCTGTCATTTTAATTCCATATTCCACTGATTAGATATCTCTTAACTTTTGCCACACACGAATGCTCTATGACTGTAGACTATTGCCACTATGATCACTATTTACAGACGTAGTGAGCATAGCCTTGCTATTGAGGCAGACCTAACTCTCAAGAGAAAGATACATGTACACTGCCAACAAAATTAGGTGGAAACTGAGCTGCACTTCCTTACCTACTGTCAAAAGTATGACCATATTAGGGACACATATTTCCCACAGATCCACAAAGAATTTGAAAACAAATCAAACATTGAAAAACTCCCATATATGTGAGGCAAATACCAGTGTGTAATCACAGCAGCAAGCTTTGTGACCCTTGTTCCTTGGGTTTTGTTCTAGCTGAAATGTTATCAAGAAACATTTCAGATCAGTATGTCAGTATCTTAGACTACCTGTCTCTAATCATGTATCAGAATGCCCAGAGGGACACAATATTGGATTTGACAGGAAGCCAACATTCCACACACAATGCTCCAGTCTGTCCTTCACTAGGGCCCTTAATAATCTACCCAGCATGTGTTTATCAGTGTTGGACCAGGAGTCGGTTGTGTGTGTGTGTGTGTGTGTGTGTGTGTGTGTGTGTGTGTGTGTGTGTGTGTGTGTGTGTGTGTGTGTGTGTGTGTGTGTGTGTGTGTGTGTGTGGTGGGGATATAGGCAGACTGAAGCCTGCCAGCCTGTTTGGGCGCTGAGTGATCCGAGGGGACGGGCAGATAGACAGCGGTGGGCGACGGGCAACCACACACACACAAACACACTCTCCTGGGCCCCATTGTGTCTAATACACTCAGCATAATCTCACCTGTTGGGAACGTTTGCCATTGTGTTAATTACACACCACCGGGAGCCCTCATTAACACACACAGCAGTGACCGAGTGTCAATGACCAGTCTGGTGTAGAGAAGAGTAGGCAGGCCCAGTATTAGACAACAGTGGGTAACGATGTCTTGAGAGAGAGCGAGCGAGAGAGAGAGAGCAAATGAGAGCGAAAGAGTGAGAGAGCGAGAGAAAGAGAGAGTGGGAGGGAGGGAGAGAGAGAGAGCAAGTGAGCTAGAGCAAGAGAGCGAGATATACTAAAAATAAATACTTGATTCAGTTATAGAACGCATTGCCCTTTTCTGGTTGAGAGGTCTGGGTTCCCCTCAACAACCAGGAATAAACTAAATGGGACAAATACCAAATTGAGACTCTGCATGCAGAATTCCACAAAAAAATATCCTCTGTGTACAACATAAAACACCAAATAATGCATGCAGAGCAGAATCAGCCCAATACCCCCTAATTATCAAAATCCAGAAAAGAACCGTTACATTCTACAAGAAAGCAATTGCCAAACCTTCCATAACAAAGCCATCACCTACAGAGAGATGAACCTGGAGAATAGTCCCCTAAGCAAGCTGGTCCTGGGGCTCTGTTCAAACAAACACACCCCATGGAGCCCAGAACAGCAACACAATTAGACCAAACCAAATCATGAGAAAACTAAAAGATAATTACTTGACACATTGGATAAGAATTAACAAAACACTGAGCAAACTCGAATGCTATTTGGCCCTAAAACAGAGAGTACACAGTGGCAGAATACCTGACCACTGTGACTGACCCAAACTTAAGGAAAGCTTTGACTATATACAGACTCAGTGAGCATTGCCTTGCTATTGAGAAAGCCCGCCGTAAGCAGACAGAGAAGGCAGGCTATGTGCACTCTGCCCACAAAATAAGGTGGAAACTGAGCTGCACTTCCTAACCTCCTCCCAAATGTATAACCATATTAGACACATATTTCCCCCAGATTACACAGACCCACAAAGAATTAGAAAACAAACCCAATTTTGATAAACCCCCATATCTAAATCGGTGAAATACCACTGTGTGCCATCACAGCAGCAAGATGTGTGACCTGTTGCCACAAAGGGCAACCAGTGAAGAACAAACACTATTGTAAATACAAACCATATTTATGTTTATTAATTTTCCCTTTTGTATTTTAACTATTTGCAAATAATATGACTATTCAAATTTCTTCTTTATTCTTTTGGAACTTTTGTGAGTCTAATGATTACTGTTTTTTTTTTTTTTTATCTAGTTCACTTGCTTTGGCAATGTAAACATATGTTTCCCATGCCAATAAAGCCCTTAAGTTGAATTGAATTGAGAAAGAGAGGGGTCATTACAGATCTGCCCCAGCCCCGGATTGTAAGTCTTTAATGAACACGAGCCTGCCGACTTACAGAGGGGGGTTACAGGTCTCGCCTGCAGTATATGCCCTGCTTAGTCATCCGCTACGGCGTTAGCTCATCACCGTTTGGCACATCCCCATGCTCACGCCACCGATCTAGCGCCTGGCTACTGCCAATACTGTAAGGCGAGCTGAAACCCTGAACACAAAACAATTAACCCCAGAGCATTAAAACAGCCCTCTCTCCTGCTGCCAGCCTGGCTATCAGCTCTCATTTATGTCTTTTATCCACCTAAGCCATTAACACTCTGGGAGCAAGCAGCTGGGAGCCTCTTTCTTTTTCAGTTTCCTCAAAATGCAGCCAGAAACTGGAAACTGGTGTTATGGAGCACCACAAAGGCGTTGTTGTTGGCCAGTTATCTTTCGGCCCTGGTGTCCAGTCCGCTTCTCATGGGCAGCATGTCAGAAACAGAGAAATGGTCTGCCAGGTGAGCATCACTGGGGAGTGGGGCACTTTCAATCGTCGATGATGGATACGGCCTTGGCAGGATGTGTAAAAGATGCATGGTGTTTCCCTGGGTTACATTTCTCCTGATCGATCGGATTGTTAGGTAAGGGATGGGAGTGGATGGGCCCACTGTTGATGGTGTGTACCCTTTGACAGGCATGTGTGTGCGTGTGTGTGTATATATATATATATATATATGTGTGTTTGTTTGCGAATGTGTGTACGTTCTCCCTCTAATTGAGTCTGTCGTGATCTGTGGGTTGACTTCACCTGGGTGACCTTTGCACAGTGAGGTCAATACTTGTAGAGAATGGAGGAGAAGCCTGGATAATGATACTGCTCTGCAAGAGTCAAACAATAATATAGACCAGTGTTACCAAATAAAATGTTATGAGTCACATGCTTCGTAAACAACAGGTGTAAACTAACCGTGAAATGCTTACTTACGGGCCTTCCCAACAATGTAGAGAGAGAAAATAGAGAAATAATAGAAAAGTATTAACAGGTAATAATAAAAGACAGCAAACACAACATATAGCATTGATTCTTCCATCCCAGAGTCAACACAAGCTCTGGTGACTAAAGCTACATACTGTACTGCCTGGACCAACACTCAATAACAGCTGACAAGTTGAGGTGGATGATACTCAATTCAAGCCAGGAGAATAGTGCTTCTCTACAGCTTCATTTCCACTGCCAGACAATGACAACTATATGGTATACACTGAAAGGTAAAAGATAACCATTGAAATTCAGACAGCTAACATGTATATTTCAATACCACTGAACACCGATGAAAAATGTAATACTTCTCCATCTTGGTTTGGAGATGAAATATTCATTCAATGGTTTTCTGAGAAGTGTGATTAAAATTAAATCAAGGCATATCAGTGGTGGGAGGCTAATTTCTCTGAACACGGTGGTGTCAGAGGCCTGTTTTTCATCTCAGGGATGCCTTTGGCCTCGAAAGGTTAATAAGCTGATTCACCTTAAACCAGGAGGAGAGCGGAAGAGTGCAACCCATACCTTTAATGTGAATTCAAACAGCTGTCAAACCAACATTCTACGAAAGGGGTGTTTGCACTCTGGTCTTAAACCTACTTAGCAGTCTCGAATCACAGGCTGAGCAGGTTAAGATGGAATCCCATTCAATTGAACATTACCACATGGGGGAAGGGTGTCGCCAGTGATTCAGCTAAGGCTGCAGCTAGTGATTAGCTGAGGGTCAGCAGTGTTGAAGAAGCCCCCCCCCCCCCCCAGGCAGCTTGCTCCGCCGAGGGATTTAGCAACACCCACCACAACAGATGAGCTGGGAAAAGTTGGGTGGCGGAAGTGTGCAGCGGCATCTGTGAGGAAATGGCTTCACAGCAGGTCCAAGCGAGGGAGGCCTTGCCCTGATCCCCGGTGTTTGTTTACAGTGCCAAAGATTGGGCCAAAGTCAAACAACAGGCCCAAAACACTGTGTCTTCATTCATCACTCGATGACTTATGAGCTATACCCCCATTATACTGTACATGCAAAGACTCTAATAAAATATGTCCAGAAAAAAAGAGAAAGGGAATAAAAAAAGTACCAATCTAGACACTTTCTGAGACGATGCTACCTTCAGGGCTATGGTGCTGTACAATATTACAAAACACACATCCCAACTTGTTTTAACTTCTCCACTTCCCCCTTCATCTTACACCATGAAAATGCAGCCACCATCTACAAGTGGCTAAAGATCAAGGAAAGTGTGATGTTAAAAAAAGAAACGCCAGTCAAAGAGAAAGGGGAGTTACTGGGCTGTCAGAATGCTTTGGGCACCTATTGGGGTGAAATAAGAAAGAAAAGAAAATGCCACCGCTTTAAAAAGTATCTCTATTTTCTGTTAGTGAGTCCATCCCTCCACCACCAGCATGGAGGAAATTCAGAAGAGATGGATCAGGTGGATGGAAAAATAACTCTCCCAAGCATTCAGACGAGAGTGATTGAAATGGCTGTGGCATGTGGAGGGAGGGAGGGATCCCAGCCATCAGTGTAGCGACCTGTGCTCCCAGAAGTGAACCTGTTAAAGTGTAGTGGAGAGGACATGCACATCCCTTGGCAAGCTGCCCAGTCTTCCGGACATTGAGGGTACAGGTTCTGTCACACTCAAAACAACCTCGCCAGTCTCGCTCCACGACCACTCTGTGCAGCTCTCTCCATCACACTGCATCCATCCCTCTGTCTCTCTTGCTTTCATTCCAACTCTCCATTTCTTTGTCTCTCTCTCTCTTTCTCCATCGCTCTCGTACTCTAACTCACTGAGTCTTTTCTTTCCATTTCCTTCTCTTCAATTCTAACACAATTCTTTCCTTCTCTATCCTCTAAGCTTGGTTGTCTTTTGGTAACATAATCTCCAATTAAAGAAATACAGCAGCCATATCTTACAAATCCCTCCCTCTCTTCTCTCCTCCTTTGCTCAGGAGAGGAGGCACTTTCCGCCTGTAAAGCCATTCGCCATGGGCTGGGAGAAGTCAACATAGGCAGAATATAAACTAAGTGTCGCTGACCGACACTTAGGCAGGAGACACATTTCCCCTATTGTCACCTCAACCCACTCCTCCCTGGCCTTTCTCCCCTTACCTATCCAGGAAGATTGGTTTCTTGTGGGCCCAAACCAATTCCACACGAGATCCCCAAAGACAAATTAAACATGATAACATGTCACAATCTCGAGGCCTGAAGTGCGCAGGGAAAGGGTATGTGAAGCCGTGGTCTCTATGCACCTTCATGATTTGTATGGAAATTAGAGTCAACCTGCAAGGTGGATCTAATACACCTTGGACCAGGGAAAAGTGTCCAAATTGACTAAGATGGTGCCAACAGATGGCGCTTTCCCTCAAGCTCCTCCAAAACATAGCAGGTTTCTACTTTGTTTTTTCTAGTGTTTTTCTATGGTTTTCTTACTCAGTTTGTTTCGTGCATTACTTCATACACCCGGGTAGAACTACTGGAATAAGAAACGGTGGGTATTCACTGTCCACCCGACCTTTCCGAATTCCCAGAGATGGTGGAACTATGATCTAGCTCAGGGTACTCAGCACCTCAAGGGGTGCACGTTTTGGTTGTTACCCTAGCACTACAGTCATGGCCAAAAGTTTTGAGAATGACACAAATATACATTTTCACAAAGTCTGTTGCCTCAGTTTGTATGATGGCAATTTGCATATTCTCCAGAATGTTATGAAGAGTGATCAGATGAATTGCAATTGCAAAAGTCCCTCTTTGTCATGCAAATGAACTGAAACATTTCCACTGAATTTCAGCCCTGCCACAAAAGGACCAGCTGACATGTCAGTGATTCTCTCGTTAACACAGGTGTGAGTGTTGACGAGGACAAGGCTGGAGATCACTCTGCCATGCTGATTGAGTTCGAATAACAGACTGGAAGCTTCAAAAGGAGGGTGGTGCTTGGAATCATTGTTCTTCCTCTGCAAGGAAACATATGCCGTCATCATTGCTTTGCACAAAAAGGGCCTCTCAGGCAAGGATATTGCTGCCAGTAAGATTGTACCAAAATCAACCATTTATCGGATCATCAAGAACTTCAAGGAGAACGGTTCAATTGTTGTTAAGAAGGCTTCAGGGCGTCCAAGAAAGTCCAGCAAGCGCCAGGACCATCTCCTAAAGTAGATTCAGCTGCGGGATCGGGGCACCACCAGTACAGAGCTTGCTCAGGAATGGCAGCAGGCAGGTGTGAGTGAATCTGTACGCACAGTGAGGTGAAGACTTTTGGAGGATGGCCTGGTGTCAAGAAGGGCAGCAAAGAAGCCACGTCTCTCCAGGAAAAACATCAGGGACAGACTGATATTCTGCAAAGGTTCAGGGCTTGGACTGCTAAGGACTGGGGTAAAGTTATTTTCTCTGATGAATCCCCTTTCCGATTGTTTGGGGCATCAGGAAAAAAGCTTGTCCGGAGAAGACAAGGTGAGCACTACCATCAGTCCTGTGTCAAGCCAACAGTAAAGCATCCTGAGATCATTCATGTGTGGTGTTGCTTCTCAGCCAAGGGAGTGGGCTCACTCACAATTTTTCTTAAGAACACAGCCATGAATAAAGAATGTTACCAACACATCCTCCGAGAGCAACTTCTCCCAACCATCCAGGAACAGTTTGGTGACAAACAATGCCTTTTACAGCATGATGGAGCACCTTGCCATAAGGCAAAAGTGATAACTAATTGGCTCTGGGAACAAAACATTGATATTTTGGGTCCATGGACAGGAAACTCCCCAGACCTTAATCCCATTGAGAACTGGTGGTCAATCCTCAAGAGGTGGGTGGACAAACAAAAACCCACATATTCTGACAAACACCAAGCATTGATTATGCAAGAATGGGCTGCCATCAGTCAGGATGTGATCCAGAAGTTAATTGACAGCATTCCAGGGCGGATTGCAGAGGTCTTGAAAAAGAAGGGTCAACACTGCAAATATTGACTCTTTGCATCAACTTCATGTAATTGTCAATAAAAGCCTTTGACACTTATGAAATGCTTGTAATTATACTTCAGTATTCCATAGTAACATCTCACAAAAATATCTGAAGACACTGATGCAGCAAACTTTGTGAAAATGTATATTTGTGTCATTCTCAAAACTTTTGTCCACAGCTGTACACAGATTATACAAATAATCATCAAGCTTTGATCATTTGAAATCAGCTGTGTAGTGTCATATTGGGGTCCCAAGGTCCAATCTTGGGTAATGCTGGTCTAGCTTCTTCAGTGAGGCGCCGGGTTGCCCGGGAGTCCTACCAGAGTAGGAAACGAAGAAGCCGACGGAGACGCAGACGTAGGAGTTCGAACTGTCCTCCATTACCGAACATACTACACGCCAATGTTCAATCATTTGTGAATAAACAAACTCAGAGTGAGGATCTCCTTCCAGAGGGACATACAATTCTGCAAAATAATCTGTTTTTCTGAGACCTGGCATTCCTCTGACATTCAAACGGTTATATAAAACCAGCAGATTTGACAGTTCATCGAGCGAAGAGGAATAGAGCTCTCTCTGGCAAGAAGAAAGGCGGAGGGCTCTGCTTTATCACCAATAAAAAGTGGTGCGACAGGGGAAGCGTACAGGAACTTGAGAACTTGTGCTCTGCCGACTTGGAAAACTACCCGGAGGCAGTGTTCATTGTCGTGGGGAACTTTAAAAGTCATTTGAGAACCGTGCTCCCCAATTACTATCAACACATTGACTGTCCAACTCCCTGAGATTCTACACTGGACCACTGCTACATGCCTTTTCGACAAGGTTATAAGGCCAACTCCCATCCTCCTTTCGGCAAATCTGACCACAAGTCCATTTAGCTCCTTCCCGCTTTCAAACAAAGACTCAAGAGGGAAGTTCCAGTGGTCAGGTCTGTACAACGCTGTTCTGACTAATCAGAATCCATGAACGAAGATTGTTTTGATCACGTGGACTAGAATATGTTCCGGGGCGCCTCTGGGGATAGCATCAATGAATATGCTGACTCAGTCACCGGATTCATACAAAAATGAATAGATGTGATAGTGATGGTGTCTTTCAAAACTTACCAGAATCAAAAAAACGTGGATTGATGGCAGCCTTGTCAGGAAACTGAAGGAGAGGGACGCTGCTTATAAACATGGCAAGGTGACCGGGGACAATTGTATGATTAAACAGACCAAATACGATTGATCAAGATGGCGAGACACAAGTATATGGACAAAGTGGAGGCATATGTGGCAGGAGCTTCTAACAATCAGGGATTACAAAAGAAAGCCAGTCACGACGTGGACACCAACCCTACCGGTCGAGCGAAACACCTATTTATCATGCTTTAAGCAAAACAACTCTGAGCTGCCAAGGAGAGCCCCTGAGGACATTGAGGGTGTACCTACTTACGGTTTCCATGAGATGCATGTAAGTCATTTAAACGTGTTAACACTCGCAAGGCTACCGGCCCAGAAGGCATCCCTAGACGCGCCTTCAGAGCATATGCAGACAGCAAGCTGTTGTGTTCTCTGATACTTTGAAAATCTCTCTAGCTCAGGCCAATAACCCCACCTGCTTCAAGATTTCCACTCATCCCCGTGCCCAAGAACTGAATGACTACTGACCCATAGCACTCACTTCAGTCACCATGAAGTGCTTCGAGAGGCTAGTCAAAGACTACATCACCTGCTCCCTCCTCGACACACTCGACCCTCATATTCGCCTACCGCCCAGACTGATCCACGGAGGACGCAATCACCATTGCTCTCCACACTCCCCTCACCCAACTGGACAAGAGGAATGCATGTGAGGATGCTGTTCATTGACTACAGCTCGGCCTCCAATACCATAGTGCCCTCTAAGCTCACCACAAAGCTCACAGCCCTGGGACTGAACTCCTCCCTATGCAACTGGGTCCTGGTAGGCAACATTACTTCCTCCACACTGATCCTCAACAAGGGGGCACCACAAGGGTGCGTCTTCAGTCCCCTCCTGTACTCCCTGTACATCCACGACTGTAAGGCCTCACACAACTCCAACTCAATCATCAAGTTTGCTGACGACACAATAGTAGTAGGCCTGATTACCAACGGTGATATGGCCTAGAATGAAGAGGTAGGCACTCTAACACTTTGGTGCCAGGTAAACAACCTCTCCTTCAATGTCAGAAAAACAAAGGAGCTGATTATGGACTTCAGGAGGAACCAGGCTGGGCACGCCCCCATGCTCATTAAGAGGGCCACTGTGGAGACTGTCAAAAATGTCAAGTTACTCTGCATACACATCTCTGAGGAGCTGAAATGGTCAAACCAAATAGTCAAACAGACACTGTGGTGAAAAAAGCACAACGACAACTCTTTAACCTCAAGAGGCTGAAGAAAATTGTCCTGTCCCCGAAGGCCCTCAGTGTTCTACAGGAGCACCATCAAGAGCATCACAGCCTGGTACGGCAAGTCCACCGGCGCTGACCGGAAGGCACTACAGAGGGTGGTACACTCAGCTGAACACACCATTGGGTGCACAATGCCTGCCCTCCAGGACACCTACAACACCAGGTGATGCAGGAAGGCCAAGAAGATCATCAGGGACCTCAGCCTCCCGAGCCACGGCCTGTTCTCCCCCCCCCCCCCCCCATGCAACAGTAACCAATGAGGGGGCAGGGCTTAGAGAAAGGTCAACTGAGATAAAACAATACCCAGGCAAATTACCCGTGATCATTTTAGTAACACTGACAATCAGTGTACAATCTCATTTAAGTACAGATGATGAAATACAACAGGTGACTGAGTTGTATAGCGTGTCAAAAACTAACCATGCTGGAGGCCTAGCTGACAATATACAACAGGTGTTGGTTGAGTAGAACATCCCTAGGCTCACAGAGCTGTGACGTAGCTATTCAACTCTTTAATACAGTGTCAAGTGTAAATGAATCAGTCCAAATGGAAGCGACTGAAGTCTGCCATTATCACGACGTGCAAAGGGAGGAGAGAGGCGATGGAATTACAATTGGAGCCAGACATCATTTACCAAAAAGTACCAATTAGGTCTACAATGGGGTGAGGTAGCGTTCTCTGTTGCCCTTGGTCTGAGAAATATTAAGTGGTGCTGAACCTTGTCTTTATTTTGCAGCTGCTGCACCTAAACTGGAGCTGGAATTTAATGTGATCTCTCCTTCATCCATGTAGCATTGACCTGACAAATGGGCTATTCTAGTACTACTGTGACCGTTCTCTATGCAGTATAAGTGTCTCTGAGTAAGATATGTTACTGAGGCAGACCTGCTTTATGTTATATTGTGCGCACACACACACACACGTCTCTAAACATGACTGCCATTATAGTGCAGCGTATTCTAGTTCCCTAGGTGGATTAGCTATGCGTGGACCTGCTTGTCTCTAAGCTGGTGGGAGTGGGGGGACTTTGATGAAGAGCACCGGTGGGGTTTGAGAGAGGAAAGCTCCAGTCCTGTGACATTGTCAGGGCCCAGTACTGAGAGACCACTCTCCTCTCTCCACTGCACCCGCGCTCTCTCTCTCTGTCTCTCACACACCCAACCACCGTGGTTGTTTTATTGTTGCCTTCCCCTCTGTTTCCCTACGCCTTCTGAGGAAGGAATTGTGATGATATGCATACCTTTTTGGGGTCGGGTGTTTAATCATGATGTAATACATGACAAATGAACTGGTAATGATCCCATTGAGGAGGTACTCCAGAGTTCAAATGACTCTGCTAGCCTTGAATGCATCTAAATTCAGGTAGAAACTCACTGAGACCTGTTGTGCACACGCTCCCAAACAACTGCAAACTGTCTATTGGTGGAGTTATTTTGCACGTCAGAAAGAATTTAGCTCAGGTTGCTTAAATCAAACATTTCTTACAAAAGAACGTGTATTTCTTCAAGGACAATCCGTTCTGAATGTGCATAATTTGCTATAAATATTCAAATTAATATGCAAGATTTTCAGTAGGTCCATGGTCAAGCTTTATTGCAAGGAAACGCTCCTTCAAGTGAATATATTAGGAATATGGGAGTGATTGTTAGCCATCACCCATTTAGTGTAACATTAAGACAAAGCCCATTATAACTGGACAATAGAAACAGAACTCTTGAGGAAAGCTTTGAATGCAGACTGAGGTATATGGAATACACTAAAGATGCAGAAGATGAGGTCTGATGGACTGACTTGACTGGCTTCACTTTCAAATGCAAGTGAACACACACACACACACACACACACACACACACACACACACACACACACACACTGCAGGTTATTAAAGTAAGCACTTCTCGTTGGATGAATTTTGCAAGGCAAAGTACACCTGAAGGCAAATAAAGCTAGCAGGAAGTAGGTTGGAGAGTATCTAAGCAGGCAGGTATTAAACAGGCCAATATTTGAAGTAGGGGGGGGGGCTTCAAATAAAAATGCACAGTGGCTACCCTGAACAGTCCTGAACAGCTCTCATCTGAGCAGAGAAAATTAAAATCAGTGGGACATCGCAGAGAAGCAATGTGAAGTGGAAAACAGTTGGGGGGAACGAGTGGGGAAAAACAGGAGCCTTGACTAGTCTCTCAATCCAGGTCACCCCCTGCGGCCGGGCTAATGTACAATAAACCAATTACAAGCCATTAATATTTAAGGCGCTAATCTCCACTCATATGTGATTTATTAAAACTGTGGAAGGATGAGGAAGGAAAATGGCTGACCCTGAGTGAAGCACAGTAGGCCGGCTGCCTCCAAACAGAGGTAAATTAGCATAGGGTTGCGCTTTGCTTTATTGAGACAAATTGGACCCAGTGCTCAAGAGCAATCAGACAAATGGGTCCCGTTCTAAATGTGCTATCAGGTGTCAATCAAGGCCATGGGAAGCTAGATTTTTCATATTAACACCACATTTGATTATCCACAGGGCGCTTCAGCAGAATATGATTACGTGTATCTCCAAAATGTGCTCATTGATTGGAACGTGCACGGGCTTCCTGGGCTATCGACACATTTTGGCAGGGCAAGAAGCAAAACTCTCCTTTTGCAGACAGTGTGGTGGTTTATCGAAGAAGTGTGTGTCAAACGCACTTGATCTTGTTTTGGAGAAGCACTGCTGTGAGAGTATGTGCGGTTGTGTGTGCGTGTGTCTAAGAAACTAGGCAGACTTGACTCCAGATGGACAACATGAGGGTTAGGCAAGGGGGGACAGGAGCTAGGCAAGGGGGAGCTAGGCAAGGGGGGGACAGGATGGTGATTTCGAGAGAGAAGAGAGGAGAAACATGAAGGCTGAGGCTGCTCTGGCAGATGCTCCCCTCATCTCAGTAAACAACATCAGCAATAAACAACGCTGTCCTCAGGGAGGCCATCAAACCCCTGTTCCCAACATCTTCAGCACACAGGTTATCAAAAGATTCCTTTATCATCTTACTCTGTGCTGTTAATATGAGCCAGACTAGAGAACAGTCCCACAGTGGGGGAAAAAAGTATCTTCTGTGGAATGGGGCCTCCGACAGCCTTTATTACATTGTCTGTGTCTTCGAAGACATTCTCATGACGGTGTAGGGATGTGTCGCTTTGCTCAGTAACCGGCTTCTCAAATGGTTAAAAGTATAATCTGGTGGTCTGGAATTGATGGGATGAAAAGTGGAATTTCTTTACAATTATAATTATTTTATTTTGTCGGAGAGAGTAAAATAGATCAACTACACTGAGTATACCAAACATTAGGAAGACCTTCCTAATATTGAGTTGCACTCCCTTTTGCCCTCAGAGCACCCTCAATTCATTGGTGCATAGACTCCATAAGGTGTCAAGCGTTCCACACGGATGCTCGCCAATATCGACTCCGATGCTTCCCACAGTTGTTTCAAGTTGTCTGGCTGTTCTTTGAGTAGTGGACCATTCTTGATACACACGGAAACTGTTGAGTGTGTGAAAAACCCAGCAGTGTTGCAGTTCTTGACACAAACCGCTGCGCCTGGCACCTACTACCATACCCCGTTTAAAGGCCTTTCAATCGTTTGTCTTTGCCATTCACCCTCTGAATGGCACATATGCACAATCCCTGTTTCAATTCTCTCAAGGCTTAAAAATCCTTCTTTAACGTGTCTCTTCCCCTTCATCTACACTGATTGAAGTGGATTTAACAAGTGACCTCAATAAGGGATCATAGTTTGCACCTAGATTCACCTGGTCAGTCTATTTAATGGAAAGAGCAGGTGTTCCTCATGTTATGTACACTCAGTGTAGATGCCTTGCGTGACTCCCATTGTTACTGGGTGACCCTGAAGCAACAGCCCAATAGCGAACCAGAGGTACTACCCATTATGGACATTCTCCTCTGGGATGGGGAGTGTGTGTGTGCCACCTCTGGACCTCTGTGAATTGGAGGCAGCCCCCCTTCATGGTTTGAAGCAACAGCCCAATAGAGAACAGTACTGGCATTGTCCATTATGGATCCCCAGGGGAGTCTGAATACTGGTGCGGTTACTGGACAGGGACCTCAAAGCATTGGCGAAGGCCGCCCTTCCTGTTTAGAAAGTACTGCAGCACAGGCTTGGTATCCTCTGAGGAGCCTTTGCCACGCATGAGCGCTTTTGATCAGGGTACCAGGTCAGCCCGGGTGTTAAAGGAGTTATTAGGGGACTTATTAGGGCATCAGGGAGCCAGCTAAACCCCCGCTGATTCCATCATTACCGGCGCTGTGGCAGGGTCATTACCACCCCGCTGCTGGGGCTTTGTAGCAGGGATTGAGGCACGGCTGGTGGATGGTGTGCACTGGCAAGGGCGGGAGCGACGGGAGGTTCTAATGGGGGCTGGAGGGGGTTGGGAGGAAAGCTGAGGGATATGATCAAATCCTGGGTGATAAATGGGGAAGCCCTGGCCAGAGCTATCTCTGGGACTGTGGGTTTGGCCACAGTTTGGTCCTGTTCCTTCAGAGTTGACCTTTAGATGCATTAAGGCTGGCTTTCTTCCTGGAAATGGGAACTGGGCATTAGTTGTAAGGCTAAAAGACAGCAGGACACCAGAGGTGGATGATGGGTAGAGGGAGTGGGTAAGCAGGACAAGCTCTGCACAAAATTGGAAATAAATCCATGCAGACAGATATATTACAAAAAATAGTAACCTTCTGTGATTTTGGCTGGAGCATGGGTCTCACAGTTTGGAGTGTGTCGGGGAGGCAAGCTTATTCATTTTCAAAAAAGTTGCATTTCTCTGTCATTGCAGTTGTTAATTAACGTTTAAATTGGAAACACCATTTCACATGTTCAGATACCTCTACTCTAGCAAATGTCCATCAGGGGAAGAAATACACAGCAAGCCTCTATCAAATGACAGCTTCATTGTGATCTAAGACCACACTTTTATTAAGTAGAGGGGATTTCAATAGCTCGGCTGAACCCAAAAAGTAATTTCTCGACCTGTAGACCGTGACATCTCTCTCTCCCTGCCCACCACGGGTGGGCACCGGACGGAGCGCCAGGATCATTAGCGGCATCTACGTCATTAACACAGAGGCATGCTGGGAGAGGGAGGGACCGGTGACCTCGGCTCAGAGGGGTCGAGCGCAGCTGCCAGTCTCCTCCCTGAGGATAATGACTGGGCCGGCTAACAGCCCAATTATTGACATGCATCTTCATTAGGCTTATGGGTAGAACGGCTCGTGTAGTGTACAGCAATGACAAGGGACCCGTACTCACAGACCACTTACTGTACACAGCCATCCATCAACGCTATGATATACTAAACTAGAGATGCAGAAGGACAGTAGAGTTGGTTAAATAGGTTAAATAATTTGTCATATTCGGTTTCGTACAATAAGGTCTACTAACTATTATCGTAATAATGTATATGCCGAAAAATATGTATAAATATTGACACACTTTGAAACAGTGCTGGCACCATACCAGTATCACCATACTGGTTACTATCATGGCAAAGAAACAAAACACAGAGCTGATTTAACTTCTTCAGGAAAACTGCCCTAATGTTGGAAACAAACATCATTATGTTGTCATCTAGAGTCACATTTATTTATTTTCCAAGATATAGCACAATATTTTACATACAGTTTGGTCTGATTAGTGTTCATTTTTGCCATGGAAAACATATTGGGATACTGGTATCATCCCAGCCCTACTTTGTTATACAGTAGACATATGGGGTATTATTTAACTGTTATGCTACTGTAGTTGTTTTGTTACGGTTGGTTTCTCTCTCTTCGTTTTGTTGCTGCCACGGACTGATGAAAAGCAGTGGGGTCTCCTTAAAACATTCAGAGGCCTCAAACACATGTCATCATTATGTCGAGGCATATGTCCTCTGTCTGTTTAGCAGGCGATGTTGGAGACTGAGAAAAACCTATTAGGAGAATGGGGGTTGAAAAAGTTTGCCAACATCAATCTTATTTCAAACAGAACTGAAAAGCCCGGCCAACCGAATGACTTTTCAAATGCAGCAGGCCATGCTAGGCACTCAAACCACAAGTGCATCTGATTTGATCCCCGAAGCTGAACGCAGGCAGAACCACTGATTGATACCACCAAGTGAAGGAGTCCGGGTTAAAGAAAAGAGAGAACGAGAAAGGGAGGGAAGGAAAGAGAGAGATTGTATAACAATACAAAGAAGCACTGTGCACTCCAGAGCCGATTGAAATAAGACAGAACTAATAGAACCTGGCACAAGGAAACACTTCCATTTCCCCCAGCATCGCAGCAAGTTCTGGCCTGGCAGAGAGAAGGGGTTGTTTGGGGGCAGTTTAAAGGAGATGGAGAATTAGATGCAATTATTGACCTCCCCTCTTTCAGTCTTGGTAGGAGGTGATGAGCGATAGGGGTCTCCTTAGCAGGTTATCAGGGGACAGGGACAGTGGGTGGTCTGGCTATTCCACAGGAGCCCCCCTGTAGTGCTGTTTTCTAAAGGTCAAAGTATCACTTCTCTTCCTCTTCCTGGGAAAATCAGGTTAATCCACTGAGGTGAACAAGGGGCTTTAGAATCCAATGGATATCGGCACAATTCATTATCCTCTCTGCAGCCTGGCAAACAGCTACAGTTTGGTGAGTAAATTAAATGTAAAGTAATGCGAACAGGCTAATTCTTATATTCAAAGATTCTGCTTGCTTTGAGCAGCCCCTCTGCCAATACCGCTGGGTTCAAGCGGTGGGGATGCTAGCTGTAATTGCAGCAAGGTAGCCCTAATTGGAAATACAGTAGGAATCGGATCATCTTAAGAGGCCAGAAGCAGAGCTGCAAATCCCTGTTGATGATTTCCCTTTCTTGTTAAAACCCATTAAATGGCGAGGCTCGTAAAGCAGCGGGGGACACCGCCAGTCTTGCACTCAATTGTTTTCTGAGGTAAAGCCCTATGAATGAAATGTGCACTGGAGAAAGTAAGACATCTCAGGGGCCTATAAAATAGTGTGGTGTGTTTTTCAGACAATGTGAGTAACAAACGTGACTCCCAAGTAAAGGCGAGTTAAACAGAAGCCTTTTGCACCATTTTTCGAGGGCAGCTCCACAGGGAACACATTTACACCTGCTTGCCTCATCTTTCACCTCAGTCTGACAATGTGTGCTTTAGTTGGAAGAGATGGCGGGAAGGAGGGATGATGGAGAAAAAAGGGGGACAAGAAAAAACAACACGGAGCGCAGCCCAAACCCTCCACTAGATAGACAAACACGGAGCGCAGCCCAAACCCTCCACTAGATAGACCAACACGGAGCGCAGCCCAAATCCTCCACTAGATAGACCAACACGGAGCGCAGCCCAAACCCTCCACTAGATAGACCAACACGGAGCGCAGCCCAAACCCTCCACTAGATAGACCAACACGGAGCGCAGCCCAAACCCTCCACTAGATAGACCAACACGGAGCGCAGCCCAAACCCTCCACTAGATAGACCAACACGGAGCGCAGCCCAAACCCTCCACTAGATAGACCAACACGGAGCGCAGCCCAAACCCTCCACTAGATAGACCAACACGGAGCGCAGCCCAAACCATCCACTAGATAGACCAACATGGAGCGCAGACCAAACCCTCCACTAGATAGACCAACACGGAGCGCAGCCCAAACCCTCCACTAGTTAGACCAACACGGAGCGCAGCCCAAACCCTCCACTAGATAGACCAACACGGAGCGCAGCCCAAACCCTCCACTAGATAGACCAACGCGAAGCGCAGCTCAAACGCTCCACTAGATAAATAAAGGGGGCAATTTTCCTGACAAATGAAGTTGGTTTCGAGTTGGGACTCGTTTGGCAGGTTACTGGGAGGATTTAAAATCCTTGGTAATATGGTGTGATGGTAAGGTCTTGTGAACGTATTACTCTACCCAGGCCCTATCCACCTGCACCATTCTCTTACTAATGGTAGAGATACCAATATCAACCTCATCTCACGCTCTAGAAAAACAGAATTCCCTTCATCTGGTACAGGAAGCTCAACTGCATGTGTCATTGTCAAGACGGCTGGGAATCGAAAGTTCAACTGTCAGTATAGACATGGGGTCAGGCTCTTCGACAAAGGCAGAATAACAGGAAAACATTAAAGCACTTCTTAATCTAACTCATCCTTAGATCTCACCCGTTTAAATGATTCCCATTGTAAAGTGAAGGTAAAAGAATAAAAAGAGGATGGCATCTCGTTTTGGTCAAATCCATCACTTCCCTCCGCGATACCGTCGCACATTGTCACCCGCTTTTAACTATGCCTTCAAAAGGATATAAGAGAATGGAACTCAGGATATCAAACATTAAACAGCATTTTTCATTCATGAGCATTTCATGTTCTGTTTCAACAATAGATGGAGAAGAGCTGAATCAGTGAACATGCTGTGGGCGTAATTGATAGGGATCCAGCTAAGGTATCTCCCAGAGGAATCCGCTATATCATGCCTTTCCAAGCTGCCAGCGGGAGAGCAGGGCTTACCTATAGAACCAGAATGTTCCATGAAAGAGGGAGAATTATAATTTGAAAAAAGACACTGAAAGAAATGTAAAGCAGAGGTATGGCTAAAGTGCCTATAATTCATAGACCTTATAGAATACAAATAAAGGAAACAAAAAAATAAGAATGTAGATTAAATAGGATAGCAAATGGAATACAGTATAAATACTGCATAATACTACATTAAGCAGTGTTTTATATTTGCAGAATCTGAATCCCTTGTTTGTCCAAGGTGAAAATGGAATTACACTTCTGAAAGAACAGAGAAATACAGCACACAAAATCGACTATTCATTATGGCTGGTGTTAATTAGTAACCATGTTGCTCCATTGGAACGCTATGCTTGCTTTGTGATATATCTCTCCCTTGCTGAACAGCACAGAACAAAGCAAAAACCTCTCTCCTCCCCCCTCTGGTTGTTTTTGGGTGTTGCTGAATAACAGAGGTGTCATGGTATCACAGTTGCAGAACAGACAGTGTCTCGTTCACTCCTGCAGAGAAAGCAGAGACTCGTCTCTGGGGCCTTTCCCCGTGGCTTCATTAAGCCCGGCTACAGCCGCTCCCTTGTTTCCGCTATTACGTTATTCTCTTCATCTGTATTGTGCCAACACATCACCTCCCAGCTTAGGGGCTATATTGCTGTTTATTTCAAAGAAAAACAGGAAGATGAATATTGTTATGTCGTCTTCAGGGGAAAGAAGATAGAGGAGGAGGGGAGAAAAAGAATAGAGGAAAAGAAGGGGAGGAGGAGAGGAAAAGGGGAGGAGGAGAGGAAAAGGGGAGGAGAAGAGAAGAAGAGGCTAGGGGGGGAGGACAGGAGGAGAGAATAAGAGGAGAAGGAAAGGAGAAGGAGGAGAGGAGGAAAAATAAAGGAGAAGGTGGAGAATAGAAGGAGAGGAGAGGCAACAGAACAGTGAGGGCTGCTGGGTAGTCATCACCCCTAACAACTCAGAAGGGCTGTGATTCCAGAAGGGCTGTGATAACAGGCCCTTTACCCCTCCCTCCCACTAGGGCAGGGATTAGATGAGTGTGTACACACTACACATGCTGTCAGAGAGCAGGAAATCACTGGCATTGTCATGGGAGAAATATCCAGCCAACACACCACCACACTGCCTCTCCCTCAAATCACAAACTTGCTGTCCTTCTGCTTGTGTTACTCATCAACAAGTTAGATCTCTGAAAGCAACTGGCCGGGACAAGAGTATATTCCCTTGGCTTTCTTCCCAGGGTGCCCCTGTGGAGGAGCGTCTACTTGACTGGAAAAGGGCAGAGTCAAGCGTGACTGTCCTCAGTTCACCCACACACTGTACATTCAGTGCATTTGGAAAGTATTCAGACCCCCCCGACTTTTTCCACATTTTGTTATGTTACAGCCTTATTCTAAAATTGATTAAATAGATTTTCTTCCATCAATCAATCTACATACAATATGACAAATGAATGCATATGTGAATATGAATATGAATATTTTTATGAATATCCCATAAAAATAAACAACGCCTGCCTTGTCTTGGCTGTGTGCTAAGGGTCGTTGTCCTGTTGGAAAGTGAACCTTCACCCCAGTCGGAGGTCCTGAGCAGGTTTTCATCAAGGACCTCTCTGTACTTCTCTCCGTTCATCTTTGCCTCAATGCTGACTAATCTCCCAGTCCCCTGCCACTGAAAAACATCCCCATAGCATGATGCTGCCACCACTATGCTTCACCGTAGGGATGGGGCCCTCTGACATGCACTATCAATTGTGGGACATTATATATACAGGTGTGTATCATTACAAATCATGCCCAATCAATTGAATGTACCAATAAAGTTGTAGAAACATCTCATGGATGATCAATGAAAACAGGATGCACCTGAGCTCAATTTTGAGTCTCACAACAAAGGGTCTGAATACTTATGTAAATAAGGTATCCGTTTTTTATATTCTTTATATATTTGCAAACATTTCTAAAAACAGTTTTTTCTTTGTCATTATGGGGTATTGTGTGTAGATAGAGGATTTTATTTTTATTTAATCCATTTTAGAATAAGGCTGTAAAGTAACTAAATGTGGAAAAAGTCCAGGGGTTTGAATACTTTCTGAATGCACTGTACATGCAAAGATATGTTCAAAAGCATTCAGATATACACTGAGAAACGCAATCACATACACAACACCTTTTGACTTTTTCGCAAAAATTCACATTGTGTGGGAGTCCTTTTCATCACGTACACACATACTCTGAAAGCCACTCAACAAATTCAAAGAACACCCACAAAACACAGCACAACAACAACAACAACAATAGCAGCAGCATCAGCAGCAGAACCACTAATTGACTCAGAGAGATTTCAACCCACAACCATCCACGGCCGGATTGTTCAAAGACAACAAAAAAAAAGGGGGGGGGGGGGGGGGGGGGTTAACTATAATTAACATTTGAGAGACAAATGGTTTCCTAAAGTGTCAGGAGATGAAATTGTTTTCCCAGACCCGGGTGGCCAAACTAAGTGTGTGTGTAGATTCATTAGTAAAGGAGTAGAGATAGATGGGGCCTGCTTACCTTTGGTCCTGGAGGAAAAGCTGAGGGAGAGCTGTTCAAAGAATTCTTGATTCTCAAACTTCTCCTCTTTGACTTTGATCCAGAAGCAATTCTCCGCCATTTCCTGAGGCACTATCTGCAACGACAAGGAGGATTCCATTATCGCAAGGCCCAATCAGCAGCTGCCATTCCTTCCACAAGCGGTCCGGCTGCAACTCCACTTAAATGCCACTTCTTCAAACACCACTCACCTAGAAACGGTCAAGCATTTTGTGTGTGCGCGCTTTGGAGATCACCCGTCATGTTACACATTGCACTCCATTTTTTCCCCCTCATTTATCACAAAACACAGTTTGATAAAGTTTGTTCAGATTGCCAGCGATTTCAAGCACCTTTCTACTATGACACACGTCCCACAGTTTTTGTAATGTTGTAATATTGAGGGCTCTTGTACAGATGGATTGATGACTTTGTGAGGAGCAAGGATTGCATGGAGACGGGTATAACTATTTAGCAACCACAATAAACACCATTCAGCCTGTCACTTCCTGTTATTAAGAAAGCTTATCCAACGCAATAAATACATTGGCCAGTCACAAAATATATCAGTGACTAGGAATATTACTTCAGCTCAAAATAATCATAATAATAGTCCCAATAGTCGTGAAATAATCATACAATAATATGCCAAGATATTGTGAAAATGTATTCTGTATTAACCCATCCACACTGCTCCGGCCAAACGCCACACCCACATTTCTTCTCCACAACGAATGTATGGAGCGATCAGTAGAACAGCGGAATTAAATGCAGGATGAGTCGTCAGGCAAGTATAAGCCATCAATATGAAAACTATTGACCAGTATTGATAGTGACACATTGATCAAATACTTGTTTAGGTGCATTTTGGATTATTACAGTGTTACGGCCCATCTTGGATTATTCCAATGTCCATTTTTGAGAGATTAGGCTGGGTGGACGTACTCCCAGAGCCCTGCAAAACGCTGTAGGTGCTCTGTCTAGCTTAATTGAAAGCTTCAGTATATTGGCCATCTAGTCTGTCTATTTGTTATTTTCAAATTCCATATTCTAGTGTTTGTCAACATATTGTAAATATTTTGGATCCATCTTTAGTAATATATTCCGTTCTTGTAAATAAATTAATATTTTGTCTTTGTGAAGGAAACAAAAACATGAACAAACCAAATTCACCAAAGATTTGCAAGGATTCATATAGTTTTGTCTTAGTTTGTAGTTGATATATTTTCGCTTCACCTCACCATTGGTTCTACCTCTATATTAACCACAGTTGATTAAAACACTAGAGAGCAAGCGTTCTCACCAAGAGGGACATCGCTCTACTACATAAATGTGACAGTGCAAAATAATTAGATGTGCCTAGAAGACCTCATGCCAACCTGAGACTTGAAAGTTCTTGTTGACTTCTCCCGCCTTTCAACTCTGTACATGGAATGAAACGGCCCTTTGTTTATCCTGCCTCCAACCCTGGCCTATTGTACCGTGGCCCGATGGCAGGCTCCTATACATACAGAACTGACAACAACCACACCTTGCTGTATTTGTGCTTGATAATTGGCTAGTAATGTGCGTGGCGATGTCCTTCAGAAGTCCATTACGGGTTGCGTAGAGTGCCTTGGTCTGTGATGATGACACGGTCATGACACAGTGTGGGCCGGGACAATTGGTTTCTCATTGCAACCTGTGTTATTAGCCCCTTAACAAGACAAGGCAACGCAAGTTGCAAGGGCACTCACTAGAGAGAGAGAGAGAGGGGGAACCACTTGACAAGAGGTGTTTGTTGTAAAAAGGATACAGACAAAACAGGAGCACAAGTGACTAGGGCTGTGGAAGTCATTACATTTTGTCATGTCAGCCGGTTATTGTCATGCAAAAGACTGCCGGATTCATGGAAATTGACCGTTAATTAACATAAACATGTTTAGCATCTCCAGGCCACTGATGCAAGCCTTTGGAACATCTACATTTAAACAAGACTATTAAATCAATTTATTATACACCATCCCAATAAATCCATTTTTATTTTTTTTGCAGGTCTAGAGAAACATTATGATATGAAGAAAATGTCTTTCAGAAGAACAGGATATGAGTTGGCCTGCTGTATCTTACAGTACCTGGCTAAGCTCCATGCCATAGGCTGTGTTCACTTTGCTGACAAGATATGATTATAAGTCCAGGCCATTAATTTATACATATTTTTATAGCAAAAATAACATAATTGAACTTATAATATAACTGAATAAAATAGAAAGGATATTTTTCCAATTACAGAGCGAGTGTGCATATGAAGTGGCTATGTTGAGTAGCACGCGCTCCAGCAGGTATATCTCACTGGTCACCCCCAAAGCCAATTACTCCTTTGGTCGTCTTTCCTTCCAGTTCTCTGCTGCCAATTGCAAAAATCTCTGAAGCTGGAGACCCATATCTCCCTCACTAGCTTTAAGCACCAGCTGTCAGATCAGCTCACAGATCACTGTACCTGTGCATAGCCCATCTGTAAACAGCCCATCTATCTACCTACCTCATCCCCATACTGTATTTATTTATTTATCTTGCTCCTTTGCACCCCAGTATCTCTACTTGCACATGAATATTCTGCACATCTACCATTCCAGTGTTTAAATGCTATATTGTAATTACTTCACCACCATGGCCTATTTATTGCCTTAACTCCCTTATCTTACCTCATTTGCACTCACTGTATATAGACATTTTGTTTTCTTTGTTTATTCCATGTGTAACTGTGTTGTTGTATTGTGTCGAATTGCTATGCTTTATCTTGGCCAGGTCACAGTTGCAAATCAGAACTTGTTCTCAACTAGCCTACCTGGTTAAATAAAGGTGACATAAAAAAATTAAAATAAAAGTGATAGTTTGAAACAGGTCCAACAGTATATGCTAGATTTAGAGTTATTTGACAACTTTAGTTGTGAATGATACAAACCTTAGAATGCCTTAGAAATAAATATATATCTGGGCTGCATGATGCGACTACAGGCTATTTATGATATGAGAAATTCGCAAAAAAAAGCTTGTGCTCTGATCCTTGCCTCCGGCTGCACAGCTGTTCTCTCATCAAGTGATCATACTTTCACCCATCAGACTATTCTCAATTTAATCTCATCTTTACTATTATGTCAAATTAGTTCTGATTCAGAATGGCCCATTATTAAATGGGCAGGAACAGGGGCAGGGGAAAAAGACGTCATCTGTATGCACCTGAATAGTGAATGGAGGCCGTGAGCCGTCCATTTTTTTTTATTCTTCTCGTGATATCCAGTTGGTAGTGACAGTCTTGTCCCATCGTTGCAACTCCCGTACGGACTCGGGAGAGAAGGTTGAGAACCATGCATCATCCGAAACACAACCCTGCAAAGCCGCACTGCTTCTTCACACACTGCTCGCTTAACCCGGAAGCCAGCCGCACCAATGGGTCGGAAGAAACACTGGCGCCATGGGACAAGGACATCCCGGGCGGTCAAACCCTTCCTTAACCCAGATGATGCTGGGCCAATTGTGTGCCGCCTCATGGGTCTCCTGGTCGCAGCCGGCTGCGACACAGGCAGGCATGGAACCTGGGTCTGTAGTGAAGCCTCAAGGACTTCGATGCAATGTCTTAGACCACTGCTCCACTCGGGAGGCCCTCCACCAGTACATTTGGTCAGCTACTTCGGTTTTACAGCGGAGAATGTGCTTATCCCTTTCATGCCCTGCCTCCAGTCCTCTTACATACAAGAGAGCCTCATTAATAAGAGAGCCTCATCAAAATTGCAACAAGCGGTTCTGTGAAAATTGAATTTAAATCAGAAGCCACTGCCAAATTTCTGGATAGGGCTGCGCTCACAGCATATCAGCTGTTAAGACACTGATGCCCTTTGCAACCACATACTTATGTGAGGGTGGATTCTCGGCCATCATTAGCATGAAAACTAAATACAGGCACAGACTGTGTGTGGAAAATTATTTAAGACAGACTCTCCAATACAAATCAACATTGCAGAATTATGTGCATCCTTTCAAGCACACCCTTCTCATTAACCTGTTGTGAGTTATTCACCATTTTCGATTAACAAATAAAGGTTTTATATGTAAGATGGCTAAGTAAAGAGCAAAATTATTGATTATTATCATATTACTATTTGTGCCCTGGTCCTATAAGAGCTCTATGTCACTTCCCACGAGCCAGGTTGTGACAAAAACTCACACTCAGTCTTATGTTTAATACATGTATCATATAGTGTGTGTGTGGCAGTCTTACAATGATGGCAAAAAACAACATTTGAGAGTGAGCTGACCCTGGTGCTAGAGGGAGTACGCAGCTGGAGGTTAAATGTTTGAAGGGGTACGGGACTATAAAACGTTTGGGAACCACTGATCTAGAGTAACATGTTTGCAAGCCTATGAATTCAACAATATTTTTTCAAAAGCTCTATTACTATTTTCAAAGCTCTATTACTATTTTCAAAAGCTCTATTACTATTTTCAAAAGCTCTATTACTATTTTCAAAAGCTCTATTACTATTTTCAAAGCTCTATTACTATTTTCAAAAGCTCCATTACTAGGCTATTCAAATACAAATTCTAAGCCAACTCTGAATTTGTTGAATTTAGACTAGACCAATTATCTACCAATGATATCTTAAATCAGTATTTTATTTTTCACAGTCAATGAACCAATATTATCGCCTAGGGCTATAGGTTCTCTATAGGTTCTCTCACACTCATGGACAGACATTTTGGAGAGTAGCATAAGGTTACCAGTCCATCCAGTATACATGCTAATACAGTCCACACTCAATGGTGATTACTAGAATTTGTTACATTTTGGAGTATAGGCTAGACCAATTATGTACCAAAGACATGTTAAATCAGTTTAGTTTTATGTGTGAGGGCTGTTGTGGTGATGGTATGATGGGAGACTAGTAGCTGTAGGCCTCTCTCCTCTTGCCCCTCGCCGTCTTATTTCCATCACTATGGAGGGGCCTACCGCAACCCTACTGTAGCTAATTCACATCAGCTTCTGACGCTGTGGCTCTGCTCTGCAAACAACAGTGTACAGTATCATGTGTATGCTTATTACAGAAGTCATATTCAAAGGAAGCCCTCACAAATATCCATTGGATGTGGTAGTAAAGGAAGCACCACGGAAATCAAGGAACTGCAGAGGGTTGGACATTAAGGCTGTGACGATACCAGTATTGCAATATTTTTTCCATTTCAAAAATGAAAACTCTTAGACTATGTTTACACAGGGATCCCAATTCTGACCATTAATTGTGCAAAAGATCAGAATGGGTCTGTTGTTTTAAACGCAGCCTTAGATGTAAACATTATGATTAATCCCTGATACTGATGGACACATACGGTCATTGTAGTAAGCATACAGTTTGGAACAAGGCCGTTTCATTTTTAATCACTTGCATACTTAACTTACACTCATTGGCTCCTGTGACAGGAGACCATGTTCATGGGCCGCGACACTCCTACTCTCTGGAAGCTTGAGGTAACTCATGCCATGCTAGAGTGGTTACTTGAAAGTTTGATGGCCCTTGACAAGGTAACCTGCTGTGAATGCAAAGCTCAACCACAGATGAAGGATGAATGAAGTGCCCCTCTGAACTCCTCTATGGATTGCCTATTGAACCCAACCAGCACATGAGAAGGAAATTAGAGTTGAGTGGCATAGGAGTTCAGGAAGAGATCGGCTCTGCATTTCGTGGATTGGCTGGTCATATACTTACTGCTTATATTGACAAAGGGGGAGGGGTCTCTGAGGTCATTTAGTTTCTTTCTCATTATTGTCTTGTCTACGCGAGTGGGCTAATTTATAAAATTACAGTTGTGTCATTCTGAAAGGATAATTATAATTCTGCATCGTTTGTAAACCAAATTGACTGGTTTGGAGATAATTGCATTGTTCATCTCATGTCTTGCATATCGGGGGGGGTAACAGAATGTGAAGTCTAAATATTACAATTTCACCCTGCTTGAAGAAATTATCAGCCTTACACTGGAAAACAGCCTGGTTGCGTGATTACAGCTAAATACGTTTGCAATTGTGCGATGATTACGGTTGTACGAGAGATTCAATGGCAAGCACTTTTCTAATTGTTTCTTATTTTTCCCTATTTTACTTCGTAGTGCTACAATAGAACTGTTCACTTTCTTTCGAATTTGTAACAATCCACGAAATACTGTGCTGAAATAACATTGTGGAACTCCAAGAGAAATGCTTCAATTCCTTTGAAATCAATCACTTTTAGATGAAAATACGAGAATGTTTCTAATGGACAAATGCTTCCAATCGACGTGGAGCACGTCAAACACAGCAGGGACGAGCCAAATCTAGACGCCCCCCTCTGCTTAACCGTGTCTTACAGTAGATGACAGATACTGACCCTAACCCACAGCTTCTGGCCCTCCTCTCTCCACTCCATTGATACAGCAGCATGTCCCAAATCACTGCTTTACCCCACTGCTGCAGCCCGCCCTCCATGCATCCTCCTCACCAGTCTCAAAACGAATTGTAGCTCCAGCACTGTATCGACGGATCCCCTCAGCAGAAGCTGATGCTGTCTAATTTAACTAGTGCCCCACCTGAGTGTGTGAGGTAGTTTGCCAATACAAGCCTGCCCACTGGTTGTTGCTAAATACATTTGAGGATTTTGTGGGAGACACATATGTAGTCTTTTTTTTGGGCCTCTTTACACAACCTGCTCAAACGAGCACCCTCCCAAAATGGATTCATTAACAAAAGGAAGACTGTGATATTCTCATTAAGTGGAGTACAGTGTTGTAAAGAGGCTCCAGTTAAGTGGTAGACTAGAAGCGAGGGTTGGGGTTAGGGACATGTCACTGCTGCTGCAAACCGCCATGAGACACAGCTTGAGCAATCATTTACTTTGCCGTAAACATGTGGTTCACCAATGGTACGGTGTTCTCACTGTAAGAGAAATTACAGCACCTCCAAGCAACAATCTCCATCGACACTGCTTGAAAAATCTGTTACATGCTTTAAAAAAGAAAACAGGGGAAAACGGATGACTCTGGTCCTAACAGAGGAGACGGATGACTCTGGTCCTAACAGAGGAGACAGATGACTCTGGTCCTAACAGAGGAGACAGATGACTCTGGTCCTAACAGAGGAGACAGATGACTCTGGTCCTAACAGAGAAGACGGATGACTCTGGTCCTAACAGAGGAGACGGATGACTCTGGTCCTAACAGAGGAGACGGATGACTCTGGTCCTAACAGAGGAGACAGATGACTCTGGTCCTAACAGAGAAGACGGATGACTCTGGTCCTAACAGAGAAGACGGATGACTCTGGTCCTAACAGAGAAGACGGATGACTCTGGTCCTAACAGAAAAGACGGATGACTCTGGTCCTAACAGAAAAGACCGATGACTCTGGGCCTAACAGAGAAGACCGATGACTCTGGGCCTAACAGAGAAGACCGATGACTCTGGGCCTAACAGAGAAGACCGATGACTCTGGTCCTAACAGATAAGACCGATGACTCTGGTCCTAACAGATAAGACCGATGACTCTGGTCCTAACAGAGAAGACCGATGACTCTGGTCCTAACAGAGAAGACAGATGACTCTGGTCCTAACAGAGAAGACAGATGACTCTGGTCCTAACAGAGAAGACAGATGACTCTGGTCCTAACAGAGAAGACAGATGACTCTGGTCCTAACAGAGAAGACAGATGACTCTGGTCCTACCAGAGAAGACAGATGACTCTGGTCCTACCAGAGAAGACAGATGACTCTGGTCCTACCAGAGAAGACAGATGACTCTGGTCCTAACAGAGAAGACAGATGACTCTGGTCCTAACAGAGAAGACAGATGACTCTGGTCCTAACAGAGAAGACAGATGACTCTGGTCCTAACAGAGAAGACAGATGACTCTGGTCCTAACAGATAAGACAGATGACTCTGGTCCTAACAGATAAGATAGATGACTCTGGTCCTAACAGAGAAGACAGATGACTCTGGTCCTAACAGAGAAGACAGATGACTCTGGTCTTAACAGAGAAGACGGATGACTCTGGTCCTAACAGAGGAGACGGATGACTCTGGTCCTAACAGGAGACGGATGACTCTGGTCCTAACAGAGAAGACGGATGACTCTGGTCCTAACAGAGAAGACGGATGACTCTGGTACTAACAGAGAAGACGGATGACTCTGGTCCTAACAGAAAAGACGGATGACTCTGGTCCTAACAGAAAAGACGGATGACTCTGGTCCTAACAGAAAAGACCGATGACTCTGGTCCTAACAGATAAGACCGATGACTCTGGTCCTAACAGATAAGACCGATGACTCTGGTCCTAACAGAGAAGACAGATGACTCTGGTCCTACCAGAGAAGACAGATGACTCTGGTCCTACCAGAGAAGACAGATGACTCTGGTCCTACCAGAGAAGACGGATGACTCTGGTCCTAACAGAAAAGACGGATGACTCTGGTCCTAACAGAAAAGACCGATGACTCTGGGCCTAACAGAGAAGACCGATGACTCTGGGCCTAACAGAGAAGACCGATGACTCTGGTCCTAACAGATAAGACCGATGACTCTGGTCCTAACAGATAAGACCGATGACTCTGGTCCTAACAGATAAGACCGATGACTCTGGTCCTAACAGATAAGACCGATGACTCTGGTCCTAACAGAGAAGACAGATGACTCTGGTCCTAACAGAGAAGACAGATGACTCTGGTCCTAACAGAGAAGACAGATGACTCTGGTCCTAACAGAGAAGACAGATGACTCTGGTCCTAACAGAGAAGACAGATGACTCTGGTCCTACCAGAGAAGACAGATGACTCTGGTCCTACCAGAGAAGACAGATGACTCTGGTCCTAACAGAGAAGACAGATGACTCTGGTCCTAACAGAGAAGACAGATGACTCTGGTCCTAACAGAGAAGACAGATGACTCTGGTCCTAACAGAGAAGACAGATGACTCTGGTCCTAACAGATAAGACAGATGACTCTGGTCCTAACAGATAAGATAGATGACTCTGGTCCTAACAGAGAAGACAGATGACTCTGGTCCTAACAGAGAAGACGGATGACTCTGGTCTTAACAGAGAAGACGGATGACTCTGGTCCTAACAGAGGAGACGGATGACTCTGGTCCTAACAGGAGACGGATGACTCTGGTCCTAACAGAGAAGACGGATGACTCTGGTCCTAACAGAGAAGACGGATGACTCTGGTCCTAACAGAGAAGACGGATGACTCTGGTACTAACAGAGAAGACGGATGACTCTGGTCCTAACAGAAAAGACGGATGACTCTGGTCCTAACAGAAAAGACCGATGACTCTGGTCCTAACAGATAAGACCGATGACTCTGGTCCTAACAGATAAGACCGATGACTCTGGTCCTAACAGAGAAGACAGATGACTCTGGTCCTACCAGAGAAGACAGATGACTCTGGTCCTACCAGAGAAGACAGATGACTCTGGTCCTACCAGAGAAGACAGATGACTCTGGTCCTACCAGAGAAGACAGATGACTCTGGTCCTACCAGAGAAGACAGATGACTCTGGTCCTACCAGAGAAGACAGATGACTCTGGTCCTACCAGAGAAGACAGATGACTCTGGTCCTACCAGAGAAGACAGATGACTCTGGTCCTACCAGAGAAGACAGATGACTCTGGTCCTACCAGAGAAGACAGATGACTCTGGTCCTACCAGAGAAGACAGATGACTCTGGTCCTACCAGAGAAGACAGATGACTCTGGTCCTACCAGAGAAGACAGATGACTCTGGTCCTACCAGAGAAGACAGATGACTCTGGTCCTACCAGAGAAGACAGATGACTCTGGTCCTAACAGAGAAGACAGATGACTCTGGTCCTAACAGAGAAGACAGATGACTCTGGTCCTAACAGAGAAGACAGATGACTCTGGTCCTAACAGAGAAGACAGATGACTCTGGTCCTAACAGAGAAGACAGATGACTCTGGTCCTAACAGAGAAGACAGATGACTCTGGACCTAACAGGTGACTCTGAAGGCCTTTGAGTGGCATCTAGCCATTTAATTTGCATCTCCCAACCGAAGTGCATGCGGAGGCAAGGTTAATGCAGACGTACATTGTCATTGCCATGCCGGGAAGGAGACAGATGTGAAAAGTTGCGCACTCATGAATGCAAACACACTCATTTTCTTACAGTGAAAATAAGATAAATGAGAAAAACATAATAAATACATTTCAATGAACTTTGTCTCTAATTAGACGTGCAACCTTGCTATATGACTTGCCTCCATTTACGCAATTACTGATAATGCGATTCAGCTTGATTTCAACAGGGTTTCATAGTGCGAGCGAGAGACAACAATTTCCTTTTGGCTGTTGTCAATAATTGAAGATTAAATAGCAAGGTCACACATAAGCATATGCAAAACACCACTAAATTAATGCCGCTTGCAACTCCTAGAATCCCTCGGGCGATAGATAAATTAACTGGAAGTAGAATAAAGCCCATATGAAGAGAACAGCCCCAGTTGAAATCGTATTTAAATGATGGAATATTACACAACACATTGTCTGTATTCAATTATGCTAAGAGTGTGTGTGAATGCAAGTACACTCGAGCAGCGGAAATTGTTTACGTGAGGATTTGTAGTGCAGAGTGCAGAGTAGTGTACCCTGAACGCTTGCCTGAATAGACCGACGGTAGTGTTGAATAGGGTGCACTCTCTCGATTAGTACCTACAGCTCCATCTGTCGCTACTTTACCTTGGACCAGTTGATCCTCTTCATGACGACCTCAGGCTTGTAGGTCTTCTTGGCCTCCAGTCCATAAGGCAGCTTGATGACAGGTATGGCCATCATAGGAGGCGGAGGGATACCTGGAGCCCCGGGGAAGGGTGGGGGAGGTGGGGGACCACAACCGGGGGGAGGGGGTGGTGGGGGTGGCCCTACGCCTGGAGGTGGCGGGGGTGGAGGCGGAGGGGGCATGCTGGCCATGCCAGGAGGCGGCGGTGGAGGGGGTGCCAATCCCCCCGGTAGGGCTGGAGGTGGGGCTCCTGTCCCGGCCGCCGCTGGTCCGGCTGCAATCTACAAAGATGGGAGATCAATGTTAATGATGGTACATATTCCCCTGTCATCCCTGCACTCATGTCATCCCCGTCTGCCCTGCAAATCATGTCATCCTTGTCAATCGTAGGCTGGGGACCTGGAGGCCAGAGATTAACCACCATTACACCAGTCTGGCTAATGGACCTGGGTGATGTCTCTGTTAGGGACTGAAGACGGTCATTACACCAGTCTGGCTAATGGACCTGGGTGATGTCTCTGTTAGGGACTGAAGACGGTCATTACACCAGTCTGGCTAATGGACCTGGGTGATGTCTCTGTTAGGGACTGAAGATGGTCATTACACCAGTCTGGCTAATGGACCAGGGTGATGTCTCTGTTAGGGACTGAAGATGGTCATTACACCAGTCTGGCTAATGGACCTGGGTGATGTCTCTGTTAGGGACTGAAGACGGTCATTACACCAGTCTGGCTAATGGACCTGGGTGATGTCTCTGTTAGGGACTGAATATGGTCATTACACCAGTCTGGCTAATGGACCTGGGTGATGTCTCTGTAAGGGACTGAAGATGGTAATTACACCAGTCTGGCTAATGGACCTGGGTGATGTCTCTAAGGGACTGAAGATGGTAATTACACCAGTCTGGCTAATGGACCTGGGTGATGTCTCTGTTAGGGACTGAAGATGGTAATTACACCAGTCTGGATAATGGACCTGGGTAATGTCCCTGTTAGGGACTGAAGACGGTCATTACACTATCCATTTGCTGGTAAGCACATAGGAGTCATTTTATCAGTACCCTATCAGCCAGCCAGAGGCCAACACTCAGAGGAGTCATTTTATCAGTACCCTATCAGCCAGCCAGAGGCCAACCCTCAGAGGAGTCATTTTATCAGTACCCTATCAGCCAGCCAGAGGCCAACACTCAGAGGAGTCATTTTATCAGTACCCTATCAGCCAGCCAGAGGCCAACACTCAGAGGAGTCATTTTATCAGTACCCTATCAGCAAGCCAGAGGCCAACACTCAGGAGTCCTAACCAGCTCCGCTCCACCTCACACTGGGGAAAGTGGGTCGCTCAGTTCCCTGAGACAGTCTACCAGACACATTGAATATGTAGTTACATAAACAAGAACCTAATAGGCAGCAGAACAATATTGCAGGGAGGTATGTCACCTTTCCCATTAGAAGTACTCTGGAGAGATCTCTGACATGCTGAGTATATTTGTGGCTATATGTGTCTGGATGAAGCACTGTGTACGTGCAATCGCTGTTCAGTTCAGAGTGTGCGTGTATACACCTTTATATACACCATTCAGAATCCAATAAACACCCTTCAGAGGTCACCCTTAAAGGGTATATAAACATATGTAGGGCATTATGCCTTTTTATGTCATACATATTAAGGCTTTATGAATGATTTATCAATGCTGCATATCAACACTATGTAAAGTGTTCCACAAAGAACAAAAATAAAGTCCATATTTTTGGAGACTTCTGTGATTCTGAAGTCATTCTGAATATGAATTAAAGTAGAGAACATTTGTATTGTCTATTTATGGAAAAATGATTCCCCCTCTTCTTATACATATGATGCGTTTCATTTAATCAGACTCCAATATAGACAAGCCTGAATTGTTGGTGCTGATTACCATGACAATTGCTTCTGCAGTTGGCTAATAGATGAAGTGTATGAGATGAATAGAGCCACCTGAACCTGAATTGGTAATGAGGAAACTAATGGCATGCTAATGCTATGCCAACACTATCTATTGCAGGAGGGTTCGGTGGGTAGATAATGTATTGTATCAAATCCTCACATACCAGTACATTCATTCCCTATTGACGTGTGTGTGCACAGTGCATGTTCAGCCGACACATAACCATTGGGGAGAAGCCAGGGGATTGTCTGGCCACTGTTAGACATCTAGATAAGCAATGTTGAAGTCGACAAGATGGAGCTCACAAAGGAAGGCTATTAGGCGGTAGACGGGCAAAATTAAACCCATTACCGATAAGACACAGACCAGCCAGTCCCTTGACAAGTCTGCCCTATCATACAGCTCTGCAGCACAAACAGGTATTTATAATCATTGATAAAGGCGGGGGAGACAGGTGGGGGGGGGGCTGTTTAGAGACAAAACATATGCAAATGGGGCAATTAGACCGCCCATGGCACAGATAGGATTTGACCTGGTTTGATTAGAAGATGACAACGGTCTTTCTTTCCAAAAGTATGCCCAGCAACATTTCCACCACATTGACCAAAAACATTATTGGATTATGTGGGTAATGTGCGTCCGGTCAAATTTATGAAGGTATTACAGAGCGCTTGATTACACAATGCCAGCCGTGGAATGTCTATCAGGTAAAACATTTAAAAAGTGGTGAGGAGCGTTTGAAGCAGGCCGCCTCCAAAACCCCTCGACGGGTGCGCTCCCATTCCAATGATTATACGTCTGTCAATCTCAGAGCCCGTCGTGGCCCATTTTCTCTTTTAAGATTAATATGAGAGAATGGAAGCAAATTAGCTGCTAAATTAGAGTGCTGTCTTTTCCACATTCAGGGGCCCTCTGAGCCTGTTATAGCTCCTCTCTTGTTTTCCCTCCTTCTCTCTCGTCCCGCCGTGCTGCAGGCCCTCCAGCCTCGTCTATGGAAGGCTAATCAACCCTGCATTCGACAGCGCCCTGGAGGGTTCTACATTCTCCCACAGGTAAATCACTGGAGTACCTTTCCTTTCCTACATCCTCCAATCATAGCAGCAAGGATCTTCAAGCACCTTCTCCCTATAGCAACATAGTTGTTTTGGTTTCTCTGGTTCAAACATCCATTTTAAAAAGCTGTTTACAGACCAATGGTGCTGTGTTTTGGCCAGGTCTTGCCAGCTCCAGCCTGACCACTGACCACAGTTAGCTGGGAGCAAGAGAGAGGTGAGCCTCCTAATGGCTTCTTGGCAGCTAGCCCTCTTGCTAGGCCATCCTCATCTGGAGCGCTGATTAGCGTAGGAGTATGGAGTGATTTGAAATCTAACCCGTTCATTGAGGGGTCCACAGCTTCTAGACCTCGGCGGGGGGAAGGTCAGACGGGTGGGTAATTAACTTGGACTATTACGCAATTAAACCTTCCCCCAATCTCAGCTCTAATGAGCAATGCAGAGATTCAGTCATAAGGTGTTTATTGGGGAGAATTACATCACACGTCCACATTTGATTATCTTCTATGGAACAGTTCATTTGAGATTACTTTAACCTTTATTTAACTAGGCAAGTCAGTTAAGAACAAATTCTGATTTTCAATGACGGCCTAGGAACAGTGGGTTAACGGCCTTGTTCAGGGGCAGAACGACAGATTTTTACCTTGTCAGCTCGGGTATTCGATCTTGCAACCTTTCGGTTACTAGTCCAACGCTCTAACCACTAGGCTACCTGCCGCCCCAGATGTTTCTGTCTTAGACCGCTGCACCACTCTGAAGCCACTCTAAGGCACTGCATCTCAGTGCTAGAGGCGTCACTACAGACCTGGTTCGATTCTAGGCTGTATCACAACCGGCCGTGATTGGGAGTCCCATAGGGCGGCGCACAATTGGCCCAGCGTCGTCTGGGTTAGGCCGTCATTGTAAATAAGAATGTTCTTAAGTGACTTGCCTAGTTAAAGAAAGGTGAAATATTTTTTTTTATAAAAATCTCACAGATTATTACTCATTGTTTGTTTAGTATGATGCAAGGAAATCAAACTTCATTGCATTCTCCAATTACAGACCAAGAGTGTGGCACTATTAACAGATTATGAGGATCATAATTATGTAGATCACTGCACAATTATCAAAAATCAATCATATGCAAAGATCAGAGCAAACATCATACTTGTAATGCGCGTTGATTGAGTTTGGGGAATTCATGAGTTAATTCAAGATTAGGTTTCTCAATGTGCAGCCAATACCGGTCAACCATGCCAGAAGAATGAAAGGGAAGGGAGGGGCACGGATGCAAAGGTATCACCCACCTGCACCTGGCACTCAGCTTCACTGATGACTTTCTGAGCCTCTTTGAGCTTGTTTGCCTCGCTAGCTAACTGGACAGATGGACACACAAACACACAACAGACACCCAGACATACACACATATACAGAGAGCAACAGAGAGGCACACAAAGAGGGTGGTTAGCTAGACAGACAAGAGGAACACCAGTACTTTTGTTAACAGAGAACACAGGCCAACACCAGGCACAGACAGGTGAAGCAGAGGAGTAAGTGACAGAAATTCCCAGTTAAAACATGGTTATGATGAAATTAATATAGATAAATTAGTACTACATGTCACATAGAATACCAAGATCACATGTATTTCATATCCTCAAACAAGCAAAGTCGTTTTCAGCATTTAAAAGTGCATTTTGTATTTCCCCTCTCAGATACAGTGCCTTGCGAAAGTATTCGGCCCCCTTGAACTTTGCGACCTTTTGCCACATTTCAGGCTTCAAACAAAGATATAAAACTGTTTTTTTTTTGTGAAGAATCAACAATAAGTGGGACACAATCATGAAGTGGAACGACATTTATTGGATATTTCAAACTTTTTTAACAAATCAAAAACTAAAAAATTGGGCGTGCAAAATTATTCAGCCCCCTTAAGTTAATACTTTGTAGCGCCACCTTTTGCTGCGATTACAGCTGTAAGTCGCTTGGGGTATCTCTATCAGTTTTGCACATCGAGAGACTGACATTTTTTCCCATTCCTCCTTGCAAAACAGCTCGAGCTCAGTGAGGTTGGATGGAGAGCATTTGTGAACAGCAGTTTTCAATTCTTTCCACATATTCTCGATTGGATTCAGGTCTGGACTTTGACTTGGCCATTCTAACACCTGGATATGTTTATTTTTGAACCATTCCATTGTAGATTTTGCTTTATGTTTTGGATCATTGTCTTGTTGGAAGACAAATCTCCGTCCCAGTCTCAGGTCTTTTGCAGACTCCATCAGGTTTTCTTCCAGAATGGTCCTGTATTTGGCTCCATCCATCTTCCCATCAATTTTAACCATCTTCACTGTCCCTGCTGAAGAAAAGCAGGCCCAAACCATGATGCTGCCACCACCATGTTTGACAGTGGGGATGGTGTGTTCAGGGTGATGAGCTGTGTTGCTTTTACGCCAAACAGAACGTTTTGCATTGTTGCCAAAAAGTTCAATTTTGGTTTCATCTGACCAGAGCACCTTCTTCCACATGTTTGGTGTGTCTCCCAGGTGGCTTGTGGCAAACTTTAAACGACACTTTTTATGGATATCTTTAAGAAATGGCTTTCTTCTTGCCACTCTTCCATAAAGGCCAGATTTGTGCAATATACGACTGATTGTTGTCCTATGGACAGAGTCTCCCACCTCAGCTGTAGATCTCTGCAGTTCATCCAGAGTGATCATGGGCCTCTTGGCTGCATCTCTGATCAGTCTTCTCCTTGTATGAGCTGAAAGTTTAGAGAGACGGCCAGGTCTTGGTAGATTTGCAGTGGTCTGATACTCCTTCCATTTCAATATTATCGCTTGCACAGTGCTCCTTGGGATGTTTAGCTTGGGAAATCTTTTTGTATCCAAATCCGTCTTTAAACTTCTTCACAACAGTATCTCAGACCTGCCTGGTGTGTTCCTTGTTCTTCATGATGCTCTCTGCGCTTTTAACGGACCTCTGAGACTATCACAGTGCAGGTGCATTTATACGGAGTCTTGATTACACACAGGTGGATTGTATTTATCATCATTAGTCATTTAGGTCAACATTGGATCATTCAGAGATCCTCACTGAACTTCTGGAGAGAGTTTGCTGCACTGAAAGTAAAGGGGCTGAATAATTTTGCCCAATTTTTCCGTTTTTGATTTGTTAAAAAAGTTTGAAATATCCAATAAATGTCGTTCCACTTCATGATTGTGTCCCACTTGTTGATTCTTCACAAAAAAGTACAGTTTTATATCTTTATGTTTGAAGCCTAAAATGTAGCAAAAGGTCGCAAAGTTCAAGGGGGGCGAATACTTTCGCAAGGCACTGTATATACGACAGGCATTGATTTTATCCCAAATATTTTGTTGTCGCTTTGATATTTCACTCTATATGACCTCATCACATTCTAACGTCTTAATAACAGCCGTTGTGTAGATGGGTACAAATTCAACTGCGTAGTGAAACATATTTATATGGAGTCGTTCCTACAGAACAGCCTTACTGTGGACTGAGGAGTATTAAATATTGAACATGTGTAATGGAAAAGGAGAACGAATAAGGACTTCCATTTCACCAGAGTTTAGAACGTAGTTGTAAAGTGCAATCTTAAGGTGAATGGGGAACATTTTCTTTTACAGTCCCATCCGTAACTATGGACTATGGCGAGTTCAAAGCCTCTAATTTAAAAACTGTAACCACAGGATAAGTGGATGGCATGGAACTTGAACCCCTCAGGCATATCTTTGACTCAAAGATGCGATTGATGGAACTCAAGTACATTACACTAGAGTATTAAACCTAAGGTATTGAAGGTATTGACATAAACAAATGTTTTGAGGTTAATAACAGCCAGAGAAACATGCATGTCAAACACTTGCTACATTTGACGGTGAATTACTTGGCAACCACTGAGAACACATGGCAGTGGTGGTTGTATCGAGAGGCCTGTTGCATTCATTACAAGCTCAGTCTGGTAATGAGAGAGGTCTGCAGGTAGACTGGCAGAGCCAGATAGGAGACTGATCCGCTACACCTTCCAACCTCATTCCTGGCCATGCTGGTTCAGCTACATGACCTCCAGGTTGTTAAAGCCCATTAATGGCATGGCACAGAATAGGTCCAAGGTATCTACCGCACCTGAAAATGATCCAATTCTATGAACGCCTCCCCCGTTATCTCTGAGCTGAGGTGGGTTCGTAGGGGTTGGCAGGGGTGGGAGGTGGATTAGTTCCATTTGATGTGTTTTCATTGCGTTTTGTCGATGTTTACAGGCGAAACCTGTGCTCGATCGGATCGCGGGGATAATCAAACAGACACATCAAAAGGTGGAAGCTCCCTGAGACAGGCTCTCATTAAATCTGTCGGTTCACAGACAAGGTGAAGTAGCAGAGGCTAGGAGACAGAGAGACATGTTTTTATTTCCACGAAGAGCTCTGTCGACGAGATGTGAACAGAGATCCCACTTCATTCATATTCAATAAAACGACAGATGTACCACCACAGCAGCTTTGATGAACAATCTGAGTGTAGTGTCTTCGCATGGATTTAGAGGTGCTGCACTCCGAAAGATAATGGCTTAGTACAACACTGTGTTCATCTGTTGCAGTTTCAACCCTTTTAAAACAGGTTGACTAGAAACTTTGTTTTCAAGGGAAGAAACAGGCCTGTACATCATCACCAGGAAGGATACACTTTAGAATTCAAATAATTGTCTTATTGAAACAGAGTATCTTGTTAGCGCCTACATTTCCATTCATGTGCTCCATTGCAAGACTTCAGCACCGCAACCTAAATATTGCTGTGATTGCGAAATGTGTACCTCCTGATAACGTGCTGCCAGATAAACAAAATAATCTGTGTCAGGATCGCGGCGGAAATTGTGAGAGCTATGGCACATCTCCTACAGTACGCCCGAAGAGATCAAATTGACCACGCATGTCTGTTCTTAGCAAGAGTGTTCCTAGTGAGGAGGATCCTACTCAAAAGGTACCAGTCTTTCTCTGTGCCTCCAATGTGAAAGCAATAGAAGAAAACCTTTGAAAAATCACCTTATACTACACATACACATTTCTTAAAGGCACCAATTTGACCACGAGCACATTCCTGCCATGCAGAGCGTGACAACATACATGTTTACATCGAGCCTTTTTTAGACCAACACACCCCCTGGATGTAACTTGAAGAACTCGCAGCCATATTCATGTGAGCTCTCGCCAAGCGCATTAGATGTTTCCCTACTGAGGCAGATGTCTGTTGATGTGCAAAGCTCCAGCAGCCTTTGAAGGTGCGTTCAGAGACGGCAGGAAGAGAAGGAGCTGACTCTCGGGGGCTTCACTCCGCTACACTACCTGTTAATGCACCACAAACAGACTGGCTTCAAAAGACCGGGGGCCTGTTAGTGGGAGGGGGAAAAGCCTGGAAAAACAGTGCTTAAAAAGGAGCACTCAGGAAAAGCAGGTAAGCAGAGGGTGACACTGCCTCATGCATTGAGAGAGAGAGGGCAAAGCAGAGAGAGAGAAGACAAAGCAGAGAGAGAGAAGACAAAGCAGAGAGCGAGAGAGAGAGAAGACGAAGCAGAGAGAGAGAGAGAGAGAGAAGACAAAGCAGAGAGAGAGAAGACAAAGCAGAGAGAGAGAGAGAGAAAGAAGACAAAGCAGAGAGAGAGAGAGAAGACGACAAAGCAGAGAGAGAGAGAGAGAGAGAAGACAAAGCAGAGAGAGAGAGAGAGAGAGAAGACAAAGCAGAGAGAGAGAGAGAGAGAGAAGACAAAGCAGAGAGAGAGAAGACAAAGCAGAGAGAGAGAGAGAGAGAGAAGACAAAGCAGAGAGAGAGAGAGAGAAAGAAGACAAAGCAGAGAGAGGGAGAGAAGACAAAGCAGAGAGAGAGGGAGAAGACAAAGCAGAGAGATAGAAGACAAAGCAGAGAGAGAAAGAGAAAAAAGCAGAAATATAGAGACCAGAGAAAAAGAGAGGATGATAGAGGTGCGGACGGGACCCGGCCACCATGTTGGCCTCATGAATTTGTGAAAGCAGCGGGCGGGCAATCGTTGGGGCGATGAGTGAATGATGAACGAGTTTGGCCGAGAGAGAGAAGGTAACGAGTGGCAACATGGCACTCGGGCAGATGAAGTGGGGGAGTGAGGACTGCACACAAATTAAGTGCAATCGGGGAAGAAAGAAAAAAAACTTGCCTCTGTCTAGACAGGAAGAGGACCAAGCCTCACGCCACGCACTAATACTGAGAATAAATTATCACTGAGTCTGCCAGGGACCTTAATGACAGCAACTTGTCTTTGGAAAAAGTCCCGGCGACACAGTACAGAGCTAAATGTGCAGGTGCAGAAAAGGGATGGGGAACGCGGACATTTGCAACTGCCACAGAATTTAGTTTGGAGGAAAACAATCTCAGCTACTGGATGCCATACCATCTTTCAACACAGGCTTATATTACATTCAGTAAGCAGGGAAGCAAACTGCCCTTTTGTCCCAAGGCAACACTGAAGTGTTTCAAATTGGGTTAAGGAGGAAATAGCAGTCATTTTCTGTGCTTAGGTTTGAGGGGTTTTGTCTGGGAAAAGATGGGGATGCCAAGGCCAGAGAAGAAATGAAATCCATCTCTGTGATAATACAATTGCATGGAACAGGCTGCCATGGAGCAATTCAGCCAATATCAAATCCGACATCTTAAAAAGGAGATGAACCCTTTACTGAATCAAACGCTCCCGTATGGCTGGAAAATACCCACTTAGAGCCTGGCATCCGTGATTGGGGTAGAAAAGTTTCAATTTGACCAAATTAGTAAAAGTCATTTTTTCTCACAACCGGAGTAGTCCTTTCCTACAGTCAAATGATCAAATCGTCCTTTAGAGAGGAATGTTATGAATAATAAATAAACATTTTTTGAAAGCCGTGTTTCTCTGTCAAACGGTTTTGTTATAATTGAGTCTTCTGAAAAGTATATAAAGTGTAATAGTGCAATGCAAACTCAACATTGAATTAATCTCAACTCTATATCTGACATGGTACTGCTGTGTTGTCTTTTTTTAAGCCCATAACATTTTGTGTGAGGCGTATACTTTAGTTTCAAAGTGGATTTGTTTAAGACTACGAAGAAACACTCGTGGCCCTGATTCAGCTCACTGCAGTAAAAGGTCATCTTGAACAAACATGCTTTGGAGAAACAACTACAGTGGCAAGAAAAAGTATGTGAACCCTTTGGAATTACCTGGACTTCTGCATAAATTGGTCATCAAATTTGATCTGATCTTCATCTAAGTCACATCAATAGACAAACATAGTGTGCTTAAACTAATAACACACAAATTGTATTTTTCTTCTCTATATTGAATGCATCATTTAAATATTCACAGTGTAAGTTGGAAAAAGTATGTGAACCCCTAGGCGTCAGCTAACCTGGAGTCCAATCAATGAGACGAGACTGGAAATGTTGGTTAGGGCTGCATTGCCCTACAAAAAACACTCACAAAATTTGAGTTTGCTATTCACAAGAAGCATTGACTGATGTGAACCATGCCTTAAACAAAAGAGATCTCAAAAGACGCAAGATTAAGAATTGTTGACTTACATAAAGCTGGAAAGGGTTACAAAAGTATCTCTAAAAGCCTTGATGCTCATCAGTCCACGGTAAGACAAGTTGTCTATAAATGGAGAAAGTTCAGCACTGTTGCTACTCTCCCTAGGAGTGGCCGTCCTGCAAAGATGACTGTAAAAGCACAGCGCAGAATGCTCAATGAGGTTAAGAGGAATCCTAGAGTGTCAGCTAAAGACTTACAGAAATCTCTGAAACATACTAAGATCTCTGTTGACGAGTCTAGGATACGTAAAACACTAAAACAAGAATAGTGTTAATGGGAGGACAACACGGAAGAAGCCACTGCTGTCCAAAAAAAGCATTGCTGCACGTCTGAAGTTTGCAAAAGTGCACCTTACACAGTGCTACTGGCAAAATATTCTGTGCACAGATTAAACTACTGTTGAGTTGTTTGGAAGGAACACACAACACTATGTGTGGAGAAATAAAGGCACAGCGCACAAACAACAAAACCTCATCCCAACTGTAAAGTATGGTGGAGGGAGCATCATGGTTTGGGGCTGCTTTGCTGCCTCAGGGCCTGGACAGCTTGCTATCGTCGATGGAAAAATGAATTCCCAAGTTTAACAAGACATTTTGCAGGAAAATGTTAGGCTATCTGTCCGCCATTTGAAACTCAACAGAAGTTGGGTGATAGAACAGGACAATGACCCAAAACACAGAGTTAGTGGCCAGTCAAAGTGGCCAAGTCAGTGTCCTGACTTCAACTCGATTGAGATGCTATGGCATGACCTCAAGAGAGCAGTTCACACCAGACATCCCAAGAATATTGCTGAACTGAAACAGTTTTGAAAAGTGGAATGGACCAAAATTCCTCCTGACCGTTGTGCAGATCTGATCCGCAACTACAGAAAACGTTTGGTTGAGGTCATTGTTGCCAAAGGAGGCACTAATTAAATCCAAGGATTCACATACTTTTTCCACCCTGCACTGTGAATGTTTACACGGTGCGTTCAATAAAGACATGAAAACATATAATTGTTTGTGTGTTATCAGTTTAAGCAGACTGCTTTTGTCTATTGTTGTGACCTAGATGAAGATCAGAACAGATCAAATGTTATGACCAATTTATGCAGACATTCAGGTATTTCCAAAGGGTTCACATAATTTGTACTTGTCACTGTAAATATGATGTGATTAATGTTTGCTGCTTGTCCCAATCCCTTTTTTCTTATGCCTTCCTCAATACTGTTTTGAACATTAAACTAAGCAATGAGGTTGGGTTTCCAGTGGTAGAGACTACGTATTTCTGTAAAACCTGTGGTACAGACCGTGTATGTATTTGTGAACACATGAACACTGTACAAGACACTGTACAAGACCTCTATGGGGAGCTGGTGGCTTCAGACTGCAGTCTGGAGTAATGGGTGTGTATGCTCCTCTCGTCTCCTCTGGTCCTTACCTGGGTCTTCAGATTGCAGATCTGCCCTTCCAGCTCTTTGATTTTCTCCTCTTTCTTCTGGGACTCGGCCTGGGCCTCCTGCCGGGCGCTGAACTCTTCATCGAACTGCAACAATTCAACACAACACACACTCTGGTCAGGACCAAGTTGTCTCAAGTGAATGGCCAACTGCAGGGCAAGTCAACACACACCGATACACACTGTCTCGCACACACTTGGCCCCATCTCCTACCTCTATCGTCCACTGGCTGTGGTTTGGGTCCGGCTTTCATGTGTTGGTGACGGATCTAACCTTTGTGGGAAAGCAACCTGTGTCACGACAATGTTTTCACTGTTGCCGCAGGGGGGGACATTGCTCTCATTCCACTCACACCCAGGACACCTCTGATGTCCCACACACAGAGGCAGGGGTGTGGGGGGACTGCGGGAGCATATATGGCGTGGTGATACAGTACCATGCCTTTACAGACTGGTTCAAACTAGAGTACCATGTCTTTAAGGTCTGAGTCACATGCACCAAAACACTTCTGGGGGATTCTGCTGGAAGTACCAGTGACTCACAGTACTGGTGGTGTACTAAAGAAATGTGACTCGTTTCATGAAATGTTGCACGTCCCTACTAAACAGGAGAGGCATTTGAACGCATGTCTAAAAAATAAAAAAATTCCCAATGTGTTTTTTTGGCAGAAATGCATTCTGGAATATGTTAACTTTCATGTGTTTAAATAACAAACTTATATTCCATCCGTAAATATGAATGAAATCGTTAAATTACCAGCCTTGTTGGTTAATCCACGAAAAAAGTCGGAAACCTTCTCGCTAGTCATGACTGGCTGAGATTATGGATGGGCTGGACATGCCGGGAGATGAGTTTGGATTGGTCTGCCATGTACAGGAGCATGCTTCTGTCTATAACGTGAGCTGTTCAGTATGTGTTGACAGTCCTTTCTACCGTTTTTTAAAGATATAATGTTAGCCACTACAAAAGCTTTGCTACTTTTCTCAACAAGATTGATGAACCGAATTTAGCAGGTGATATTAACAGATCAGTTGGAAAAAGTGATTGCCTACTTCCTGTACACGCCACGGTCAGTGGGAAACGTAGTGACTTAACTCAACGCTGGCCAAACAAGATGTAGCTACAAACAAAACGAAGTTCAATGGTTCCAGTCTGCCGTAAAGCGTCTAGCTACATTTTCAGATATCATACTTTTCTAATTTTCATTGCAAGTTAAAGCGCACTGTTCGCTAGCTGGCAAACGTTATGGGTATGATCTGTGTAGTAATATTATTTGAATCAGAAATCCATTTGCATTGCTAGTTATAGCCTGATGTTAACTAGTTAACATTGAACCTAGTTGGTTACAGTAGCCCTTTAGCTACCTGCAGATTCATACTCCAGCTATGACAATGTTTGTATTGGTAGTAGTATGAGTTGGGATTATGCCGGTTCATTGTTTAGCTAGTTAGCTGCATGACTAAACAAAAGACTTTGCCAGATGATCAATTTAGACAAGTATGTCAGGTAAGCATCATCTAATAATAATTTATACAATATTTTGATCTGGACACTTTGTTTTTGATATTGCTACTATGAAACCATTTCATTGTACTGTTTACTCCTTCTGTATACTGCGCATGTGACAAATAAACTTAGATTTGATTTGATATAGTGTGTTTACCAGAGACTGTAATGTGAAGAAGTCAGATTACAGATATTAGGCGGTCGGTCACAAATATATAGTGGAAATTGATTGTACTGTCTATCATTATATAGTAAAAATACACTTCATGCACTTTATTCCTCTGTTTGAAGATCAGCGTGAACGCAGAATAAAGTAGGCTACTCCATCCAGTTAAAAAGTAGACAAAATCTTCAACATTGTAGCTTTTACTTTAAAACTTCATTCTGTAAATTTGAGAGAGTTTGTTGAACTATTTTACCAGCTATTGATCAGGGACCAGAATCAATTGCTCGACCAGGATCTCTTGGGGGGGGGGGGCCTTTCTGATGGGAGCGTGGTGGTGGCATACCAATGGAGTTGAGGGGAATGATGCACTGTACCTCACCTTTTTGGAGAACTCCGCAGCCTTCAGTTCACTCTCATCCACTTTGGCTTTATCCACGCACTGATCTGTAAGAAAAAAAGAGGGCATACAGCAGCAACGACAGTAAGAACCCACGAAGTGACTTTGATTCTCTCAATTACACTGTACATTGTTAACATCCTACTTAAGATTCCAGATCAACCCTAAAAGGAATATTACATCAGAGAGACAGAGAGGGAATGAGTGAAGAAAGGGGGGAAAGGCACTTGTCGGCTCATTCTTTTCTTGACATATCCCCCAGGAGATTTGTATTCTGTTCGGCAGGTTTGCCAATGTTTAAAAACCAAGCCCCGAAACATTTGTTTTCAACTCATTACAGCACAGTGATATAAAAATGTGAGAAAATCACGGATGGGCTCGCAAACTTTTAATGAGACTTTGTCGGCACGATGCCACAGAACTGTTAGTGACAATAACAGAAGAACAAAAATATAAAAATAAAAACACTTAGTTATTTCATTAATTTGTCTCTACTTGAAGGAAATGAATGACTGCATTTCTAATTTGGGGCAAATAGACCCTGTTTCCTCTAGGATTCAAGAAACTCTGCTGATGAATGTCCTCGGCAGAGTGAAGACGCTGTGAAATCTCCATGTGCTTATGATGAGACATGATGTGCCACAGTCACACCTAACAGGTAATGCATTATTTATTCGTAATTAGACTACCTTTTCCTATACATGTCAAGGGGCTGCAGGTTTTTCTGGGAAGGCTCTCATGGGGGAAATGGGGATAGATAATAATGAGAGGGATATTGCACCATTTTTAGCAACACCCACATCCTGCTGTCCGCGCAGTACAACAGAAAAATATATCTGAGGATGCTTTAGACCGATTAGGAGACAAAATATGAATAACAAGACTAGTATTAAAAAAAGAGATACTGATTCAAGCTATATTGTACAGTATGTAGATTAGGGAGACCTAGGAGGCAAAACTGGTTGAAATTATGTAATTCTAACCAGAAACAAAAAACTTTTTCAAATGTGTTAATAATGACATCATTTCAACCCGTTTTGGAGGTGTATAATGGTGTCCTACTGGCTGCAAATTCACCCTTTTAAATGTCAGAGGAAAGACAGAGCTCTGGCAGACCTACCAATGAGGTGGGTGAAGTCTACATCCAGTCTCTCTCTGTACCCGAAGTCTGGGTCCATCCCGCTGCGATGGAGAACCACCTGAGACACACATTCCTCTATCACCTTGTAGTACTGGGGCCTGGGAGAGCAGTGAGCAGAACACAACTAAGTCAGCATGCACATCAAGAACAGGAGAATGACAAACTTACACAGCCCTAATTCTCCACAAAATATCCCCTTAGCCGAGCTAGAGGTCACAGAATGACAGATAAAATAAAAAATAAAAAATTGAAATTACATTTGATCACATGCTTTTATGCCGATCGTGAAATCGCTCAAATTAATCCCGGGGACGTGGAACTCGGAGCAGCATGACTTGCGGCTATTCAAGGTGACAAACGGGCTGCGCAGCCGGCCGTCACTAATTTGTAATCATCTTTGTCAATTAAGGGTGCCCATAAACCTGAAATGCAAATCTAATCAGTGTAATATGTGTAATTAAAAGCACAATGGCATGGAGAACATGTTGCGTGTTTTGGGAGGGTGACAGAACGATGGGGTCTCGGGTGGCGGCGGGCGTCTGAGTCGGCCGGGGACTCCTGTTCGCGCCACCCAAGTTGGCGGGTGACCTTTCCCCAGTTATATGATCAACTTTAATTGCAAGTGACATTTAGCAAATACAATGTCAACTTAAACTGAGCCCCGTAGCGACAAATAATGATGTTCCAAGCATGACCTTGAATGGTGCCAGCAGAAATAAAAAAAATCCACCAGAAATACCCCCAACTTGAGCACATTTTATGATGGGGACTGTTTCTTAGGAACTGTCGCTCGGCTCAAATCCACACTAGAGGTACAGTTATCATTTTCTCCTGGTCAACGCTAGTTAAATCCCGGATTAACAGAATGAATGTGAATCTTTATAGGTTACGAGGAGTTATTGCCAGTCATATCAAATTGACAGTACTTATGATGTCTATGCCAACATATTTGATTAAGATTACTTCCTCAGGGCAGTACGGTACAGCATGGAAAGGAATAATTAGTGTGACAAAAAAATATGTGAATGCAGTGTATAAGAAAAACATATACTCTCCCATGTCTCAAAAGTTTCACAAATCACTTAATTTGACAAGTACCTGGAGTTTGTTTAATTAAAGTGGTGCTGAGTGACAGAGAATAAGAAAAGTGGTGCTGGGTGACAGACAGTAATTCAAGTGGTTCTGAGTGACAGGCAGTAATTCAAGTGGTTCTGGGTGACATACAGTAATTCAAGTGGTTCTGGGTGACAGACAGTAATTCAAGTGGTTCTGAGTGACAGGCAGTAATTCAAGTGGTGCTGGGTGACAGACAGTAATTCAAGTGGTTCTGAGTGATAGGCAGTAATTCAAGTGGTGCTGGGTGACAGACAGTAATTAAAGTGGTGCTGAGTGACACAGTAACTAAAGTGGTGCTGAGTGACAGACAATAAGTAAAGTGGTGTTGAGTGACAGACAGTAACTAAAGTGGTGTTGAGTGACAGACAGTAACTAAAGTGGTGTTGAGTGACTATATGGGGACTATATGGGGAGGTTTCCCGGGAATAGGTTAAACCTACTACAGTCCTGGACAAAAACAAAAAAAACGCCATTAATGGAGAACCGGAACTAAAAAAACGCTTCAATATATGGCTAATAGAGAATCATTTTGTACTGTGACTATGAGAGAAGCCTCTAAAACACACTGTGCGTTAGGAGGGTAGGCACAGTTGCCAACCGGTCCTCATGTACACTACCGGTCAAAAGTTTTAGAACACCTACTTATTGGGTTTTTCTTTATTTTTACTGTTTTCTACATTGTAGAATAATAGCGAAGACCTCAAAATTATAAAATAACACACATAGAATATGTAGTAACCAAAAAAAGTGTTCAACAAAACAAAATATATTTGATATTCTTCAAAATAGCCACCTTTTGGCTTGATGAAAGCTTTGCACACTCTTGGCATTCTCTCAACCAGCTTCACCTGGAATGCAATTCCAACAGTCTTAAAGGAGTTCCCACATATGCTGAGCACATGTTGGCTGCTTTTCCTTCACTCTGTGGTCCAACTCATCCCAAACCATCTCAATTTGGTTGAGGTCGGGTGATTGGGGAGGCCAGGTCATCTGATGCAGCACTCCATCACTTTCCTTCTTGGTCAAATAGCCCTTACACAGCCTGGAGGTGTGTTGGGTCACTGTCCTGTTGAAAAACAAATGATAGTCCCACTAAGCCCAAACCAGATGGGTGGCGTATCGCTGCAGAATGCTGTAGTAGCCACGCTGGTTAAGTGTGCTTTGTATTCTAAATAAATCAGACAGTGTCACCAGCAAAGTACCCTCACAAAAAAACACCTCCGCCTCCATGCTTAACGGTGGGAAACATAAATGCGGACAACATCCGCTCACCCACACCAAGTCTCACAAAGACACGGCGGTTGGAACCAAAAGTCTCCAATTTGGACTTCAGACCAAAGGACACATTTCCACCGGTCTAATGTCCATGGCTCGTATTTCTTGGCCCAAGCAAGTCTCTTCTTATTATTGGTGTCCTTTAGTAGTAGTTTCTTTGCAGCAATTTTACCATGAAGGTCTGATTCACGCAGTCTCCGATGAACAGTTGATGTTGAGATGTGTCTGTTAATTGAACTCTGAAGAATTTATTTGGGCTGCGATTTCTGAGGCTGGTAACTCTAATGAACGTACCCTCTGTAGCAGAGGTAACTCTGGGTCTTCCATTCCTGTGGCGGTCCTCATAAGAGCCAGTTTCATCATAGTGCTTGATGGTTTTTGCGACTGCACTTGAAGAAACTTTCAGAGTCCTTGACATTTTCCGTATTGACTGACCTTCATGTCTTAAAGTAATGATGGACTGTCGTTTCTCTTTGCTTATTTGAGCTGTTCTTTCTATAATATGGACTTGGTCTTTTACCAAAATGGCTATCTTCTGTATACCCCCCCTCCTTGTCACAACACAACTGATTGGCTGAAATGAATTAAGGAAAACAATTCCACAAATACATTTAATAAGGCACATCCGTTAATTGAAATGCATTAAGAAGTAAAGAAAATCCACAAATGAACATTTAATTCAAATGCATTCCAGGTGAATACCTCATGAAGCTGGTTGAGAGAATGCCAAGAGTATACAAAGCTGTCATCAAGGCAAAGGGTGGCTATTTGAAGAATCTCAAATATAAAATATATTTTGAATGTTTTAACACTTTTTTGGTTACTACATGACTGATGTCTTGACCATTATTCTACAATGCAGAAAACAGTCAAAATAAAGAAAAACCCTTGAATGAATAGGTGTTCTAACTTTTGACCGGTAGTGTACACTCATATGTTTTCTGGGGGAGGCCTTTATTAGGCAGATTAGCTGTGCTCTAATTTCCTGCTGGCCTCTGTGGTCAGGCGCAATGCTGCTTGCTGATACTCAGGTTGCGTGGGAGGCTCAGAAGGCTCCGATGCAGATAAAGAAATCAAAGCTTTTTTCAAAGTCCTGCTCTCTTTTTACTGCCTTTGGAAAGGGGAGCAGGGGGTAAGAGCATTGTGGCTCAAATAGATTCATTGCTTTGAGCAATGAACCAAATAGGCTGGAATTGGTGGTATGCAGATCATTTCAGAGAGATTACTTCAATTTACAAAAGATGTTGAGAGCTCTGAACATGCATGGAAATAAGACACGTACGAGTGCATATTGACCAAATATGTAAATTATTGGATTTCTGCTTATACTATAATGTACATCCTATATGTGGGGCTTTATTTGTGATGACAAGGAGTAAATCAGGGTTCCCTATAAAATGTGGACAGGTCTTATCATATTGTAAACAGATATAACATTTTTGTAAGAATGAAATGGCAGATGTTTTGTTCCTATGGCTGGATTCACCCACTTGTCATGAGATCGAGCGAGTGCACGTCACCCCTGTGTGGCTTAGCACTGTGGCAACCCGGTTTAGTACTGTCGCCGGTGTAGACCACATTATTATCTCAATAAGTCACCCTATTTCCCAGCATCCCCCGCTCCTCTCTGCCACTACCACCAAGATAACTGAGAAAGGGAAGGGAAGGAGTGAGCGAGTGACCCAGAACTGTCAGGGCCCACCAGAGCCTGGGCAAGGCTGGGCTCCAGAAGCCAACATATGTCCCTAGCACCATCCTTCACTCCTTCACTCCTTCACTCTGGCACCTTTCCCCTCCACATGACATTGGGATTCTAGCAGCAGCACAAACTCCCCTCGCAGTCTCTCGTCCAGCCCTGCTCCACATAACCAGTGTAATCCCCATATCGCTCCACTCCAAAAGAGGATATCCGCTCTAAATTTAGCAGGGGTTTGATGTGCTCCCATTCATCAAGCATGGCACTCTCAGATTAATTATCGAAAATAAAACAAGCCCCCCCTTCACCAATTGGTGATGGTTTCGAGAGGTGCTTCTCCAAAGTGAACACACACATCTGCCCTGTGTTTGAAACAGGGTGCATGGCAGTCCTGTTGAAACAGGGTACAAGGCTGTCATGTTGAAAATGTATAACATTGGAAGCCAAAGTCCACATTCTGTTGGAATATTGGCATAGGCATGTTATGCGTCCCTTTGATCAGGAAGCCATCGCATACACCTATGGACTAGTTTCGCTCCATCACCTGATTTTGCCTGACAGCGAGCGTGAGTGGCCCACTTCCTCCCCCCTGGATCCCAATAGAGATCCGGCCATCAAAGCCCAAAATGATCTTAAGGTCTCCCTTTAATCTAAAATTAAAGACCTGCCATTTCCCAACCAGCCAATTTAATCTGAAACATAAAAAGATATGCTGGTTCAAAGTGGCCGAAAAGGGATATATTGATGATGAATTGAGGCCTGAGCTGGAAAAAGAACCTTGTGTCAGACAGACCGACCGCACCTCGCAAAGCTCGGTGATGTATGTGGAATTATGTCTTCCTCATGGAGTAGGGGAGGAGGGAGGGCGATGGGAAATGTATTTTTAAAAGCATATCTTTAATAAGCACATCCATTTTTAATTAGCATTTGTAGTGATCCTTTTTTACTGTCGGTGGTGGAGAGCATTGGCGTCAGTAGTGGGGGAAAGAGACAGAGAGGAGTGCTGAGGTGCTATGCTGCACTAGCTACTTAATGTGTTTTCTATTTCTCACTTTCTCCAACAAAATGAGGAATGCATTATTCATACCAGCCGAGTGAGCAGCAACTTGTCTATGGTAAATTCCTCTTGTCTTCTCTCTATTTTTTGTTAAATATTTTATTTCGGTGAAAAGTCTGACACAGCAGCGAATTGATCACTGTCATTGCCATCAGAGGAGCCGCCACTATCTCCCTCTTTTTTTCCTGTGATTGACACATTTACAGGAATCCAGAGCCGGGCCGCCATTTGAATAATTACTTAATCGTTCTAAAGTACAGAATATTAGATCTGCTCTGATATGGCCCTGGCACTTTGATCACAGTGATTACATTCATAGAGAGAGCGAGAGAGAGAGAGAAGCCCTGAGAGGAGAAAATGGACATGTGAATCTTTCATGTTGAATGCTTACATGCTTTCCCCTGGGAGATGGAGATGGCAAGGTTTTGAGAATAGCACTTGCTATAGGAAGTAATGTAGTTTTACAAGGATTGTGGCACACTTATCTACAGGGGTCAGACGTGTGTTTCGTTATCTGGCCTTACTCGAATGCGGTGTCAAGGAGTGGACGTCCTTGAGGTTTCTGCGTTGATAACGCAGCATTAGCGCTACACAGCAAAGTGTATCCCTTACAGGGGCTACATACTACTGAATAAAACAAAAAGAGGGAATAGACTAGAGACTGTTTAACGTCAACATTTCAGCCTTATGTTTTTCTCAAGACCAGTCTTATGGAAATGCAGTCTTCCTGTGAAAGCAGTGAGAAGGGATGTGGCTGTTTGTGCAGAACTCACCTGATGTAGTAGTCATTCCTAATGAGCAGGAGGTGCTGTAGGATGGACAGGAAGTAGGTCTCCGACCCGGTGTCTTTCACCATGTTGGACAGGAGATGGTACACCTCACCCATATCAGTGAGAAGGGGGTTAAGGTATATAATGTCATGGCAGTGTAGCAAACAATTAAGAGAAAACAGCTTGCAGTAGTAGGCTACCATGACAGACCATTTAAAAGGAGAAGGCAAACATTTACAATTCATGTGCCTTCTCTAACCAAGTCCTCTATTACCTTTAACCACTTCTCCTCATATAGGATAGGACGAACTGTTCCCAAGTGGAAAAGCACATTCACACATATACACATTGTACCCCTCTCATTTAGCCACATGCATAACACATTTCACATTCCCTTATTCGGTCAGTGGCGTACTAACACAGATAAGCTTTACCTATTGTTGTTTAGGTATTAAACGGACATGGGAATGAAGGAGTGCTTAAACCTGTGCTTTATCAATCTAATAATATAGTGACAGTGCATTCTAAAATCAAATCAAAATCATTTGGAAGATCCTCAAATCAGTGTTTGTTTTCACATCTCGAACTAGTACTCAGACAAGTGTCATTGTGCACAAGCAAACACTGCGACAATTCCTCAAATCTGTTTTCCCTCTCAGGAGTGGCAGAAGAGTAAACAGCTAACTTTAGGAGGGGATTTGGCAATAAAGAACAGTCCCTGTGTTCCACCTGTCACTCTGCGCCTTTCAAGGAGGAGGAAATTAATCACGTGAAAACTCCATTGGGTTTGGATATTTAGGGAGAATCATGAAAAGGGGATCAGTCACTATGGAAAATATTGTCTCAGATTGTGCCTTGTCTGTTGAAGAGAAAATATGTGTTATTAAACTTGCTAAAGGTACTGATTATGCGCCTCCAAGGAGTGCGAGCGATGGCTTGTGATGTCTAAAATAGTTGTTGAATCAGATAAGAAATCACTATCTATGGTGTATTATTCATTTCATTATATCCGTTTCTCTGAGTTAGATTGCTGGCTATTTGTTTCAGATCAAGAACTGTCAGAGGCTGCGAAATGGAGCGCTTGGCACAACATTTCACAGTTGATTTTTATGGAATTGAAACCATAGGGAGAAATGTTCAAATCAAGGAAAAAGTGATTTCTCTTGAGATGTGCATGTGTTTAAACATAATATCCAAGTGGGATTTCAGAATAATATCACGATCACTTTACAGTATATTGTATTTCATCTGTGTTTACGAGGCATATGGAACTGGAATTTTAATCTATAGCAAGATTACATTTGATCTTCTTTGAACTAACAACAAACCCAGTCCCAAAACTGTAAAGAATTTAGAGAAATAAATAGCTTGAGGGGGTTTATACAAAACAGTTTGCTTGAGAAAGGATCCTCCCGTGGATATTCATGTTTGAAAAGCATGTAGAAAATGTAGAAAATGTATGCATGTAGAAAATAAAACTCAGAAATAGTCTTATTTTCAATCTGTGCACACATGCAGAAAACAAGGGGAATAGAGTGAGGCGGAATAGTGCAGTGTTCAGCCGGGAAAGATGAAAAATTGATTGCCGTCATAATATGAAGTGTACGTTTTAACAATGTCTGCTGAAATATTTACCTGACTGCAGGGTGATACACTGTCTGGGCTAAAACACTTTCACAGTCAGAGGCTCTGCATTCATTCACATTTGTCTGTGGTCACCCAGCAGAAAAATATATCTGATTTGTGTTCTTGTTTAGTCCAGAGGGCTTAAAAAGAGGGACCAAGGGCCTGGCTTCCTCAGATAAGGGGAGAGGACATGGTCGGACGAGCTTCGTTTCGGGGTTTTTAGCTACATAAAAGGACATGTCAAAGTTGTGCGGCCCCATCAAAGTTGTTTAGAGCAAATTATATCCGCTATGATGGAAAAACTGTTAAGTTCATCGTCTCAAAAGGCTGTTGAATGACAATCTAGCATTGATCACCTCTGAAAAGTTACTTAAGCGTGAGTGAACATCACTTGACAACCAGTGCAAAGACTTGACAAACCCAAAATGACAGAACAGTGCTCCATACTCTCCAACTGTTCCCACTATTTCATACACCACATGATCCATCCACCACCATCAGCGCAAATCAATCCATTTTAACGCTGTCTGACATTTTCTTATTAACTTCAGCCATGTCTGTAACCAAAATAGTTCTCCCATATCAAATTCGGCGAGCGCAGGGGATGGGAATACAGGCTTCTCTGATGTATCGCTTCCCACTCCTGTATGAGCCTGGAAGAAGCCGATGAGAACTACCAAACTGGTGTGATGCAATTATAGGCTTGCCACACTGCTATCTGAGGGAGGACGTTAGTTGAGTAGAAGCCCGGACTGGGAAAGGGCATAAGCAGCTACATCTATCAGTAAGAAACGGTGCAAGCAGCTACATCTATCAGTAAGAAAGGATCCCAGGGACTAAGCAGCTACATCTATCAGTAAGAAAGGATCCCAGGGACTAAGCAGCTACATATATCAGCAAGAAAGGTTCCCAGGGACTAAGCAGCTACATCTATCAGTAAGAAAGGATCCCAAGGACTAAGCAGCTACATCTATCAGTAAGAAAGGATCCCAGGGACTAAGCAGCTACATCTATCAGTAAGAATGGATACCAGGGACTAAGCAGCTACATCTATCAGTAAGAAACGGTGCAAGCAGCTACATCTATCAGCAAGAAAGGATCCCAGGGACTAAGCAGCTACATCTATCAGTAAGAAAGGATCCCAGGGACTAAGCAGCTACATCTATCAGCAAGAAAAGTTCCCAGGGACTAAGCAGCTACATCTATCAGTAAGAAAGGATCCCAAGGACTAAGCAGCTACATCTATCAGTAAGAAAGGATCCCAGGGACTAAGCAGCAACATCTATCAGTAAGAAAGGATACCAGGGACTAAGCAGCTACATCTATCAGTAAGAAAGGATACCAGGGACTAAGCAGCTACATCGATCAGTAAGAAAGGATCCCAGGGACTAAGCAGCTATATCTATCAGTAAGAAAGGGTGCAAGCAACTACATATATTAGTAAGAAAGGGTGCAAGCAACTACATATATTAGTAAGAAAGGGTCTAAGCAGCTACATTTATCAGTAAGAAAGAGTACAAGCAGCTGCATCGATCAGTAAGAAAGGGTCTAAGCAGCTACATCTATCAGTAAGAAAGGGTCTAAGCAGCTACATCTATCAGAAAGAAAGGGTCTAAGCAGCTACATCTATCAGTAAGAAAGGGTCTAAGCAGCTAAATATATCAGTAAGAAAGGGTCTAAGCAGCTACATCTATCAGTAAGAAAGAGTACAAGCAGCTGCATCTATCAATAAGAAAGGGTCTAAGCAGCTACATCTATCAGTAAGAAAGGATCTAAGCAGCTACATCTATCAGTAAGAAAGGGTCTAAGCAGCTAAATCTATCACTAAGAAAGGGTCTAAGCAGCTACATCTATCAGTAAGAAAGGGTCTAAGCAGCTAAATCTATCACTAAGAAAGGGTACAAGCAGCTACATCTATCAGTAAGAAATAGTTCAAGCAGCTACATCTATCAGTAAGAAAGAGTTCATGCAGCTACATCTATCAGTAAGAAAGAGTACAAGCAGCTGCATATATCAGAAAGAAAGAGTACAAGCAGCTACATCTATCAGTTAGAAAGGGTCTAATCAGCTACATCTATCAGTAAGAAAGAGTTCAAGCAGCTACATCTATCAGTTAGAAAGGGTCTAATCAGCTACATCTATCAGTAAGAAAGAGTTCAAGCAGCTACATCTATCAGTAAGAAAGGGTCTAAGCAGCTACATCTATCAGTAAGAAAGGGTCTAAGCAGCTATATCTATCAGTAAGAAAGAGTTCAAGCAGCTACATCTATCAGTAAGAAAGGGTCTAAGCAGCTACATCTATCAGTAAGAAAGAGTTCAAGCAGCTACATCTATCAGTAAGAAAGAGTTCAAGCAGCTACATCTATCAGTAAGAAAGAGTTCAAGCAGCTACATTATCAGTAAGAAAGAGTTCAAGCAGCTACATCTATCAGTAAGAAAGAGTTCATGCAGCTACACCTATCAGTAAGAAAGAGTTCAAGCAGCTGCATATATCAGAAAGAAAGAGTACAAGCAGCTGCATCTATCAATAAGAAAGGGTCTAAGCAGCTACATCTATCAGTAAGAAAGGGTCTAAGCAGCTATATCTATCAGTAAGAAAGGGTCTAAGCAGCTAAATCTATCACTAAGAAAGGGTCTAAGCAGCTACATCTATCAGTAAGAAAGGGTCTAAGCAGCTACATCTATCAGTAAGAAAGAGTTCTAGCAGCTGCATCTATCAGTAAGAAAGGGTTCAAGCAGCTACATCTATCAGTAAGAAAGGGTACAAGCAGCTACATCTATCAGTAAGAAATAGTTCAAGCAGCTACATCTATCAGTAAGAAAGAGTTCATGCAGCTACATCTATCAGTAAGAAAGAGTTCAAGCAGCTGCATATATCAGTAAGAAAGAGTACAAGCAGCTGCATCTATCAATAAGAAAGGGTCTAAGCAGCTACATCTATCAGTAAGAATGGGTCTAAGCAGCTACATCTATCAGTAAGAAAGATTTCAAGCAGCTACATCTATCAGTAAGAAAGGGTCTAAGCAGCAACATCTATCAGTAAGAAAGAGTTCAAGCAGCTACATCTATCAGTAAGAAAGAGTTCAAGCAGCTACATCTATCAGTAAGAAAGGGTCTAATCAGCTACATCTATCAGTAAGAAAGAGTTCAAGCAGCTACATCTATCAGTAAGAAAGGGTCTAAGCAGCAACATCTATCAGTAAGAAAGGGTCTAATCAGCTACATCTATCAGTAAGAAAGAGTTCAAGCAGCTACATCTATCAGTAAGAAAGGGTCTAATCAGCTACATCTATCAGTAAGAAAGGGTCTAATCAGCTACATCTATCAGTAAGAAAGGGTCTAATCAGCTACATCTATCAGTAAGAAAGAGTTCATGCAGCTACATCTATCAGTAAGAAAGGGTCTAATCAGCTACATCTATCAGTAAGAAAGGGTCTAAGCAGCTACATCTATCAGTAAGAAAGGGTCTAATCAGCTACATCTATCAGTAAGAAAGAGTTCATGCAGCTACATCTATCAGTAAGAAAGTGTCTAATCAGCTACATCTATCAGTAAGAAAGAGTTCAAGCAGCTACATCTATCAGTAAGAAAGGGTCTAATCACCTACATCTATCAGTAAGAAAGAGTTCAAGCAGCTACATCTATCAGTAAGAAAGGGTCTAATCAGCTACATCTATCAGTAAGAAAGAGTTCAAGCAGCTACATCTATCAGTAAGAAAGGGTCTAATCAGCTACATCTATCAGTAAGAAAGAGTTCAAGCAGCTAAATCTATCAGTAAGAAAGGGTCTAAGCAGCTACATCTATCAGTAAGAAAGGGTCTAAGCAGCTACATCTATCAGTAAGAAAGACTTCAAGCAGCTACATCTATCAGTAAGAAAGAGTTCAAGCAGCTACATCTATCAGTAAGAAAGAGTTCATGCAGCTACATCTATCAGTAAGAAATAGTTCAAGGAGCTACATCTATCAGTAAGAAAGGGTCTAAGCAGCTACATTTATCAGTAAGAAAGGGTCTAAGCAGCAACATCTATCAGTAAGAAAGAGTTCAAGCAGCTACATCTATCAGTAAGAAAGGGTACAAGCAGCTACACATATTAGTAAGAAACGGTCTAAGCAGCTACATCTATCAGTAAGAAAGGGTCTAAGCAGCTACATCTATCAGTAAGAAAGGGTCTAAGCAGCTACATCTATCAGTAAGAAAGGGTCTAAGCAGCTACATCTATCAGTAAGAAAGGGTCTAAGCAGCTAAATATATCAGTAAGAAAGGGTCTAAGCAGCTACATCTATCAGTAAGAAAGAGTACAAGCAGCTGCATATATCAGAAAGAAAGAGTACAAGCAGCTGCATCTATCAATAAGAAAGGGTCTAAGCAGCTACATCTATCAGTAAGAAAGGATCTAAGCAGCTACATCTATCAGTAAGAAAGGGTCTAAGCAGCTAAATCTATCAGTAAGAAAGAGTTCAAGCAGCTACATCTATCAGTAAGAAAGGGTCTAAGCAGCTACATCTATCAGTAAGAAAGGGTCTAAGCAGCTACATCTATCAGTAAGAAAGAGTTCAAGCAGCTACATCTATCAGTAAGAAAGGGTCTAAGCAGCTATATCTATCAGTAAGAAAGAGTTCAAGCAGCTACATCTATCAGTAAGAAAGGGTCTAAGCAGCTACATCTATCAGTAAGAAAGAGTTCAAGCAGCTACATCTATCAGTAAGAAAGAGTTCAAGCAGCTACATTATCAGTAAGAAAGAGTTCAAGCAGCTACATCTATCAGTAAGAAAGAGTTCATGCAGCTACACCTATCAGTAAGAAAGAGTTCAAGCAGCTGCATATATCAGAAAGAAAGAGTACAAGCAGCTGCATCTATCAATAAGAAAGGGTCTAAGCAGCTACATCTATCAGTAAGAAAGGGTCTAAGCAGCTATATCTATCAGTAAGAAAGGGTCTAAGCAGCTAAATCTATCACTAAGAAAGGGTCTAAGCAGCTACATCTATCAATAAGAAAGGGTCTAAGCAGCTACATCTATCAGTAAGAAAGAGTTCTAGCAGCTGCATCTATCAGTAAGAAAGGGTTCAAGCAGCTACATCTATCAGTAAGAAAGGGTACAAGCAGCTACATCTATCAGTAAGAAATTGTTCAAGCAGCTACATCTATCAGTAAGAAAGAGTTCATGCAGCTACATCTATCAGTAAGAAAGAGTTCAAGCAGCTGCATATATCAGTAAGAAAGAGTACAAGCAGCTGCATCTATCAATAAGAAAGGGTCTAAGCAGCTACATCTATCAGTAAGAATGGGTCTAAGCAGCTACATCTATCAGTAAGAAAGATTTCAAGCAGCTACATCTATCAGTAAGAAAGGGTCTAAGCAGCAACATCTATCAGTAAGAAAGAGTTCAAGCAGCTACATCTATCAGTAAGAAAGAGTTCAAGCAGCTACATCTATCAGTAAGAAAGGGTCTAATCAGCTACATCTATCAGTAAGAAAGAGTTCAAGCAGCTACATCTATCAGTAAGAAAGGGTCTAAGCAGCAACATCTATCAGTAAGAAAGAGTTCAAGCAGCTACATCTATCAGTAAGAAAGGGTCTAATCAGCTACATCTATCAGTAAGAAAGGGTCTAAGCAGCTACATCTATCAGTAAGAAAGGGTCTAATCAGCTACATCTATCAGTAAGAAAGAGGTCATGCAGCTACATCTATCAGTAAGAAAGGGTCTAATCAGCTACATCTATCAGTAAGAAAGGGTCTAAGCAGCTACATCTATCAGTAAGAAAGGGTCTAATCAGCTACATCTATCAGTAAGAAAGAGGTCATGCAGCTACATCTATCAGTAAGAAAGAGTTCAAGCAGCTACATCTATCAGTAAGAAAGAGTTCATGCAGCTACATCTATCAGTAAGAAATAGTTCAAGGAGCTACATCTATCAGTAAGAAAGGGTCTAAGCAGCTACATCTATCAGTAAGAAAGGGTCTAAGCAGCAACATCTATCAGTAAGAAAGAGTTCAAGCAGCTACATCTATCAGTAAGAAAGGGTACAAGCAGCTACACATATTAGTAAGAAAGGGTCTAAGCAGCTACATCTATCAGTAAGAAAGATTTCAATCAGCTACATCTATCAGTAAGAAAGGGTCTAAGCAGCTACATCTATCAGTAAGAAAGGGTCTAAGCAGCTACATCTATCAGTAAGAAAGAGTTCAAGCAGCTACATCTATCAGTAAGAAAGGGTCTAATCAGCTACATCTATCAGTAAGAAAGAGTTCAAGCAGCTACATCTATCAGTAAGAAAGGGTCTAAGCAGCTACATCTATCAGTAAGAAAGGGTCTAAGCAGCTACATCTATCAGTAAGAAAGGGTCTAAGCAGCTATATCTATCAGTAAGAAAGAGTTCAAGCAGCTACATCTATCAGTAAGAAAGGGTCTAAGCAGCTACATCTATCAGTAAGAAAGAGTTCAAGCAGCTACATCTATCAGTAAGAAAGAGTTCAAGCAGCTACATCTATCAGTAAGAAAGAGTTCAAGCAGCTACATTATCAGTAAGAAAGAGTTCAAGCAGCTACATCTATCAGTAAGAAAGAGTTCATGCAGCTACACCTATCAGTAAGAAAGAGTTCAAGCAGCTGCATATATCAGAAAGAAAGAGTACAAGCAGCTGCATCTATCAATACGAAAGGGTCTAAGCAGCTACATCTATCAGTAAGAAAGTGTCTAAGCAGCTATATCTATCAGTAAGAAAGGGTCTAAGCAGCTAAATCTATCACTAAGAAAGGGTCTAAGCAGCTACATCTATCAGTAAGAAAGGGTCTAAGCAGCTACATCTATCAGTAAGAAAGAGTTCTAGCAGCTGCATCTATCAGTAAGAAAGAGTTCAAGCAGCTACATTATCAGTAAGAAAGAGTTCAAGCAGCTACATCTATCAGTAAGAAAGAGTTCATGCAGCTACACCTATCAGTAAGAAAGAGTTCAAGCAGCTGCATATATCAGAAAGAAAGAGTACAAGCAGCTGCATCTATCAATACGAAAGGGTCTAAGCAGCTACATCTATCAGTAAGAAAGGGTCTAAGCAGCTATATCTATCAGTAAGAAAGGGTCTAAGCAGCTAAATCTATCACTAAGAAAGGGTCTAAGCAGCTACATCTATCAGTAAGAAAGGGTCTAAGCAGCTACATCTATCAGTAAGAAAGAGTTCTAGCAGCTGCATCAATCAGTAAGAAAGGGTTCAAGCAGCTACATCTATCAGTAAGAAAGGGTACAAGCAGCAACATCTATCAGTAAGAAATAGTTCAAGCAGCTACATCTATCAGTAAGAAAGAGTTCATGCAGCTACATCTATCAGTAAGAAAGAGTACAAGCAGCTGCATATATCAGAAAGAAAGAGTACAAGAAGCTACATCTATCAGTAAGAAAGGGTCTAATCAGCTACATCTATCAGTAAGAAAGAGTTCAAGCAGCTACATCTATCAGTAAGAAAGGGTCTAATCAGCTACATCTATCAGTAAGAAAGAGTTCAAGCAGCTACATCTATCAGTAAGAAAGGGTCTAAGCAGCTACATCTATCAGTAAGAAAGGGTCTAAGCAGCTATATCTATCAGTAAGAAAGAGTTCAAGCAGCTACATCTATCAGTAAGAAAGAGTTCATGCAGCTACATCTATCAGTAAGAAATAGTTCAAGGAGCTACATCTATCAGTAAGAAAGGGTCTAAGCAGCTAAATCTATCACTAAGAAAGGGTCTAAGCAGCTACATCTATCAGTAAGAAAGGGTCTAAGCAGCTAAATCTATCAGTAAGAAAGAGTTCTAGCAGCTGCATCTATCAGTAAGAAAGAGTTCATGCAGCTACATCTATCAGTAAGAAAGAGTACAAGCAGCTGCATATATCAGAAAGAAAGAGTACAAGCAGCTACATCTATCAGTTAGAAAGGGTCTAATCAGCTACATCTATCAGTAAGAAAGAGTTCAAGCAGCTACATCTATCAGTAAGAAAGGGTCTAATCAGCTACATCTATCAGTAAGAAAGAGTTCAAGCAGCTACATCTATCAGTAAGAAAGGGTCTAAGCAGCTACATCTATCAGTAAGAAAGGGTCTAAGCAGCTACATCTATCAGTAAGAAAGAGTTCAAGCAGCTACATCTATCAGTAAGAAAGGGTCTAAGCAGCTATATCTATCAGTAAGAAAGAGTTCAAGCAGCTACATCTATCAGTAAGAAAGGGTCTAAGCAGCTACATCTATCAGTAAGAAAGAGTTCAAGCAGCTACATCTATCAGTAAGAAAGAGTTCAAGCAGCTACATTATCAGTAAGAAAGAGTTCAAGCAGCTACATCTATCAGTAAGAAAGAGTTCATGCAGCTACACCTATCAGTAAGAAAGAGTTCAAGCAGCTGCATATATCAGAAAGAAAGAGTACAAGCAGCTGCATCTATCAATAAGAAAGGGTCTAAGCAGCTACATCTATCAGTAAGAAAGGGTCTAAGCAGCTATATCTATCAGTAAGAAAGGGTCTAAGCAGCTAAATCTATCACTAAGAAAGGGTCTAAGCAGCTACATCTATCAGTAAGAAAGGGTCTAAGCAGCTACATCTATCAGTAAGAAAGAGTTCTAGCAGCTGCATCTATCAGTAAGAAAGGGTTCAAGCAGCTACATCTATCAGTAAGAAAGGGTACAAGCAGCTACATCTATCAGTAAGAAATAGTTCAAGCAGCTACATCTATCAGTAAGAAAGAGTTCATGCAGCTACATCTATCAGTAAGAAAGAGTTCAAGCAGCTGCATATATCAGTAAGAAAGAGTACAAGCAGCTGCATCTATCAATAAGAAAGGGTCTAAGCAGCTACATCTATCAGTAAGAATGGGTCTAAGCAGCTACATCTATCAGTAAGAAAGATTTCAAGCAGCTACATCTATCAGTAAGAAAGGGTCTAAGCAGCAACATCTATCAGTAAGAAAGAGTTCAAGCAGCTACATCTATCAGTAAGAAAGAGTTCAAGCAGCTACATCTATCAGTAAGAAAGGGTCTAATCAGCTACATCTATCAGTAAGAAAGAGTTCAAGCAGCTACATCTATCAGTAAGAAAGGGTCTAAGCAGCAACATCTATCAGTAAGAAAGAGTTCAAGCAGCTACATCTATCAGTAAGAAAGGGTCTAATCAGCTACATCTATCAGTACGAAAGGGTCTAAGCAGCTACATCTATCAGTAAGAAAGGGTCTAATCAGCTACATCTATCAGTAAGAAAGAGGTCATGCAGCTACATCTATCAGTAAGAAAGGGTCTAATCAGCTACATCTATCAGTAAGAAAGGGTCTAAGCAGCTACATCGATCAGTAAGAAAGGGTCTAATCAGCTACATCTATCAGTAAGAAAGAGGTCATGCAGCTACATCTATCAGTAAGAAAGAGTTCAAGCAGCTACATCTATCAGTAAGAAAGAGTTCATGCAGCTACATCTATCAGTAAGAAATAGTTCAAGGAGCTACATCTATCAGTAAGAAAGGGTCTAAGCAGCTACATCTATCAGTAAGAAAGGGTCTAAGCAGCAACATCTATCAGTAAGAAAGAGTTCAAGCAGCTACATCTATCAGTAAGAAAGGGTACAAGCAGCTACACATATTAGTAAGAAAGGGTCTAAGCAGCTACATCTATCAGTAAGAAAGATTTCAATCAGCTACATCTATCAGTAAGAAAGGGTCTAAGCAGCTACATCTATCAGTAAGAAAGGGTCTAAGCAGCTACATCTATCAGTAAGAAAGAGTTCAACAGCTACATCTATCAGTAAGAAAGAGTTCAAGCAGCTACATCTATCAGTAAGAAAGGGTCTAATCAGCTACATCTATCAGTAAGAAAGAGTTCAAGCAGCTACATCTATCAGTAAGAAAGGGTCTAAGCAGCTACATCTATCAGTAAGAAAGGGTCTAAGCAGCTACATCTATCAGTAAGAAAGGGTCTAAGCAGCTATATCTATCAGTAAGAAAGAGTTCAAGCAGCTACATCTATCAGTAAGAAAGGGTCTAAGCAGCTACATCTATCAGTAAGAAAGAGTTCAAGCAGCTACATCTATCAGTAAGAAAGAGTTCAAGCAGCTACATCTATCAGTAAGAAAGAGTTCAAGCAGCTACATTATCAGTAAGAAAGAGTTCAAGCAGCTACATCTATCAGTAAGAAAGAGTTCATGCAGCTACACCTATCAGTAAGAAAGAGTTCAAGCAGCTGCATATATCAGAAAGAAAGAGTACAAGCAGCTGCATCTATCAATACGAAAGGGTCTAAGCAGCTACATCTATCAGTAAGAAAGGGTCTAAGCAGCTATATCTATCAGTAAGAAAGGGTCTAAGCAGCTAAATCTATCACTAAGAAAGGGTCTAAGCAGCTACATCTATCAGTAAGAAAGGGTCTAAGCAGCTACATCTATCAGTAAGAAAGAGTTCTAGCAGCTGCATCTATCAGTAAGAAAGAGTTCAAGCAGCTACATTATCAGTAAGAAAGAGTTCAAGCAGCTACATCTATCAGTAAGAAAGAGTTCATGCAGCTACACCTATCAGTAAGAAAGAGTTCAAGCAGCTGCATATATCAGAAAGAAAGAGTACAAGCAGCTGCATCTATCAATACGAAAGGGTCTAAGCAGCTACATCTATCAGTAAGAAAGGGTCTAAGCAGCTATATCTATCAGTAAGAAAGGGTCTAAGCAGCTAAATCTATCACTAAGAAAGGGTCTAAGCAGCTACATCTATCAGTAAGAAAGGGTCTAAGCAGCTACATCTATCAGTAAGAAAGAGTTCTAGCAGCTGCATCAATCAGTAAGAAAGGGTTCAAGCAGCTACATCTATCAGTAAGAAAGGGTACAAGCAGCAACATCTATCAGTAAGAAATAGTTCAAGCAGCTACATCTATCAGTAAGAAAGAGTTCATGCAGCTACATCTATCAGTAAGAAAGAGTACAAGCAGCTGCATATATCAGAAAGAAAGAGTACAAGAAGCTACATCTATCAGTAAGAAAGGGTCTAATCAGCTACATCTATCAGTAAGAAAGAGTTCAAGCAGCTACATCTATCAGTAAGAAAGGGTCTAATCAGCTACATCTATCAGTAAGAAAGAGTTCAAGCAGCTACATCTATCAGTAAGAAAGGGTCTAAGCAGCTACATCTATCAGTAAGAAAGGGTCTAAGCAGCTATATCTATCAGTAAGAAAGAGTTCAAGCAGCTACATCTATCAGTAAGAAAGGGTCTAAGCAGCTACATCTATCAGTAAGAAAGAGTTCAAGCAGCTACATCTATCAGTAAGAAAGAGTTCAAGCAGCTACATCTATCAGTAAGAAAGAGTTCAAGCAGCTACATTATCAGTAAGAAAGAGTTCAAGCAGCTACATCTATCAGTAAGAAAGAGTTCATGCAGCTACACCTATCAGTAAGAAAGAGTTCAAGCAGCTGCATATATCAGAAAGAAAGAGTACAAGCAGCTGCATCTATCAATAAGAAAGGGTCTAAGCAGCTACATCTATCAGTAAGAAAAGGTCTAAGCAGCTATATCTATCAGTAAGAAAGGGTCTAAGCAGCTAAATCTATCACTAAGAAAGGGTCTAAGCAGCTACATCTATCAGTAAGAAAGGGTCTAAGCAGCTACATCTATCAGTAAGAAAGAGTTCTAGCAGCTGCATCTATCAGTAAGAAAGGGTTCAAGCAGCTACATCTATCAGTAAGAAAGGGTACAAGCAGCTACATCTATCAGTAAGAAATAGTTCAAGCAGCTACATCTATCAGTAAGAAAGAGTTCATGCAGCTACATCTATCAGTAAGAAAGAGTACAAGCAGCTGCATATATCAGAAAGAAAGAGTTCAAGCAGCTACGTCTATCAGTAAGAAAGGGTCTAATCAGCTACATCTATCAGTAAGAAAGAGTTCAAGCAGCTACGTCTATCAGTAAGAAAGGGTCTAATCAGCTACATCTATCAGTAAGAAAGGGTCTAAGCAGCTACATCTATCAGTAAGAAAGGGTCTAAGCAGCTACATCTATCAGTAAGAAAGAGTTCAACAGCTACATCTATCAGTAAGAAAGAGTTCACGCAGCTACATCTATCAGTAAGAAAGGGTCTAATCAGCTACATCTATCAGTAAGAAAGAGTTCAAGCAGCTACATCTATCAGTAAGAAAGGGTCTAAGCAGCTACATCTATCAGTAAGAATGGGTCTAAGCAGCTACATCTATCAGTAAGAAAGATTTCAAGCAGCTACATCTATCAGTAAGAAAGGGTCTAAGCAGCAACATCTATCAGTAAGAAAGAGTTCAAGCAGCTACATCTATCAGTAAGAAAGAGTTCAAGCAGCTACATCTATCAGTAAGAAAGGGTCTAATCAGCTACATCTATCAGTAAGAAAGGGTCTAAGCAGCTACATCTATCAGTAAGAAAGGGTCTAATCAGCTACATCTATCAGTAAGAAAGAGTTCATGCAGCTACATCTATCAGTAAGAAAGGGTCTAATCAGCTACATCTATCAGTAAGAAAGGGTCTAAGCAGCTACATCTATCAGTAAGAAAGGGTCTAATCAGCTACATCTATCAGTAAGAAAGAGTTCAAACAGCTACATCTATCAGTAAGAAAGGGTCTAAGCAGCTACATCTATCAGTAAGAAAGAGTTCTAGCAGCTGCATCTATCAGTAAGAAAGGGTTCAAGCAGCTACATCTATCAGTAAGAAAGGGTACAAGCAGCTACATCTATCAGTAAGAAATAGTTCAAGCAGCTACATCTATCAGTAAGAAAGAGTTCATGCAGCTACATCTATCAGTAAGAAAGAGTACAAGCAGCTGCATATATCAGAAAGAAAGAGTTCAAGCAGCTACGTCTATCAGTAAGAAAGGGTCTAATCAGCTACATCTATCAGTAAGAAAGAGTTCAAGCAGCTACGTCTATCAGTAAGAAAGGGTCTAATCAGCTACATCTATCAGTAAGAAAGGGTCTAAGCAGCTACATCTATCAGTAAGAAAGGGTCTAAGCAGCTACATCTATCAGTAAGAAAGAGTTCAACAGCTACATCTATCAGTAAGAAAGAGTTCAAGCAGCTACATCTATCAGTAAGAAAGGGTCTAATCAGCTACATCTATCAGTAAGAAAGAGTTCAAGCAGCTACATCTATCAGTAAGAAAGGGTCTAAGCAGCTACATCTATCAGTAAGAATGGGTCTAAGCAGCTACATCTATCAGTAAGAAAGATTTCAAGCAGCTACATCTATCAGTAAGAAAGGGTCTAAGCAGCAACATCTATCAGTAAGAAAGAGTTCAAGCAGCTACATCTATCAGTAAGAAAGGGTCTAATCAGCTACATCTATCAGTAAGAAAGAGTTCAAGCAGCTACATCTATCAGTAAGAAAGGGTCTAAGCAGCAACATCTATCAGTAAGAAAGAGTTCAAGCAGCTACATCTATCAGTAAGAAAGGGTCTAATCAGCTACATCTATCAGTAAGAAAGGGTCTAAGCAGCTACATCTATCAGTAAGAAAGAGTTCAAGCAGCTACATCTATCAGTAAGAAAGAGTTCAAGCAGCTACATCTATCAGTAAGAAAGAGTTCAAGCAGCTACATCTATCAGTAAGAAAGAGTTCAAGCAGCTACATTATCAGTAAGAAAGAGTTCAAGCAGCTACATCTATCAGTAAGAAAGAGTTCATGCAGCTACACCAATCAGTAAGAAAGAGTTCAAGCAGCTGCATATATCAGAAAGAAAGAGTACAAGCAGCTGCATCTATCAATAAGAAAGGGTCTAAGCAGCTACATCTATCAGTAAGAAAAGGTCTAAGCAGCTATATCTATCAGTAAGAAAGGGTCTAAGCAGCTAAATCTATCACTAAGAAAGGGTCTAAGCAGCTACATCTATCAGTAAGAAAGGGTCTAAGCAGCTACATCTATCAGTAAGAAAGAGTTCTAGCAGCTGCATCTATCAGTAAGAAAGGGTTCAAGCAGCTACATCTATCAGTAAGAAAGGGTACAAGCAGCTACATCTATCAGTAAGAAATAGTTCAAGCAGCTACATCTATCAGTAAGAAAGAGTTCATGCAGCTACATCTATCAGTAAGAAAGAGTACAAGCAGCTGCATATATCAGAAAGAAAGAGTTCAAGCAGCTACGTCTATCAGTAAGAAAGGGTCTAATCAGCTACATCTATCAGTAAGAAAGAGTTCAAGCAGCTACGTCTATCAGTAAGAAAGGGTCTAATCAGCTACATCTATCAGTAAGAAAGGGTCTAAGCAGCTACATCTATCAGTAAGAAAGGGTCTAAGCAGCTACATCTATCAGTAAGAAAGAGTTCAACAGCTACATCTATCAGTAAGAAAGAGTTCAAGCAGCTACATCTATCAGTAAGAAAGGGTCTAATCAGCTCCATCTATCAGTAAGAAAGAGTTCAAGCAGCTACATCTATCAGTAAGAAAGGGTCTAAGCAGCTACATCTATCAGTAAGAATGGGTCTAAGCAGCTACATCTATCAGTAAGAAAGATTTCAAGCAGCTACATCTATCAGTAAGAAAGGGTCTAAGCAGCAACATCTATCAGTAAGAAAGAGTTCAAGCAGCTACATCTATCAGTAAGAAAGAGTTCAAGCAGCTACATCTATCAGTAAGAAAGGGTCTAATCAGCTACATCTATCAGTAAGAAAGAGTTCAAGCAGCTACATCTATCAGTAAGAAAGGGTCTAATCAGCTACATCTATCAGTAAGAAAGAGTTCAAGCAGCTACATCTATCAGTAAGAAAGGGTCTAAGCAGCAACATCTATCAGTAAGAAAGAGTTCAAGCAGCTACATCTATCAGTAAGAAAGGGTCTAATCAGCTACATCTATCAGTAAGAAAGGGTCTAAGCAGCTACATCTATCAGTAAGAAAGGGTCTAATCAGCTACATCTATCAGTAAGAAAGAGTTCATGCAGCTACATCTATCAGTAAGAAAGGGTCTAATCAGCTACATCTATCAGTAAGAAAGGGTCTAATCAGCTACATCTATCAGTAAGAAAGAGTTCAAGCAGCTACATCTATCAGTAAGAAAGGGTCTAAGCAGCTACATCTATCAGTAAGAAAGGGTCTAAGCAGCTACATCTATCAGTAAGAAAGGGTCTAAGCAGCTATATCTATCAGTAAGAAAGGGTCTAAGCAGCTATATCTATCAGTAGAAGAAAGAGTTCAAGCAGCTACATCTATCAGTAAGAAAGGGTCTAAGCAGCTACATCTATCAGTAAGAAAGAGTTCAAGCAGCTACATCTATCAGTAAGAAAGAGTTCAAGCAGCTACATATATCAGTAAGAAAGAGTTCAAGGAGCTACATTATCAGTAAGAAAGAGTTCAAGCAGCTACATCTATCAGTAAGAAAGAGTTCATGCAGCTACACCTATCAGTAAGAAAGAGTTCAAGCAGCTGCATATATCAGAAAGAAAGAGTACAAGCAGCTGCATCTATCAATACGAAAGGGTCTAAGCAGCTACATCTATCAGTAAGAAAGGGTCTAAGCAGCTATATCTATCAGTAAGAAAGGGTCTAAGCAGCTAAATCTATCACTAAGAAAGGGTCTAAGCAGCTACATCTATCAGTAAGAAAGGGTCTAAGCAGCTACATCTATCAGTAAGAAAGAGTTCTAGCAGCTGCATCTATCAGTAAGAAAGGGTTCAAGCAGCTACATCTATCAGTAAGAAAGGGTACAAGCAGCAACATCTATCAGTAAGAATAGTTCAAGCAGCTACATCTATCAGTAAGAAAGAGTTCATGCAGCTACATCTATCAGTAAGAAAGAGTACAAGCAGCTGCATATATCAGAAAGAAAGAGTACAAGCAGCTACATCTATCAGTAAGAAAGGGTCTAATCAGCTACATCTATCAGTAAGAAAGAGTTCAAGCAGCTACATCTATCAGTAAGAAAGGGTCTAATCAGCTATATCTATCAGTAAGAAAGAGTTCAAGCAGCTACATCTATCAGTAAGAAAGGGTCTAAGCAGCTACATCTATCAGTAAGAAAGAGTTCAAGCAGCTACATCTATCAGTAAGAAAGAGTTCAAGCAGCTACATCTATCAGTAAGAAAGAGTTCAAGCAGCTACATTATCAGTAAGAAAGAGTTCAAGCAGCTACATCTATCAGTAAGAAAGAGTTCATGCAGCTACACCTATCAGTAAGAAAGAGTTCAAGCAGCTGCATATATCAGAAAGAAAGAGTACAAGCAGCTGCATCTATCAATAAGAAAGGGTCTAAGCAGCTACATCTATCAGTAAGAAAAGGTCTAAGCAGCTATATCTATCAGTAAGAAAGGGTCTAAGCAGCTAAATCTATCACTAAGAAAGGGTCTAAGCAGCTACATCTATCAGTAAGAAAGGGTCTAAGCAGCTACATCTATCAGTAAGAAAGAGTTCTAGCAGCTGCATCTATCAGTAAGAAAGGGTTCAAGCAGCTACATCTATCAGTAAGAAAGGGTACAAGCAGCTACATCTATCAGTAAGAAATAGTTCAAGCAGCTACATCTATCAGTAAGAAAGAGTTCATGCAGCTACATCTATCAGTAAGAAAGAGTACAAGCAGCTGCATATATCAGAAAGAAAGAGTTCAAGCAGCTACGTCTATCAGTAAGAAAGGGTCTAATCAGCTACATCTATCAGTAAGAAAGAGTTCAAGCAGCTACGTCTATCAGTAAGAAAGGGTCTAATCAGCTACATCTATCAGTAAGAAAGGGTCTAAGCAGCTACATCTATCAGTAAGAAAGGGTCTAAGCAGCTACATCTATCAGTAAGAAAGAGTTCAACAGCTACATCTATCAGTAAGAAAGAGTTCAAGCAGCTACATCTATCAGTAAGAAAGGGTCTAATCAGCTACATCTATCAGTAAGAAAGAGTTCAAGCAGCTACATCTATCAGTAAGAAAGGGTCTAAGCAGCTACATCTATCAGTAAGAAAGGGTCTAAGCAGCTACATCTATCAGTAAGAAAGGGTCTAAGCAGCTATATCTATCAGTAAGAAAGAGTTCAAGCAGCTACATCTATCAGTAAGAAAGGGTCTAAGCAGCTACATCTATCAGTAAGAAAGAGTTCAAGCAGCTACATTATCAGTAAGAAAGAGTTCAAGCAGCTACATCTATCAGTAAGAAAGAGTTCATGCAGCTACACCTATCAGTAAGAAAGAGTTCAAGCAGCTGCATATATCAGAAAGAAAGAGTACAAGCAGCTGCATCTATCAATAAGAAAGGGTCTAAGCAGCTACATCTATCAGTAAGAAAAGGTCTAAGCAGCTATATCTATCAGTAAGAAAGGGTCTAAGCAGCTAAATCTATCACTAAGAAAGGGTCTAAGCAGCTACATCTATCAGTAAGAAAGGGTCTAAGCAGCTACATCTATCAGTAAGAAAGAGTTCTAGCAGCTGCATCTATCAGTAAGAAAGGGTTCAAGCAGCTACATCTATCAGTAAGAAGGGTACAAGCAGCTACATCTATCAGTAAGAAATAGTTCAAGCAGCTACATCTATCAGTAAGAAAGAGTTCATGCAGCTACATCTATCAGTAAGAAAGAGTACAAGCAGCTGCATATATTAGAAAGAAAGAGTTCAAGCAGCTACGTCTATCAGTAGAAAGGGTCTAATCAGCTACATCTATCAGTAAGAAAGAGTTCAAGCAGCTACATCTATCAGTAAGAAAGGGTCTAAGCAGCTACATCTATCAGTAATAAAGGGTCTAAGCAGCTACATCTATCAGTAAGAAAGGGTCTAAGCAGCTATATCTATCAGTAAGAAAGAGTTCAAGCAGCTACAATCTATCAGTAAGAAAGGGTCTAAGCAGCTACATCTATCAGTAAGAAAGAGTTCAAGCAGCTACATCTATCAGTAAGAAAGAGTTCAAGAAGCTACATTATCAGTAAGAAAGAGTTCAAGCAGCTAAATCTATCAGTAAGAAAGAGTTCATGCAGCTACACCTATCAGTAAGAAAGAGTTCAAGCAGCTGCATATATCAGAAAGAAAGAGTACAAGCAGCTGCATCTATCAATAAGAAAGGGTCTAAGCAGCTACATCTATCAGTAAGAAAGGTCTAAGCAGCTATATCTATCAGTAAGAAAGGATCTAAGCAGCTAAATCTATCACTAAGAAAGGGTCTAATCAGCTACATCTATCAGTAAGAAAGGGTCTAAGCAGCTACATCTATCAGTAAGAAAGAGGTTCTAGCAGCTGCATCTATCAGTAAGAAAGGGTTCAAGCAGCTACATCTATCAGTAAGAAAGGGTACAAGCAGCTACATCTATCAGTAAGAATAGTTCAAGCAGCTACATCTATCAGTAAGAAAGAGTTCATGCAGCTACAATCTATCAGTAAGAAAGAGTACAAGCAGCTGCATATATCAGAAAGAAAGAGTTCAAGCAGCTACATCTATCAGTAAGAAAGGGTCTCTAAGCAGCTACATCTATCAGTAATAAAGGGTCTAAGCAGCTACATCTATCAGTAAGAAAGGGTCTAAGCAGCTATATCTATCAGTAAGAAAGAGTTTCAAGCAGCTACATCTATCAGTAAGAAAAGGGTCTAAGCAGCTACATCTAGCAGTAAGAAAGAGTTCAAGCAGCTACATTCTATCAGTAAGAAGAGTTCAAGCAGCTACATCTATCAGTAAGAAAGAGTTCAAGAAGCTACATTATCAGTAAAGAAAGAGTTCAAGCAGCTAATCTATCAGTAAGAAAGAGTTCATGCAGCTACACTATCAGTAAGAAAGAGTTCAAGCAGCGCATATATCAGGAAAGAGAGTACAAGCAGCTGCATCTATCAATAAGAAAGGGTCTAAGCAGCTACATCTATCAGTAAGAAAGGGTCTAAGCAGCTATATCTTAAGTAAAAAAGAGTTCAAGCAGCTACATCTATCAGTAAGAAAGGGTCTAAGCAGCCACATTCTATCAGTAAGAAAGGGTACAAGTAGCTACAAATATTAGTAAAGAAAGGGTCTAAGCAGCTACATCTATCAGTAAGAAAGAGTTCAGCAGCTACATCTATCAGTAAGAAAGAGTTCAAGCAGCTGCATATATCAGTAAGAAAGAGTACAAGCAGCTGCATCTATCCAATAAGGAAAGGGTCAAGCAGCTACATCTATCAGTAAGAATGGGTCTAAGCAGCTACATCTATCAGTAAGAAAGATTTCAAGCAGCTACATCTATCAGTTAAGAAAGGGTCTAAGCAGCAACATCTATCAGTAAGAAAGAGTTCAAAGCAGCTACATCTATCAGATAAGAAAGAGTTCAAGCAGCTACATCTATCAGTAAGAAAGGGTCTAATCAGCTACATCTATCAGTAAGAAAGAGTTCAAGCAGCTACATCTATCAGTAAGAAAGGGTCTAAGCAGCAACATCTATCAGTAAGAAAGAGTTCAAGCAGCTACATCTATCAGTAAGAAAGGGTCTAAGCAGCTACATCTATCAGTAAGAAAGGGTCTAAGCAGCTACATCTATCAGTAAGAAAGGGTCTAATCAGCTACATCTATCAGTAAGAAAGAGTTCAAACAGCTACATCTATCAGTAAGAAAGAGTTCATGCAGCTACATCTATCAGTAAGAAAGGGTCTAATCAGCTACATCTATCAGTAAGAAAGAGTTCAAGCAGCTACATCTATCAGTAAGAAAGGGTCTAATCAGCTACATCTATCAGTAAGAAAGAGTTCAAGCAGCTACATCTATCAGTAAGAAAGGGTCTAATTCAGCTGCATCTATCAGTAAGAAAGAGTTCAAGCAGCTACATCTATCAGTAAGAAAGGGTCTAATCAGCTACATCTATCAGTAAGAAAGAGTTCAAGCAGCTAAATCGATCAGTAAGAAAGGGTCTAAGAAGCTACATCTATCAGTAAGAAAGAGTTCAAGCAGCTATATCTATCAGTAAGAAAGAGTTCAAGCAGCTACATCTATCAGTAAGAAAGAGTTCATGCAGCTACATCTATCAGTAAGAAATAGTTCAAGGAGCTACATCTATCAGTAAGAAAGGGTCTAAGCAGCTACATCTATCAGTAAGAAAGGGTCTAAGCAGCAACATCTATCAGTAAGAAAGAGTTCAAGCAGCTACATCTATCAGTAAGAAAGGGTACAAGCAGCTACACATATTAGTAAGAAAGGGTCTAAGCAGCTACATCTATCAGTAAGAAAGAGTTCAATCAGCTACATCTATCAGTAAGAAAGGGTCTAAGCAGCTACATCTATCAGTAAGAAAGGGTCTAAGCAGCTACATCTATCAGTAAGAAAGGGTCTAAGCAGCTACATCTATCAGTAAGTAAGAGTTCAACAGCTACATCTATCAGTAAGAAATAGTTCAAGCAGCTACATCTATCAGTAAGAAAGGGTCTAATCAGCTACATCTATCAGTAAGAAAGAGTTCAAGCAGCTACATCTATCAGTAAGAAAGGGTCTAAGCAGCTACATCTATCAGTAAGAAAGGGTATAAGCAGCTACATCTGTCAGTAAGAAAGGGTCTAAGCAGCTATATCTATCAGTAAGAAAGAGTTCAAGCAGCTACATCTATCAGTAAGAAAGGGTCTAAGCAGCTACATCTATCAGTAAGAAAGAGTTCAAGCAGCTACATCTATCAGTAAGAAAGAGTTCAAGCCAGCTACATCTATCAGTAAGAAAGAGTTCAAGCAGCTACATCTATCAGTAAGAAAGAGTTCAAGCAGCTACATTATCAGTAAGAAAGAGTTCATGCAGCTACACCTATCAGTAAGAAAAGAGTTCAAGCAGCTGCATATATCAGAAAGAAAGAGTACAAGCAGCTGCATCTATCAATAAGAAAGGGTCTAAGCAGCTACATCTATCAGTAAGAAAGGGTCTAAGCAGCTATATCTATCAGTAAGAAAGGGTCTAAGCAGCTAAATCTATCAGTAAGAAAGGGTCTAAGCAGCTACATCTATCAGTAAGAAAGGGTCTAAGCAGCTACATCTATAAGTAAGAAAGATATCAAGCAGCTAACATCTATCAGTAAGAAAGGGTCTAAGCTGCAAACATCTATCAGTAAGAAAGAGTTCAAGTAGCTACATCTATCAGTAAGAATGGGTCTAATCAGCTACATCTATCAGTAAGAAAGAGTTCAAGCAGCTACATCTATCAGTAAGAAAGGGTCTAAGCAGCAACATCTATCAGTAAGAAAGAGTTCAAGCAGCTACATCTATCAGTAAGAAAGGGTCTAATCAGCTACATCTATCAGTAAGAAAAGAGTTCATGCAGCTACATCTATCAGTAAGAAAGGGTCTAAGCAGCTAAATCTATCAGTAAAGAAAGGGTCTAAGCAGCTACATCTATCAGTAAGAAAGGGTCTAAGCAGCTACATCTATCAGTAAGAAAGAGTCTAAGCAGCTACATCTATCAGTAAGAAAGAGTTCTAGCAGCTGCATCTATCAGTAAGAAAGGGTTCAAGCAGCTACATCTATCAGTAAGAAAGGGTACAAGCAGCTACATCTATCAGTAAGAAAGGGTCTAAGCAGCTACATCTATCAGTAAGAAAGGGTCTAAGCAGCTACATCTATCAGTAAGAAAGAGTTCAAGCAGCTACATCTATCAGTAAGAAAGGGTCTAATCAGCTACATCTATCAGTAAGAAAGAGTTCATGCAGCTACATCTATCAGTAAGAAAGGGTCTAAGCAGCTAAATCTATCAGTAAGAAAGGGTCTAAGCAGCTACATCTATCAGTAAGAAAGGGTCTAAGCAGCTACATCTATCAGTAAGAAAGGGTCTAAGCAGCTACATCTATCAGTAAGAAGAGTTCTAGCAGCTGCATCTATCAGTAAGAAAGGGTTCAAGCAGCTACATCTATCAGTAAGAAAGGGTACAAGCAGCTACATCTATCAGTAAGAAATAGTTCAAGCAGCTACATCTATCAGTAAGAAAGAGTTCATGCAGCTACATCTATCAGTAAGAAAGAGTACAAGCAGCTGCATATATCAGAAAGAAAGAGTACAAGCAGCTACATCTATCAGTAAGAAAGGGTCTAATCAGCTACATCTATCAGTAAGAAAGAGTTCAAGCAGCTACATATATCAGTAAGAAAGGGTCTAAGCAGCTACATCTATCAGTAAGAAAGGGTCTAAGCAGCTACATCTATCAGTAAGAAAGGGTCTAAGCAGCTATATCTATCAGTAAGAAAGAGTTCAAGCAGCTACATCTATCAGTAAGAAAGAGTTCAAGCAGCTACATCTATCAGTAAGAAAGAGTTCAAGCAGCTACATTATCAGTAAGAAAGAGTTCAAGCAGCTGCATATATCAGGAAAGAAGAGTACAAGCAGCTGCATCTATCAATAAGAAAGGGTCTAAGCAGCTACATCTATCAGTAAGAAAGGGTCTAAGCAGCTATATCTATCAGTAAGAAAGAGTTCAAGCAGCCTACATCTATCAGTAAGAAAGGGTCTAATCAGCTACATCTATCAGTAAGAAAGAGTTCAAGCAGCTACATCTATCAGTAAGAAAGGGTCTAAGCAGCAACATCTATCAGTAAGAAAGAGTTCAAGCAGCTACATCTATCAGTAAGAAAGAGTTCAAGCAGCTGCATATATCAGTAAGAAAGAGTACAAGCAGCTGCATCTATCAATAAGAAAGGGGTCTAAGCAGCTACATCTATCAGTAAGAATGGGTCTAAGCAGCTACATCTATCAGTAAGAAAGATATCAAGCAGCTACATCTATCAGTAAGAAAGGGTCTAAGCTGCAACATCTATCAGTAAGAAAGAGTTCAAGTAGCTACATCTATCAGTAAGAAAGGGTCTAATCAGCTACATCTATCAGTAAGAAAGAGTTCAAGCAGCTACATCTATCAGTAAGAAAGGGTCTAAGCAGCAACATCTATCAGTAAGAAAGAGTTCAAGCAGCTACATCTATCAGTAAGAAAGGGTCTAATCAGCTACATCTATCAGTAAGAAAGAGTTCATGCAGCTACATCTATCAGTAAGAAAGGGTCTAATCAGCTACATCTATCAGTAAGAAAGGGTCTAATCAAGCTACATCTATCAGTAAGAAAGAGTTCAAGCAGCTACATCTATCAGTAAGAAAGGGTCTAATCAGCTACATCTATCAGTAAGAAAGAGTTCAAGCAGCTAAATCTATCAGTAAGAAAGGGTCTAAGCAGCTACATCTATCAGTAAGAAAGAGTTCAAGCAGCTACATCTATCAGTAAGAAAGAGTTCAAGCAGCTACATCTATCAGTAAGAAAGAGTTCATGCAGCTACATCTATCAGTAAGAAATAGTTCAAGGAGCTACATCTATCAGTAAGAAAGGGTCTAAGCAGCTACATCTATCAGTAAGAAAGGGTCTAAGCAGCAACATCTATCAGTAAGAAAGAGTTCAAGCAGCTACATCTATCAGTAAGAAAGGGTACAAGCAGCTACACATATTAGTAAGAAAGGGTCTAAGCAGCTACATCTATCAGTAAGAAAGAGTTCAATCAGCTACATCTATCAGTAAGAAAGGGTCTAAGCAGCTACATCTATCAGTAAGAAAGGGTCTAAGCAGCTACATCTATCAGTAAGAAAGGGTCTAAGCAGCTACATCTATCAGTAAGAAAGGGTCTAAGCAGCTACATCTATCAGTAAGAAAGAGTTCAACAGCTACATCTATCAGTAAGAAATAGTTCAAGCAGCTACATCTATCAGTAGGAAAGGGTCTAATCAGCTACATCTATCAGTAAGAAAGAGTTCAAGCAGCTACATCTATCAGTAAGAAAGGGTCTAAGCAGCTACATCTATCAGTAAGAAAGAGTTCAATCAGCTACATCTATCATAAGAAAGAGTTCAAGCAGCTACATCTATCAGTAAGAAAGAGTTCAAGCAGCTAATCTATCAGTAGAAAGGGTACAAGCAGCTACAATATTAGTAAGAAGGGGTTAAGCAGCTACATATATCAGTAAGAAAGGGTCTAAGCAGCTTACATCTATCAGTAAGAAACGGGTCTAAGCAGCTACATCTATCAGTAAGAAAATTTTTTTAAATTAAATGTAAAATAAAGAAAAAAGCAGCTACATCTACAGTATTAGTAAGAAAGGGTACAAGCGGCTACATATATTAGTAAGAAAGGTCCAGCAGCTACATCTATCACGAAATAAAGGGTGTGAGCAGCTACATCTACAGTATCAGTAAGAAAGGGTAACAAGCAGATACCTATATCAGTAAGAGTCCCAGCAACTACATCTATCAGTAAGAAAGGTCTAAGCAGCTACATCTATCAGTAAGAAAGGGTCTAAGCAGCTACATCTATCAGTAAGAAAGAGTTCAACACAGCTCCATCTATCAGTAAGAAATAGTTCAAGCAGCTACATTATCAGTAAGAAAGGGTCTAAGCAGCTACATCTATCAGTAAGAAAGAGTTTCAAGCAGCTACATCTATCAGTAAGAAAGCGGTCTAAGCAGCTACATCTATCAGTAAGAAAGAGTTCAATCAGCTACATCTATCAGTAAGAAAGAGTTCAAGCAGCTACATCTATCAGTAAGAAAGGTTCAAGCAGCTACATCTATCAGTAAGAAAGAGTTCAAGCAGCTACATCTATCAGTAAGAAAGGTCTAAGCAGCTACATCTATCAGTAAGAAAGAGTTCAAGCAGCTACATCTATCAGTAAGAAAGAGTTCAAGCAGCTACATCTATCAGTAAGAAAGGGTTCAAGCAGCTACATCTATCAGTAAGAAAGGGTCAAGCAGCTACATCTATCAGTAAGAAAGGGTCTAAGCAGCTACATCTATCAGTAAGAAAGAGTTCAAGCAGCTACATCTATCAGTAAGAAAGGGTCTAAGCAGCTACATCTATCAGTAAGAAAGGGTCTAAGCAGCTACATCTATCAGTAAGAAAGAGTTCAAGCAGCTACATCTATCAGTAAGAAAGGGTCTAAGCAGCTACATCTATCAGTAAGAAAGAGTTCATGCAGCTACATCTATCAGTAAGAAAGAGTCAAGCAGCTACATCTATCAGAAAGAAAAGAGTACAAGCAGCTACATCTATCAGTAAGAAAGGGTCTAAGCAGCTACATCTATCAGTAAGAAAGAGGTTCAAGCAGCTACATCTATCAGTAAGAAAGGGTCTAATCAGCTATATCTATCAGTAAGAAAGAGTTCAAGCAGCTACATCTATCAGTAAGAAAGGGTCTAAGCAGCTACATCTATCAGTAAGAAAGAGTTCAAGCAGCTACATCTATCAGTAAGAAAGAGTTCAAGCAGCTACATCTATCAGTAAGAAAGAGTTCAAGCAGCTACATTATCAGTAAGAAAGAGTTCAAGCAGCTACATCTATCAGTAAGAAAGAGTTCATGCAGCTACACCTATCAGTAAGAAAGAGTTCAAGCAGCTGCATATATCAGAAAGAAAGAGTACAAGCAGCTGCATCTATCAATAAGAAAGGGTCTAAGCAGCTACATCTATCAGTAAGAAAGGTCTAAGCAGCTATATCTATCAGTAAGAAAGGGTCTAAGCAGCTAAATCTATCACTAAGAAAGGGTCTAAGCAGCTACATCTATCAGTAAGAAAGGGTCTAAGCAGCTACATCTATCAGTAAGAAAGAGTTCTAGCAGCTGCATCTATCAGTAAGAAAGGGTTCAAGCAGCTACATCTATCAGTAAGAAAGGGTACAAGCAGCTACATCTATCAGTAAGAAATAGTTCAAGCAGCTACATCTATCAGTAAGAAAGAGTTCATGCAGCTACATCTATCAGTAAGAAAGAGTACAAGCAGCTGCATATATCAGAAAGAAAGAGTTCAAGCAGCTACGTCTATCAGTAAGAAAGGGTCTAATCAGCTACATCTATCAGTAAGAAAGAGTTCAAGCAGCTACGTCTATCAGTAAGAAAGGGTCTAATCAGCTACATCTATCAGTAAGAAAGGGTCTAAGCAGCTACATCTATCAGTAAGAAAGGGTCTAAGCAGCTACATCTATCAGTAAGAAAAGGTCTAAGCAGCTATATCTATCAGTAAGAAAGGGTCTAAGCAGCTAAATCTATCACTAAGAAAGGGTCTAAGCAGCTACATCTATCAGTAAGAAAGGGTCTAAGCAGCTACATCTATCAGTAAGAAAGAGTTCTAGCAGCTGCATCTATCAGTAAGAAAGGGTTCAAGCAGCTACATCTATCAGTAAGAAAGGGTACAAGCAGCTACATCTATCAGTAAGAAATAGTTCAAGCAGCTACATCTATCAGTAAGAAAGAGTTCATGCAGCTACATCTATCAGTAAGAAAGAGTACAAGCAGCTGCATATATTAGAAAGAAAGAGTTCAAGCAGCTACGTCTATCAGTAAGAAAGGGTCTAATCAGCTACATCTATCAGTAAGAAAGAGTTCAAGCAGCTACATCTATCAGTAAGAAAGGGTCTAAGCAGCTACATCTATCAGTAATAAAGGGTCTAAGCAGCTACATCTATCAGTAAGAAAGGGTCTAAGCAGCTATATCTATCAGTAAGAAAGAGTTCAAGCAGCTACATCTATCAGTAAGAAAGGGTCTAAGCAGCTACATCTATCAGTAAGAAAGAGTTCAAGCAGCTACATCTATCAGTAAGAAAGAGTTCAAGAAGCTACATTATCAGTAAGAAAGAGTTCAAGCAGCTAAATCTATCAGTAAGAAAGAGTTCATGCAGCTACACCTATCAGTAAGAAAGAGTTCAAGCAGCTGCATATATCAGAAAGAAAGAGTACAAGCAGCTGCATCTATCAATAAGAAAGGGTCTAAGCAGCTACATCTATCAGTAAGAAAAGGTCTAAGCAGCTATATCTATCAGTAAGAAAGGATCTAAGCAGCTAAATCTATCACTAAGAAAGGGTCTAAGCAGCTACATCTATCAGTAAGAAAGGGTCTAAGCAGCTACATCTATCAGTAAGAAAGAGTTCTAGCAGCTGCATCTATCAGTAAGAAAGGGTTCAAGCAGCTACATCTATCAGTAAGAAAGGGTACAAGCAGCTACATCTATCAGTAAGAAATAGTTCAAGCAGCTACATCTATCAGTAAGAAAGAGTTCATGCAGCTACATCTATCAGTAAGAAAGAGTACAAGCAGCTGCATATATCAGAAAGAAAGAGTTCAAGCAGCTACGTCTATCAGTAAGAAAGGGTCTAATCAGCTACATCTATCAGTAAGAAAGAGTTCAAGCAGCTACATCTATCAGTAAGAAAGGGTCTAAGCAGCTACATCTATCAGTAATAAAGGGTCTAAGCAGCTACATCTATCAGTAAGAAAGGGTCTAAGCAGCTATATCTATCAGTAAGAAAGAGTTCAAGCAGCTACATCTATCAGTAAGAAAGGGTCTAAGCAGCTACATCTATCAGTAAGAAAGAGTTCAAGCAGCTACATCTATCAGTAAGAAAGAGTTCAAGCAGCTACATCTATCAGTAAGAAAGAGTTCAAGAAGCTACATTATCAGTAAGAAAGAGTTCAAGCAGCTAAATCTATCAGTAAGAAAGAGTTCATGCAGCTACACCTATCAGTAAGAAAGAGTTCAAGCAGCTGCATATATCAGAAAGAAAGAGTACAAGCAGCTGCATCTATCAATAAGAAAGGGTCTAAGCAGCTACATCTATCAGTAAGAAAGGGTCTAAGCAGCTATATCTATCAGTAAGAAAGAGTTCAAGCAGCTACATCTATCAGTAAGAAAGGGTCTAAGCAGCCACATCTATCAGTAAGAAAGAGTTCAAGCAGCTACATCTATCAGTAAGAAAGAGTTCAAGCAGCTACATCTATCAGTAAGAAAGGGTACAAGTAGCTACAAATATTAGTAAGAAAGGGTCTAAGCAGCTACATCTATCAGTAAGAAAGAGTTCAAGCAGCTACATCTATCAGTAAGAAAGAGTTCAAGCAGCTGCATATATCAGTAAGAAAGAGTACAAGCAGCTGCATCTATCAATAAGAAAGGGTCTAAGCAGCTACATCTATCAGTAAGAATGGGTCTAAGCAGCTACATCTATCAGTAAGAAAGATTTCAAGCAGCTACATCTATCAGTAAGAAAGGGTCTAAGCAGCAACATCTATCAGTAAGAAAGAGTTCAAGCAGCTACATCTATCAGTAAGAAAGAGTTCAAGCAGCTACATCTATCAGTAAGAAAGGGTCTAATCAGCTACATCTATCAGTAAGAAAGAGTTCAAGCAGCTACATCTATCAGTAAGAAAGGGTCTAAGCAGCAACATCTATCAGTAAGAAAGAGTTCAAGCAGCTACATCTATCAGTAAGAAAGGGTCTAAGCAGCTACATCTATCAGTAAGAAAGGGTCTAAGCAGCTACATCTATCAGTAAGAAAGGGTCTAATCAGCTACATCTATCAGTAAGAAAGAGTTCAAACAGCTACATCTATCAGTAAGAAAGAGTTCATGCAGCTACATCTATCAGTAAGAAAGGGTCTAATCAGCTACATCTATCAGTAAGAAAGAGTTCAAGCAGCTACATCTATCAGTAAGAAAGGGTCTAATCAGCTACATCTATCAGTAAGAAAGAGTTCAAGCAGCTACATCTATCAGTAAGAAAGGGTCTAATCAGCTGCATCTATCAGTAAGAAAGAGTTCAAGCAGCTACATCTATCAGTAAGAAAGGGTCTAATCAGCTACATCTATCAGTAAGAAAGAGTTCAAGCAGCTAAATCGATCAGTAAGAAAGGGTCTAAGAAGATACATCTATCAGTAAGAAAGAGTTCAAGCAGCTATATCTATCAGTAAGAAAGAGTTCAAGCAGCTACATCTATCAGTAAGAAAGAGTTCATGCAGCTACATCTATCAGTAAGAAATAGTTCAAGGAGCTACATCTATCAGTAAGAAAGGGTCTAAGCAGCTACATCTATCAGTAAGAAAGGGTCTAAGCAGCAACATCTATCAGTAAGAAAGAGTTCAAGCAGCTACATCTATCAGTAAGAAAGGGTACAAGCAGCTACACATATTAGTAAGAAAGGGTCTAAGCAGCTACATCTATCAGTAAGAAAGAGTTCAATCAGCTACATCTATCAGTAAGAAAGGGTCTAAGCAGCTACATCTATCAGTAAGAAAGGGTCTAAGCAGCTACATCTATCAGTAAGAAAGGGTCTAAGCAGCTACATCTATCAGTAAGTAAGAGTTCAACAGCTACATCTATCAGTAAGAAATAGTTCAAGCAGCTACATCTATCAGTAAGAAAGGGTCTAATCAGCTACATCTATCAGTAAGAAAGAGTTCAAGCAGCTACATCTATCAGTAAGAAAGGGTCTAAGCAGCTACATCTATCAGTAAGAAAGGGTATAAGCAGCTACATCTGTCAGTAAGAAAGGGTCTAAGCAGCTATATCTATCAGTAAGAAAGAGTTCAAGCAGCTACATCTATCAGTAAGAAAGGGTCTAAGCAGCTACATCTATCAGTAAGAAAGAGTTCAAGCAGCTACATCTATCAGTAAGAAAGAGTTCAAGCAGCTACATCTATCAGTAAGAAAGAGTTCAAGCAGCTACATCTATCAGTAAGAAAGAGTTCAAGCAGCTACATTATCAGTAAGCAAGAGTTCAAGCAGCTACATCTATCAGTAAGAAAGAGTTCATGCAGCTACACCTATCAGTAAGAAAGAGTTCAAGCAGCTGCATATATCAGAAAGAAAGAGTACAAGCAGCTGCATCTATCAATAAGAAAGGGTCTAAGCAGCTACATCTATCAGTAAGAAAGGGTCTAAGCAGCTATATCTATCAGTAAGAAAGGGTCTAAGCAGCTAAATCTATCAGTAAGAAAGGGTCTAAGCAGCTACATCTATCAGTAAGAAAGGGTCTAAGCAGCTACATCTATAAGTAAGAAAGATATCAAGCAGCTACATCTATCAGTAAGAAAGGGTCTAAGCTGCAACATCTATCAGTAAGAAAGAGTTCAAGTAGCTACATCTATCAGTAAGAATGGGTCTAATCAGCTACATCTATCAGTAAGAAAGAGTTCAAGCAGCTACATCTATCAGTAAGAAAGGGTCTAAGCAGCAACATCTATCAGTAAGAAAGAGTTCAAGCAGCTACATCTATCAGTAAGAAAGGGTCTAATCAGCTACATCTATCAGTAAGAAAGAGTTCATGCAGCTACATCTATCAGTAAGAAAGGGTCTAAGCAGCTAAATCTATCAGTAAGAAAGGGTCTAAGCAGCTACATCTATCAGTAAGAAAGGGTCTAAGCAGCTACATCTATCAGTAAGAAAGAGTCTAAGCAGCTACATCTATCAGTAAGAAAGAGTTCTAGCAGCTGCATCTATCAGTAAGAAAGGGTTCAAGCAGCTACATCTATCAGTAAGAAAGGGTACAAGCAGCTACATCTATCAGTAAGAAAGGGTCTAAGCAGCTACATCTATCAGTAAGAAAGGGTCTAAGCAGCTACATCTATCAGTAAGAAAGAGTTCAAGCAGCTACATCTATCAGTAAGAAAGGGTCTAATCAGCTACATCTATCAGTAAGAAAGAGTTCATGCAGCTACATCTATCAGTAAGAAAGGGTCTAAGCAGCTAAATCTATCAGTAAGAAAGGGTCTAAGCAGCTACATCTATCAGTAAGAAAGGGTCTAAGCAGCTACATCTATCAGTAAGAAAGATTTCAAGCAGCTACATCTATCAGTAAGAAAGGGTCTAAGCAGCAACATCTATCAGTAAGAAAGAGTTCAAGCAGCTACATCTATCAGTAAGAAAGAGTTCAAGCAGCTACATCTATCAGTAAGAAAGGGTCTAATCAGCTACATCTATCAGTAAGAAAGAGTTCAAGCAGCTACATCTATCAGTAAGAAAGGGTCTAAGCAGCAACATCTATCAGTAAGAAAGAGTTCAAGCAGCTACATCTATCAGTAAGAAAGGGTCTAAGCAGCTACATCTATCAGTAAGAAAGGGTCTAAGCAGCTACATCTATCAGTAAGAAAGGGTCTAATCAGCTACATCTATCAGTAAGAAAGAGTTCAAACAGCTACATCTATCAGTAAGAAAGAGTTCATGCAGCTACATCTATCAGTAAGAAAGGGTCTAATCAGCTACATCTATCAGTAAGAAAGAGTTCAAGCAGCTACATCTATCAGTAAGAAAGGGTCTAATCAGCTACATCTATCAGTAAGAAAGAGTTCAAGCAGCTACATCTATCAGTAAGAAAGGGTCTAATCAGCTGCATCTATCAGTAAGAAAGAGTTCAAGCAGCTACATCTATCAGTAAGAAAGGGTCTAATCAGCTACATCTATCAGTAAGAAAGAGTTCAAGCAGCTAAATCGATCAGTAAGAAAGGGTCTAAGAAGATACATCTATCAGTAAGAAAGAGTTCAAGCAGCTATATCTATCAGTAAGAAAGAGTTCATGCAGCTACATCTATCAGTAAGAAATAGTTCAAGGAGCTACATCTATCAGTAAGAAAGGGTCTAAGCAGCTACATCTATCAGTAAGAAAGGGTCTAAGCAGCAACATCTATCAGTAAGAAAGAGTTCAAGCAGCTACATCTATCAGTAAGAAAGGGTACAAGCAGCTACACATATTAGTAAGAAAGGGTCTAAGCAGCTACATCTATCAGTAAGAAAGAGTTCAATCAGCTACATCTATCAGTAAGAAAGGGTCTAAGCAGCTACATCTATCAGTAAGAAAGGGTCTAAGCAGCTACATCTATCAGTAAGAAAGGGTCTAAGCAGCTACATCTATCAGTAAGTAAGAGTTCAACAGCTACATCTATCAGTAAGAAATAGTTCAAGCAGCTACATCTATCAGTAAGAAAGGGTCTAATCAGCTACATCTATCAGTAAGAAAGAGTTCAAGCAGCTACATCTATCAGTAAGAAAGGGTCTAAGCAGCTACATCTATCAGTAAGAAAGGGTATAAGCAGCTACATCTGTCAGTAAGAAAGGGTCTAAGCAGCTATATCTATCAGTAAGAAAGAGTTCAAGCAGCTACATCTATCAGTAAGAAAGGGTCTAAGCAGCTACATCTATCAGTAAGAAAGAGTTCAAGCAGCTACATCTATCAGTAAGAAAGAGTTCAAGCAGCTACATCTATCAGTAAGAAAGAGTTCAAGCAGCTACATCTATCAGTAAGAAAGAGTTCAAGCAGCTACATTATCAGTAAGCAAGAGTTCAAGCAGCTACATCTATCAGTAAGAAAGAGTTCATGCAGCTACACCTATCAGTAAGAAAGAGTTCAAGCAGCTGCATATATCAGAAAGAAAGAGTACAAGCAGCTGCATCTATCAATAAGAAAGGGTCTAAGCAGCTACATCTATCAGTAAGAAAGGGTCTAAGCAGCTATATCTATCAGTAAGAAAGGGTCTAAGCAGCTAAATCTATCAGTAAGAAAGGGTCTAAGCAGCTACATCTATCAGTAAGAAAGGGTCTAAGCAGCTACATCTATAAGTAAGAAAGATATCAAGCAGCTACATCTATCAGTAAGAAAGGGTCTAAGCTGCAACATCTATCAGTAAGAAAGAGTTCAAGTAGCTACATCTATCAGTAAGAATGGGTCTAATCAGCTACATCTATCAGTAAGAAAGAGTTCAAGCAGCTACATCTATCAGTAAGAAAGGGTCTAAGCAGCAACATCTATCAGTAAGAAAGAGTTCAAGCAGCTACATCTATCAGTAAGAAAGGGTCTAATCAGCTACATCTATCAGTAAGAAAGAGTTCATGCAGCTACATCTATCAGTAAGAAAGGGTCTAAGCAGCTAAATCTATCAGTAAGAAAGGGTCTAAGCAGCTACATCTATCAGTAAGAAAGGGTCTAAGCAGCTACATCTATCAGTAAGAAAGAGTCTAAGCAGCTACATCTATCAGTAAGAAAGAGTTCTAGCAGCTGCATCTATCAGTAAGAAAGGGTTCAAGCAGCTACATCTATCAGTAAGAAAGGGTACAAGCAGCTACATCTATCAGTAAGAAAGGGTCTAAGCAGCTACATCTATCAGTAAGAAAGGGTCTAAGCAGCTACATCTATCAGTAAGAAAGAGTTCAAGCAGCTACATCTATCAGTAAGAAAGGGTCTAATCAGCTACATCTATCAGTAAGAAAGAGTTCATGCAGCTACATCTATCAGTAAGAAAGGGTCTAAGCAGCTAAATCTATCAGTAAGAAAGGGTCTAAGCAGCTACATCTATCAGTAAGAAAGGGTCTAAGCAGCTACATCTATCAGTAAGAAAGGGTCTAAGCAGCTACATCTATCAGTAAGAAAGAGTTCTAGCAGCTGCATCTATCAGTAAGAAAGGGTTCAAGCAGCTACATCTATCAGTAAGAAAGGGTACAAGCAGCTACATCTATCAGTAAGAAATAGTTCAAGCAGCTACATCTATCAGTAAGAAAGAGTTCATGCAGCTACATCTATCAGTAAGAAAGAGTACAAGCAGCTGCATATATCAGAAAGAAAGAGTACAAGCAGCTACATCTATCAGTAAGAAAGGGTCTAATCAGCTACATCTATCAGTAAGAAAGAGTTCAAGCAGCTACATCTATCAGTAAGAAAGGGTCTAAGCAGCTACATCTATCAGTAAGAAAGGGTCTAAGCAGCTACATCTATCAGTAAGAAAGGGTCTAAGCAGCTATATCTATCAGTAAGAAAGAGTTCAAGCAGCTACATCTATCAGTAAGAAAGAGTTCAAGCAGCTACATCTATCAGTAAGAAAGAGTTCAAGCAGCTACATCTATCAGTAAGAAAGGGTCTAAGCAGCAACATCTATCAGTAAGAAAGAGTTCAAGCAGCTACATCTATCAGTAAGAAAGAGTTCAAGCAGCTGCATATATCAGTAAGAAAGAGTACAAGCAGCTGCATCTATCAATAAGAAAGGGTCTAAGCAGCTACATCTATCAGTAAGAATGGGTCTAAGCAGCTACATCTATCAGTAAGAAAGATATCAAGCAGCTACATCTATCAGTAAGAAAGGGTCTAAGCTGCAACATCTATCAGTAAGAAAGAGTTCAAGTAGCTACATCTATCAGTAAGAAAGGGTCTAATCAGCTACATCTATCAGTAAGAAAGAGTTCAAGCAGCTACATCTATCAGTAAGAAAGGGTCTAAGCAGCAACATCTATCAGTAAGAAAGAGTTCAAGCAGCTACATCTATCAGTAAGAAAGGGTCTAATCAGCTACATCTATCAGTAAGAAAGAGTTCATGCAGCTACATCTATCAGTAAGAAAGGGTCTAATCAGCTACATCTATCAGTAAGAAAGGGTCTAATCAGCTACATCTATCAGTAAGAAAGAGTTCAAGCAGCTACATCTATCAGTAAGAAAGGGTCTAATCAGCTACATCTATCAGTAAGAAAGAGTTCAAGCAGCTAAATCTATCAGTAAGAAAGGGTCTAAGCAGCTACATCTATCAGTAAGAAAGAGTTCAAGCAGCTACATCTATCAGTAAGAAAGAGTTCAAGCAGCTACATCTATCAGTAAGAAAGAGTTCATGCAGCTACATCTATCAGTAAGAAATAGTTCAAGGAGCTACATCTATCAGTAAGAAAGGGTCTAAGCAGCTACATCTATCAGTAAGAAAGGGTCTAAGCAGCAACATCTATCAGTAAGAAAGAGTTCAAGCAGCTACATCTATCAGTAAGAAAGGGTACAAGCAGCTACACATATTAGTAAGAAAGGGTCTAAGCAGCTACATCTATCAGTAAGAAAGAGTTCAATCAGCTACATCTATCAGTAAGAAAGGGTCTAAGCAGCTACATCTATCAGTAAGAAAGGGTCTAAGCAGCTACATCTATCAGTAAGAAAGGGTCTAAGCAGCTACATCTATCAGTAAGAAAGGGTCTAAGCAGCTACATCTATCAGTAAGAAAGAGTTCAACAGCTACATCTATCAGTAAGAAATAGTTCAAGCAGCTACATCTATCAGTAGGAAAGGGTCTAATCAGCTACATCTATCAGTAAGAAAGAGTTCAAGCAGCTACATCTATCAGTAAGAAAGGGTCTAAGCAGCTACATCTATCAGTAAGAAAGAGTTCAATCAGCTACATCTATCAGTAAGAAAGAGTTCAAGCAGCTACATCTATCAGTAAGAAAGAGTTCAAGCAGCTACATCTATCAGTAAGAAAGGGTACAAGCAGCTACAAATATTAGTAAGAAAGGGTCTAAGCAGCTACATATATCAGTAAGAAAGGGTCTAAGCAGCTACATCTATCAGTAAGAAAGGGTCTAAGCAGCTACATCTATCAGTAAGAAAGTTTTTTTAAATTAAAATGTAAAATAAAGAAAAAAGCAGCTACATCTACAGTATTAGTAAGAAAGGGTACAAGCGGCTACATATATTAGTAAGAAAGGGTCCCAGCAGCTACATCTATCAGAAATAAAGGGTGTGAGCAGCTACATCTACAGTATCAGTAAGAAAGGGTACAAGCAGATACCTATATCAGTAAGAGTCCCAGCAACTACATCTATCAGTAAGAAAGGGTCTAAGCAGCTACATCTATCAGTAAGAAAGGGTCTAAGCAGCTACATCTATCAGTAAGAAAGAGTTCAACAGCTACATCTATCAGTAAGAAAGAGTTCAAGCAGCTACATCTATCAGTAAGAAAGAGTTCAATCAGCTACATCTATCAGTAAGAAAGAGTTCAAGCAGCTACATCTATCAGTAAGAAAGAGTTCAAGCAGCTACATCTATCAGTAAGAAAGAGTTCAAGCAGCTACATCTATCAGTAAGAAAGGGTACAAGCAGCTACAAATATTAGTAAGAAAGGGTCTAAGCAGCTACATATATCAGTAAGAAAGGGTCTAAGCAGCTACATCTATCAGTAAGAAAGGGTCTAAGCAGCTACATCTATCAGTAAGAACGTTTTTTTTAATTAAAATGTAAAATAAAGAAAAAAGCAGCTACATCTACAGTATTAGTAAGAAAGGGTACAAGCGGCTACATATATTAGTAAGAAAGGGTCCCAGCAGCTACATCTATCAGAAATAAAGGGTGTGAGCAGCTACATCTACAGTATCAGTAAGAAAGGGTACAAGCAGCTACCTATATCAGTAAGAGTCCCAGCAACTACATATATAAGTAAGAAAGGGTTCAAGCAGCTACATCTAAAGAATCAATAAGAAAGGGTTCAATCAGCTACATCTACCAGTAAGAAAGGGTTAAAGCAGATACATCTATGAGTAAGAAAGTGTCCAAGAATATACATCTACAGTATCAGTAAAGGGGTCCAAGCAGCAACATATATCAGTAAGAAAGGGTCCCCGCAACTACATCTATCAGTAATAAAGGGTTCAAGCAGCTACATCTATCAGTAAGAAAGGTTCCCTACAGCTATCAGTAAGGGTCCCGGCAGTTACATATATCAGTAAGAAAGGGTCCCAGCAGCTACACCTATCAGTAAGGGTGTAAGCCGCTACATATATTAGTAAGAAAGGGTCCAAGCAGCTATATATATATATATATATATATATATCAGTAAGAAAGGGTCCCAGCAGCTACAACTATCAGTAAGAAACAGTTCAAGCAGCTACACCGATCAGTAAGAAATGGTTCAAGCAGCTACATCTATCAGTAAGTAACAGTTCAAGCAGCTACATCCATCAGTAAGAAAGGGTCCAAGCAGATACAGTGCCTTGCGAAAGTATTCGGCCCCCTTGAACTTTGCGACCATTTGCCACATTTCAGGCTTCAAACATAAAGATATAAAACTATTTTTTTTGTGAAGAATCAACAACAAGTGGGACACAATCATGAAGTGGAACGACATTTATTGGATATTTCAAACTTTTTTAACAAATCAAAAACAGAAAAATTGGGCGTGCAAAATTATTCAGCCCCCTTAAGTTAATACTTTGTAGCGCCACCTTTTGCCATTTCACCATTACAGCTGTAAGTCGTTTGGGGTATGTCTCTATCAGTTTTGCACATCGAGAGACTGACATTTTTTCCCATTCCTCCTTGCAAAACAGCTCGAGCTCAGTGAGGTTGGATGGAGAGCATTTGTGAACAGCAGTTTTCAGTTCTTTCCACAGATTCTCGATTGGATTCAGGTCTGGACTTTGACTTGGCCATTCTAACACCTGGATATGTTTATTTTTGAACCATTCCATTGTAGATTTTGCTTTATGTTTTGGATCATTGTCTTGTTGGAAGACAAATCTCCGTCCCAGTCTCAGGTCTTTTGCAGACTCCATCAGGTTTTCTTCCAGAATGGTCCTGTATTTGGCTCCATCCATCTTCCCATCAATTTTAACCATCTTCCTTGTCCCTGCTGAAGAAAAGCAGGCCCAAACCATGATGCTGCCACCACCATGTTTGACAGTGGGGATGGTGTGTTCAGGGTGATGAGCTGTGTTGCTTTTACGCCAAACAGAACGTTTTGCATTGTTGCCAAAAAGTTCAATTTTGGTTTCATCTGACCAGAGCACCTTCTTCCACATGTTTGGTGTGTCTCCCAGGTGGCTTGTGGCAAACTTTAAACGACACTTTTTATGGATATCGTTAAGAAATGTCTTTCTTCTTGCCACTCTTCCATAAAGGCCAGATTTGTGCAATATACGACTGATTGTTGTCCTATGGACAGAGTCTCCCACCTCAGCTGTAGATCTCTGCAGTTCATCCAGAGTGATCATGGGCCTCTTGGCTGCATCTCTGATCAGTCTTCTCCTTGTATGAGCTGAAAGTTTAGAGGGACGGCAAAGTCTTGGTAGATTTGCAGTGGTCTGATACTCCTTCCATTTCAATATTATCGCTTGCACAGTGCTCCTTGGGATGTTTAAAGCTTGGGAAATCTTTTTGTATCCAAATCCGGCTTTAAACATCTTCACAGCAGTATCTCGGACCTGCCTGGTGTGTTCCTTGTTCTTCATGATGCTCTCTGCGCTTTTAACGGACCTCTGAGACTATCACAGTGCAGGTGCATTTATACGGAGACTTGATTACACACAGGTGGATTGTATTTATCATCATTAGTCATTTAGGTCAACATTGGATCATTCAGAGATCCTCACTGAACTTCTGGAGAGTTTGCTGCACTGAAAGTAAAGGGGCTGAATAATTTTGCACGCCCAATTTTTCAGTTTTTGATTTGTTAAAAAAGTTTGAAATATCCAATAAATGTCGTTCCACTTCATGATTGTGTCCCACTTGTTGTTGATTCTTCACCAAAAAATACAGTTTTATATCTTTATGTTTGAAGCCTGAAATGTGGCAAAAGGTCGCAAAGTTCAAGGGGGCCGAATACTTTCGCAAGGCACTGTACATCTATCAGTAAGAAAGGGTACCAGAAGTTACAACTATCAGTACGAAAGGGTCCCAACAGTTACAGCTATCAGCAAAAAAGGGTCCCAGCAGTTATATCTATCAGTAATCAGCAAACATGAAAAACACTACCTACAGAACAATGCAAATCCAAAGGCCCACACACCTCTCTCTCATGGTCTCTCGCCCCCTCTCGCTTTCGCTCTCGCCCCCTCTCGCTTTCTCTCTCGCCCCCTCTTCCTCTCTCGCTCTCTCGCTCCCCCTCTCGCTCTCTCTCTCGTCCCCTCTCGTCCCCTCTCTCGCCCCCTAGCGCCCCGTGCTTTCTCGCTCCCTCTCGCCCTCTCTCTCTCTCTCCCCCTCGCCCCCTCTCTCCCTCTCTCCCCCTCCCCCTCTCGCCCCCTCTCTCTCTCCCCCCTCTCTCTCTCGCCCCCTCTCTCTCGCCCCCTCTCTCTCGCCCCCCCTCTCTCGCCCCCCCTCTCTCGCCCCCCCTCTCTCGCCCCCCTCCCCCTCTCGCCCCCTCTCTCTCGCCCCCCCTCTCTCGCCCCCTCTCACTCGCCTCTTTATCTCTCTCTCTTCGTTTTACTTCTACTCATGTTGCGGAGCTGGGTAGCATGAATAAACATGAGCAGCAGTAGAGGTGAGATGTGGACCAGTCAGTGGTAGGGTCAATCAATCACTATTTCACAGCATCATTCATATTCATTAGTGGCCTGGAGTCACATCCTCAGCACACAGACCTGGGCTGGACAGAGAGGAGACGTGTCTCTCAGTGTTAGTATTCATGAGGCAAGGAAAACAAGCTACAATCTACTTGTGTGTGTGTGCGTGTATGCGTGCAAGTTTGTGCATGTCAGCGACGAGAGCTAGCACAGATTAACACCACATTGTCCATGGAAACAAACATTGGGCCGTCTCATTTGTGAACCTGCTCAAGGACATCATTAATCCAGGTGTGGTGTTTGTTTTTTCCCTTCCCTCACAGCGTCAACAGTAACTGTCACTCAGCACAGCAATCAGTGGCATATTTTCGAGCACTGTGAGAATTGGGGAGACAAAGGTTGGCAGTGAGAACATCTGTATAACAGTGTCTGGCCCTGCACTGTCTGCCTACCATGTCAGCATTTCACACATCCAAATGCCCTTAGAGAAGCTGCTTGAATTATTTAGGCACCAAGCCAAGAATGCTTTAAAACAAGTCTTGAACTCGAGACCCAATTAGGGCTCACTTTATTAACCACTCAAAAAGTTTCCAGTTGAGCGGACATAGAGGGACGACTTGGAGACACCAACTTGTCATTTCTAGTTAAAAGGGAGCGGGAGAAAGGTAAAATATTTTAATCACAGGCGTGATTAAGGAGACAAAACAATAGAGGTCACAGAAAATGGACCTCGGTGTGCCAGTCAAAACAACTGCACTAAAAATCTTATCTGCCTTAACAGACTTAAAATAGATGGCCATAACATAACCAGACTGTGTTCTGAAGACAAAACAACTGGTAATGATTGACAGTTGCCTCCCGTGTCTTGAATCTGCCAGTTGAGAGCTGATGGAAACGGCTGAGAGATAGGGAATGGTGGTGAGAGAGGGAGCAGAACCGAGGAAAGCAAATGAGAAGAAGAGCCTGTTTACCTGGTAAGCGATAGGGCTGGGAGATTGCACTATAGTTCCTCAAATCCTTCTCTAATGAACCTGACCCTGCCGGCTTTAGACCTGTAAGCCTGGCGAGGCCCACACAATACATTCATTTCTAGCAGCCCCTTTTCCATGGCCGGAACAGCGGCACGGGCAGACAAAAGGATATTCCATCTCGGCGCGGATGTCATCGAGGCGATGGGAGAGCTCAATGGAGTCCTCCTCCTTGTTCTCATTGAACACCTTCAGTTGGATGTCCAGCTCCTCTGTCTCTTTCAGCTCCTGTAATTCAAAGAGACATGAATAGACTGTGGTAGACAGCAGAGGACTGGATGTACCTACAGTATGGATTAATTATATACACTTATCAGTACGTACATAAAACAAACCTAGCCTGATTGTCCTAGCCTATACTGGTTCCATTAATGGAGACAAGTGTATGCTGGTTTCCAAGTCACAGCTGTATGGGAACTAGGACACCCATCCACCTCCTTCCCTGCCGGCCTGGTATACCTGAATTACCCAGCGCTCCACACCTGCTCCCTCAACGAGGAGCTATAATGGTGCACTTTACAACTTTCCTATGAATCATTGGCGTTAAGAGTTTACGGACAACAACAGGCCAAATGGAACCCAATTTCTGCAGCTATCAATCACCTCGCTGCTCTTCGGGCATGCCATCCGTCTTGCTTCGGAGAGGGAGTTAGCATGCAATGCAACAGAAAGGAGAGGTCTCAAAGACTCTCGGCCAATAGCAACCTCTCAGTACTTTATCATAGAACTGGTTCTTTTTAGCTTTCCTCTTGGTCACCTGACTGTATTGGCTCCACAACACAACACAAATAGTGTGCCCCGCCTCTGATTAAATGCTGGCATTAAAGCTTCAAATGAGGCATTTGTAAATAATTGTAAAGGAAACACCATCATATCGGGGGGCAGATATGAAGATAATTAAACAAATGACAGCGATAATCAAGCGGAGCAGTCAAGATGACTTATTAACACGTGGAAAATTCCCCTCTGCAAATGAGGTCATGAGGGATGAGTGGATGCCGAGTGCAAGGATCTGTCTGCTGATTGATAATGATGCCACGGCGAGCTGTGATCAGTGAGGTGGTGCCGGCAGTGAGGTGAGCTAGAACAATCCAATATAATAATGGAAGCAATGTGGAGGCGAGACAGAAGGAAGGAGCTTTGTCTCTCGCAGACAAACAGGGAGAGAGGCAGGGAGGGCTAGGGACTAAAACTAACTGTTTAATGGGAGTTGGAGTCAATCATTCATTGTCCCAACTGGAAAATGTGTAGTGGACTGTTTCAAAGAGTTTAGGGTCCAAATCTGCCTCAACTCAGATGTATAAGTCTCACTTGCTAAATGAGGTTTTATGCATGTAAAACAACACACAAATGATACCTAGACTGACAATTTAATGTATCTCTATGCCCCTGAAGGTGTGTGACGGAGAGCCCCTTGCATTGTAACTCACCGGTAGGATCTTCTTGAGGCCACAGCGGAGGAACTCGTTGCGCAGATGTATCCTGAAGTCCAAATCGTCCGGTGAGGTGACCAGAGCGTTGATCAGCTGCATGCAGGCCACCTGTTGCCATGTACACACGTTAGAGAGAACATATTTTTATAATTCATTCTATTTAACATTAAATTAAATGGTGATATAGTGATTTATCATGCATGGCCTCTCTGTATGGTATCAATCTATGTTATGATGTAGCAGGCACCGTTGAGTTAAATGACCTTGGGGAACATTTGTGGGAAACATTTCATGTGTATACAGTGCATTCGGAAAGTATTCAGACCCCTTTTTCCACATTTCGTTATGTTACAGCCTTATTCTAAAATTGTCCGTCGAGATCCTTGATGAAAAATCCTCAGCAATCTATTCACAATACCCCACAATGACGAAGTGAAAACAAGCTTAGACATTTTTGCAAAAGTATATATTTTTAAATACCTTATTTACATAAGTATTCAGACCCTTTCCTATGAGACTCGAAATTGAGCTAAGGTGCATCCTGTTTCCATTGATCCTCCTTGAGAAGTTTTGACAACTTGATTGGAGTCCACTTGCGGTAAATTCAATTGATTGGACATGATCTGGAAAGGTACACACCCCTCTATATGAGGTCCCACAGTTGACAGGGCATGTCGGAGATAAAACCATGCCATGAGGTCGAAAGAATTGTCCTTAGAGATCAGAGACAGGATTGTGTTGAGGCACAGATCTGGGGAAGGGTACCAAAACATTTCTGCAGCATTGAAGGTCCCCAAGAACACAGTGGCCTACATCATTCTTAAATGGAAGAAGTCGTGAACCACTAAGACTCGTCCTAGAGTTGGCTGCCCGGACAAACGGAGAAATCGGCGAGAAGTGCCATGGTCAGGGAGTTGACCAAGTACCTGATGGTCACTCAGAGAGCTCTAGAGTTCCTCTGTGGAGATGGGAGAACCTTCCAGAAGGACAACCAACTCTGTTGCTCTCCACCAATCAGGCCTTTATGGTAGAGTGACCAGACTGAAGCCACTCCACAGTAAAAAACCCATGGCAGCCCACTTGGAGTCTGCCAAAAGGCACCTAATGACTCTCAGACCATAAGAAACAAGATTCTCTGGTGAAACCAGATAGAACTCTTTGGCCTGAATGCCAAGTGTCACGTCTGGAGGAAACCTGGCACCATCCCTACGGTGAAACATGGTGGCGGCAGCATCATGCTGTGGGGATGTTTTTCAGTGGCAGGATCACCTTCCAACAGGACAATGACCCTAAGCACAGAGCCAAGACAACGCAGGAGTGGCTTCGGGACAAGTCTATGAACGTCCTTGAGTGGCCCAGCCAGAGCCCGGACTGGAACATCTCTGGGGAGACCTGAAAATAGATGTGCAGCAACGCTCCCCATCCTGGTCATGGCTCACAACTCCATTATCTCAGAAACCCAATTTGCATACCGCCCAAACAGATCCACAGATTATGCAATCTCTATTGCACTTCACACCACCCTTTCCCACATGGACAAAAGGAACACCTATGTGAGAATTCTATTCATTGACTACAGCTCAGCGTTCAACAACATAGTGCCCTCAAAGCCCATCAATAAGCTAAGGACCCTGGACTAAACACCTCCCTCTGCAACTGGATCCTGGTAAGGGTAGGTAACAACACATCCGCCATGCTGATCCTCAACACAGGAGCCCCTCTGGGGTGGGTGCTCAGTCCACTCCTGAACTGCCTGTTCACTCATGACTGCACAGCCAGGCATGACTCCAACACCATCATTAAGTTTGCCGATGACAGAACAGTGGTAAGCCTGATCATCGACAAGGACGAGACGGCCTATTGGGAGGAGGTCAGAGACCTGGCCGTGTGGTGCCAGAATAACAACCTCTCCCTCAAGGTGATCAAGACAAATGACATGATTGTGGACTACAGGAAAAAGAGGACCGAGCACGTGCCCATTCTCATCGACGGGGCTGCAGTGGAGCAGGATGAGAGCTTCAAGTTCCTTGGTGTCCACATCACCAACACACAAACATGGTCCAAGCACACCAAAACAGTTGTGAAGAGGGCACGACAAAAACTATTCCCCCTCAAGAGACTGAAAAGATTTGGCATGGGTCCTCAGATCCTCAAAAGGTTCTACAGCTGCACCATCAAGAGCATTGGTTGCACTGGTTGCATCACTGCCTGGTATGGCAACTACTCGGCCTCCGACCACAAGGCACTACAGAGGGTACTAGGAATGGTAAAGTACGTCACTGGGGCCAAGCTTCCTGCCATCCAGGACCGCTATACCAGGCGGTGTCAGAAGAAGAACCTAAGAATTGTCAAAGTCTCCAGCCACCCTAGTCATAGACTGTTCTCTCTGCTACCGCATGGCAAGCAGTACCGGAGTGCTGGAGCTTCTACATCCAAGCCATAAGACTCCTGAACACCCAATCAAATGGCTACCCAGATTATTTGCACTGCCCCCACTCCTCCTCTTTTACACCGCTGCAACTCTATGCATTGTCACTTTAAGAACTACCTTCATGTACATATTTCCTCAACTAACAGGTGCCCTCGCACATTTACTCTGTACCGGTACCTCCCTGTTTATAGTCTCGCTATTGTTATTTTACTGATGTTCTTTAATTACTTGTTACTTATATTTATTATTCGTATCCATATTTTTTTTTAACTGCATTGTTGGTTAAAGGCTCGTAAGTAAGCATTTCAGTATAAGTGTGAATACATTTTTTTAATTTGTTGCTGCTTTGCTGGTGACACTGTTGTGATTTATTTAGAATTCAAGGCACACTTAACCAGCATGGCTACCACAGCATTCTGCAGCAATATGCCATCCCATCTGGTTTGCATTTAGTGGGACTAACATTTGTTTTCAACAGGACAATGACCCAACACACCTCCAGGCTGTGTAAGGGCTATTTGACCAAGAAGCAGAGTGATGGAGTGCTGCATTAGATGTTCTGGCCTCCACAATCACCCGACCTCAACCCATTTGAGATGTTTTGGGATGATTTGGACTGTAGAGTGAAGGAAAAGCAGCCAACAAGTGCACAGTATTTGTGGGAAGTCTTTCAAGACTGTTGGAAAAGCATTCCAGGTGAAGCCGGTTGAGAGAATGCCAAGAGTGTGCAAAGCTGTCAAAGACAAATGGTGGCTATTTTGAAGAATCTCAAACATAAAATATATTATGATTTTTTTAACACTTTTTTTTAACCACGTGTTATTTCATAGTTTTGATGTCTTCACTATTATTCTAAAATGTAGAAAATAGTAAAAATAAAGAAAAACCCTTCAATAAGTAGGTGTGTCCATATATAAACTCTCACTGACAACTGCGTTTATTTTCAGCAAACTTAACATGTGTAAATATTTGTATGAACACCAGATTCAACAACAGACATAAACTGAACAAGTTCCACAGACATGTGACTAACAGAAATGGATTAATGTGTCCCTGAACAGAGGGGGGGTCAAAATCAAAAGTAACAGTCAGTATCTGGTGTGGCCACCAGCTGCATTAAGTACTGCAGTGCATCTTCTCCTCATGGACTGCACCAGATTTCCCAGTTCTTGCTGTGAGATGTTACCCCACTCATCCACCAAGGCACCTGCAAGTTCCCGGAAATTTCTGAGGGGAATGTTCCTAGCCCTCGCCCACTGATCCAACAGGTCCCAGGTGGGACTGAGATGGGATTGAGATCCGGGCTCTTCGCTGGCCATGGCAGAATACAGACATTCCTGTCTTGCAGAAAATCACGCACAGAACGAGCAGTATGGCTGGTGGCATTGTCATGCTAGACATCTTCACAGTAGTCTGCCACTGCGAGGGTGATCAGCTGTCCGTCCTGTCTCCCTGTAGCGTTGTCTTAGTCGTCTCACAATACAGATATTGCAAGCCTCTGAGCCTGCAGGAAGGTTACCACATGAGGGAGGAGGATGTCTTCCCTGTAACGCACAGTGTTGAGATTGCCTGCAATGACAACAAGCTCAGTCCGATGATACTGTGACACACCGCCCCAGACCATGACGGTCCCTCCACCTCCAAACCGATCCCGCTCCAGTGTACAGGCCTTGGTGTAATGCTCATTGCTTCGACGATAAACGAGAATCCGACCATCACCCCCTGTGAGACAAAACCACGACTCTTTTTGACAGTCCTGTCTGGTCCAGCGACGGTGGGTTTGTGCCCATAAGCGACGTTGTTGCCGGTGATGTAAGGCAGATCCTCACCAGACAACAGGCCTACAAGCCCTCAGTCCATTCTCTCTCAGCCTATTGCGGACAGATGGAGGGATTGTGCATTCCTGGTGTAACACGGGCAGTTGTTTTTGCCCTCCTGTACCTGTACCGCAGGTGTGATGTTCGGATGTACCGATCCTGTGCAGGTGTTACATGAGGTCTGCCACTGCAAGGATGATCAGCTGTCCGTCCTGTCTCCCTGTAGTGCTGTCTTAGGCGTCTCACAGTACAGACATTGCAATGTATTGCCCAGGCCACATCTGCAGTCCTCATGCCTCCTTGCAGCATGCCTAAGGCACGTTCACGTAGATGGGCAGGGACCCTGGGCATATCTCTTTTGGTGTTTTTCAGAGTCAGTAGAAAGGCCTCTTTAGTGTCCTAAGTTTTCATAACTGTGACCTTAATTGCCTACCGTATGAAAGCTGTTAGTGTCTTAACGACCGTTCCACAGGTGTAGGTTCATTAATTGTTTACGGTTCATTGAACAATCATGAGAAACAGTGTTTAAACCCTTTACAATGAAGATCTGTGAAGTTATTTGGATTTTTATGAATTATCTTGGAAAGACATATATTTCTTATTTTTTTATTAGCAAAAATGTTTTAAAAAACGTTTTTTCTATGTCATTATGGGGTATTATGTGTAGATTATGTGTAGATTACTTTCCGAAGGCAATGTATATTCCTCTCCTAGAGAGGAGAGGAAAGACAGGAAAGAGGAGTGGATAAGAGGGGAGAGATAGTCTGGTGTAGAGGCAGAAAAAAGTAGAAGGTAAGAGGAAGTGGAAAAGAGAAGAGGTCTGGGGAGTCTACTGGCCAGATGTGCATGTGTAATTGATTTATTGGATTAGGGAAGAGTAGAGGGATGGAAGGGCAGGAGAATGAGGGGAAAGGGAAAATGCTGATGGGCCTTAATGGGATGTAAGGTGGCTCCGGGGAGCAGCACCAGGAGAAGACGGAGTGTTCCTCTGACAGGCGGATCGATCGGGAACTGAAGGAGCTCTGTGATTGACTTGAAAAGTACCCTATAGAAAACCTCTTATCGGCATGTTTGTATTGGCCCACATCTTTTTTTAACGGGTCGTAGTGAATGCTGTCGCTTGGCTGTTATTCACACCGATTCCTCCTGTTGGTGTTTTTCCTGGCAAGAGGTTTACAGACAAACACATGCACATCCGTGCGCACACACACAGGGGCACACACACACACACAATCATCACGCTAGCCCAATTCATGCCCTCAGAGAACGTAACTAGCGGGAATTCGTCTGGCAATGGGGAATAATAGCCATCTGGAATGAACAGCATTGGTTTATTTTTCAATGTGTTTTTTCCCCTTTCTATAGCCCGGGGACAGTGGAATCGAACAGGTTTGTATTAATCCAGTGGAGTGAGGGAATATGGTATTATGGTTTATGGGGACATGTCAGTGCTAATGGAAACTCTTTACATATGCACCAGGCCTGCCGCACACCCTGGGAAAACAGCAAGCTTAAGGATAATTCTAAAGGTTGTTCTGTGCTGCACCAGCCCTACTGGTGGGGTGGAAGGGGATGGGATAGTTGCTTTGAGAACATGCCAATGGTGTCAGGCAGCAGCAAAATAGCAGACATCAAACCACTCCAATAGGACCTCCAGAGCCTTGGACCAAGAGCTGGGCATCCAAGCCTGAAGTCTACCCACCAGGGACGCTACGCTAGAATCCTTTCTGAAACTCCACTAACTTCACTCCCATCTCTTTACTCCCATCTTTAGACTTTCAAAATGAAGAGAACTATTTTGAGAGTTATGAGTGACTGAGGGAGCTTCATGGGCCTAATGTTGTTGTTTTCGTCTCTTCGTCTACGTGTAGATTTGTCCTCCTATCGTATGAAGCAGACAGACCTCGACCATGTTTGTTGTGTGGAATTGGATTGAGGAGGGTTATTGTGGTGCTTGTTTTTGGGGTTGGCGACAGTGCAAGAAGGGAGCTCGGGCGTCATGTGAGCCGTGCTTGCCGTAGGAGGTTTTTTGTCAGTGTAATTAAAAGTGGGACTGCTGGGACGGTTTAAAGTCGGGATGCAGGCTGGCTTTCACTCTGCAGTGGAGAGAGCAAAGCCCGAACTGCGGCAAAACCCATTTTAATCACATTAACAAAGTCAGGCTCCACAGCACCATCACAAGTTTTTTTTTAAAGTATTCTAATTTCTTTGAACCTTCTACATCAGCAAGGTAGTTTAATTTATTTCACAATTAGCGGCGGCTCTTTTCATTAGCGGACATTTTATGGAGGAAAACAAGCAGCACAATCCAGGGATTTCTACCTCCCGTCCTTCCTCCATCCCTCTTTCCCCCATCCATCCCTCCTTCCCCCATCCATTCCTCCTTCCTCCATCCCTCCCTACCCATCCATCCCTCCTTCCCCCATCCATCCCTCCTTCCCCCATCCCCCATCCATCCATCCATCCCGCTTTCCCCCATCCATCCATCCCGCTTTCCCCATCCATCTCCTCCTTCCCCCATCCATCCATCCATCCATCTCCTCCTTCCCCCATCCATCCCTCCTTCCCCCATCCATCCATCCATCCATCCCTCCCCATCCCACTTTCCCCCATCCATCTCCTCCTTCCCCATCCATCCCTCCTTCCCTAACCCTCCCTACCCATCCATCCCTCCTTCCCCCATCCATCCCTCCTTCCCCCATCCATCCCTCCTTCCCCCATCCATCTCCTCCTTCCCCCATCCATCCATCCATCCATCCATCCATCCATCCATCTCCTCCTTCCCCATCCATCCCTCATCCCTCATCTCCCGTTCCTCCCTTATCTCCTTCCCATAGTCACCCCCCCATCTACAAACAATTTGACAAATTATGACATTTAAAAAAAGGCTGCTTGCAAAAAAGTGCCAGAGAAAGAAACAGTGAAGGGAAAATAACAGAAGTAAAGACAGGTATGTTGCTGCATGGTTGCCCTTTTCCTCTGGGTCCTCAGAGACCCGCTCAACAACACTGAGAAAAAGCAGAAAAATATTTGTTACGAGGATGGGAAAAAACATTTCTGGAAGTCAACATCTCTCTTCTGGTCTTGTGTTATATTTCAGAGTTCTCAAAAGACTTCTCAAAAGAGTCCTCAAAAGAGAGTAGAACAGTTCTGGTAGAGCTCCTCTAGTGAAGCAGGTGGTGTTGATTAGGCCAGGAGAAAGAACCCTTGGTCGACTCCCATCAAACAGCTTAGGTGCCAGAGGTTGACAAGCAGACACAAAGCAAGGAGGGCAAGGGAGATTAAATGTGTGTACCCGTCGACAGGGGCTGAGGTACAGTAGACCCCTGAGTGACAGAACTGTCAATTTCAACCTGTCCCTCCGCGTCAAACACCGGCTCCAAGCCAAGAGGCCATTTGTGAGAATGACACTGACTAGAGCCGAGTTCTCTCCATTGCACATGACATGGCAGACTCGAATGATTTGACTTTGTTATGTGTGATGTGCATAAATGTGAGCTTAAAAATATGTTTCTTTCCACAACTTGTCTCAGAGGCCTACAGGTTGAGGTCATAGATAAAACTTGGAAGAGTTGATAAACAGAATATTGATGTATGACTCAAATCCAAGCAGACTAGCATTGAAATAACACAGTCATCTCACCATGGGCTACTCCGTAAGGGGCAGGTTGAAAGAGTGTTGTGGATGGAAGTGGATATTTATGGAGGTTCTTATGGAAAGACGTGAGAAAGGTATACATGACACAATGTCACACGTAAATCACACACGGTTGTCAATGGGATTTGCACAAAATGCGAGTTTGTGACTGTGTGTGTGTCTGTCCAAAAGAGGTTGTAAAATGCTGACCTGGAGCTGTTGGGCCTCGTGATTCTCCAGTCCCTCCACTATCGGAGCAAATCTCTCCTTGTTATTCCTCTCCGCTGCAATCGTCATGGCAGCCAGGATCTTATCCAGGCTGAGAGAAAACAAAAAGACTGAAAAGTCAACAAACGCCTTTATCGCCCTACCACCAGGACATTTACTCACACCTCCATCTCACATATCATCTCATCTGTCCCCTTGTCTTGGTCAGGGACGTTCTATGGGGACCCAAGACAAATGGTCTGGCCTGAGTCTTTGTTTGCAACCCCGTGCATTATAGGTATCCAATTGATCTGCTTTAGTGTTCATTGCTCTGGTAATGTTCAGAGAAAGCCTTTATAGCTGATGTTATCTATTGTAAAAGCTATTCATAATAAAAATGCCATTTGTGATGCCAAGGCAGGGGCAATTTATTGCAGGGAGAAGGCTACAGGACTACTTTATAAAAACACATTGTTGTGAAAGCAAATTAGACCGTTTACAAGGGCTCACGGCAACTTTGCTGAATAGTGATTTGGGCAATTTCAAACGAAGGCCTCACACTGCTATGCGCCTGAACAAAGGGGCTGCAACACATGTAGGTGAAGACAGTTTAAATAGCCACTTTAGTAAACAGCAAACAAAACTTTTTGGACGGCGAGCCCCTTCTTTATCTGGATGAGCTTTATCACGCCATCAGTCGTCGGTTCCTCTCTCATCGGGGTTGGAAATGGTTTGCTGTCAAGCTTTTATCTTCTATACACAGGAGAAGCACATCCGAAAGAAAGAAAGAGGGGAGGGAGGGAGGGAGGGAGGGAGGGAGGGAGGGAGGGAGGGAGGGAGGGAGGGAGGGAGGGAGGGAGGGAGGGAGGGAGGGAGGGAGGGAGGGAGGGAGGGAGGGAGGGAGGGAGGGAGGGAGGGAGGGAGGGAGGGAGGGAGGGAGGGATCGCGAGAGCTCTTGTTTTATATTTCTTTTTCAGCACATTCTTTTTTCTGTTTCTCTCCACTTTGCCATCCAGGGCGGTGAAGTGTTCATGGGTCCTCAGGGAGGGAGGATGGCTCACGACCGAGCCATGCCTGTGATCTCCCCCCTCGCTCCAAAATAGTCTGGCAGAGGAGCAAAGAGAGGGAAGATGCGGAGGAAACTACCGACCCAGCACCACCCAACCCTTGACTTTTTTTTCCGTAAAGTGAGGCCTCAGCTCTATTTCCTGTCAATCAGCTGTGCATGCTTAAACAGGGCTGTTTAAGCATGCACATGTATGTGTGTCTGTGTTTTTCTTTAAGTATATTGGAAATTGAGTATGACGGCAGCTTAGTTAGCACTAGAAGATTAATTTCAGGCGAGTAATTTTACATTCCTAGATTAAACATAGCAGGGGCCAAAACCACGGTCACACAGAGACATTCGGCAGGGGCTGATATATAATATATATAAATATATAAATATATAAAACTGATATATAACAGTTTTAACTAGATTCTCGTATTTGTCCATTTGTTTATTTTCCTCCGCTGCATGCAGAACTACTTTGAAGTCTCGTTGTTATTTTAGTCCAGCTCAATACAAAAGATCTCCCCTGGATTCAATGTATAATCTGTCAGCCAAACTGTGTGTTCATGGCCAACAACACTGAGCACTGAATTACATTACACAGCCCAAACTGCTAAATCAGAACATGTTAACGGACGGAGCTCTGGTACATCTCAAAGCCCTCGCTGCAAATGTAACATGAATGCACAGAATGTAGTGTGTTAGGGCCAGTGACAGGTTGTCTACAAATCTACTTCCTTAATGTGATTATAGAAATGAGGGTTGCTAGGGGGGAGAAGTGGGGATGAAGACCATGGCTGGCACTGAGAGAAGTGTGAAATTGAGGATATTATAATGGTAGATTAGTGTTGAATGTTGCGGTGAACTTACATGTTTTCCTCTCCAATGATGCAGATAGCTGAGAGGATCTTGACAATCTCTGTCATCATACTGGTCTGTTTTGGGTCAATGGCCCTGGCCAGGAGATGCAAGCTTCGCTCATCTCCCAGAATCCTTTGCAGTCCATACTGCAAGGGAAAATGGAGATGATGAATTGAGCCAATTCAGGCCAGAACTGTGGGGACAAATACTCATAGTCCTTCCCTAACTTTAAATATATCTTGGACTCAAGTATACTTGAACACATATTGGGATTTTGTTAAAGGGTAGCAATATCAATAGCTCATCCATCCTCACTTTCCAAAGATGAGACAGTGCTGCTTCCCAAAAAAGAATAATGAAATACTTGATGACAATGGGTTGAATTAGCTCCGCTTTACTTGTCCATAATAGCTATCGTCACAGTCCATCCATTTTAGATAGGAAAAACGGCCAAACTGGTTTCACCATACAGGATTTTGAGAAGAATACCTACTCGGTACAAAGTAATACCACTTTTCATTAATTTCATTTCTACCACTCTTTCAATGTGAATAGTTTTGCCATTGAAATTTAGTCATTGAAACTATATAAAATTCAGTCTCTGGTTTGTAGCACTTCAGGGTGAATACAGAACCACTTGTACACTGTACTGTCCTTCTCTTCCCTCCTCAAATTAAATTGAGTCGATATAACAGGCGGAATAAAGGATTACAATGATTGTTCAAGTGGTTGAGGGCCCACGTTGGGTGCCAATTGAATCCTGATATATGGCTTTCTGAAAACATTGAAGAATCGAGAAAAACTGCTGAACGTGAAACTTTTTTAAATGAAAGCCTTGGAACAACCCAACTCGTACAAACCGTATTGTTCATGAAGGCCTTGGACCAACCCAACCCGTACAAACCTTATTGTTCATGAAGGCCTTGAGACACTGGATCAGCTTGTGCTGGTTCCTTTTGTCTATACTTTCTGGCCTGAAAAAGACAGGCGAAAGGACAGGGATGAGAATACGGCAGAGAAGAATACATTTAGACAATATTGAGGGCGTATTGAGAGACGAGAAGTCATTGTAATGTGAGATACTTACTGTTTCTTATCCAGCAACTTATCCAATGCATCCAAGAGGAGGCCCAGTCCTTCATGGCCAAAGTTGTTCACCCAGCTAGGAAACAGAAGAAAAATCTGTCAGAAAAGTCAGACAACATACATGGTCCCGTTCCAGACCAACAGATGTCAAATCACACATCAAAATAACACACAAAAGTTATTGGTTTCATTGTCTCTGAGGGAAAAAAAATCCTCTCCACAATATGATTGGATATGGAGAAAATCATTCTCTCTATTTTTCCTGGTTATTTCTTTGGAGAATCTATTCATGAGACGTGGCATCGAAAATCAACACGGCCCTCTTTTTTGTAACACTAAATGCTAGAATGTGTATCACATTAATTTACAGGCAAAGGAAGAATCTTCCATCCTATGTCCTGCTCCTGTGTTCTAGCAGTGTTCTTCTAGGCCCCACACAGCCTGCTGTAGCAACGCCAAAAGATTAAGCAATGCAAGAAAGATAACACTGTAATCGATAATGGATCGCAGGAGATAATTGGCTATAAACCACAAACGTATCTGGAGACAGCAAATGATCCAGTGCAGATGAGACTGTTTGTCAGCGATGGGGGCAGGGGCCGACCCCCCAATCACAGCCAGATGACATTAGCCAGACTGTCAATAAAACAAAACGCATTGAGCATTTTTTTGCGCTAAAGGGTCATAATTCAATGATTTATTCCGCCTTTTTGATAACGATTCAAAGCAATAATAGCATGCATATTAATGTAATTTGTATTGAGTTGGATTAGACCCTCGATTAGGGCCAATGCGTACTGCCCAAGGCGGCTCTGCCAAGGTGAAGTGCGGTAGCTATTTGCAACAGAATAAATGGAGAATTATTAAGACTACCAAAGCCCTCCGAAACCATTCCTCAAAATGCATTACCAAGCCAAGCCCAACCCAATTTGCACATTATTACCACTATGATGTACAGTATAATGATCTGCTTTGTTAATAAAACCAAACAGCATAATGTTCAAAATGTATAACTGTCTGTTTACCGAAGAGGTTGCGTCAGGCAGCTCATTGCATGCAAACACAGTTAGCTAAGCCCCAATAACAAAAATGAGATCTCGGGGAATCAATCTAGCCCGACTCAATGTAGAGCACAATCACACTGCTGTTTATGACAGCCGACATCAATACATAGAGTAGGAACAAATGAGCGATGTGAGACAACAAAAGAGGGAAAGAGGCGACATGGTTGACGGAGCACAATTCGGTAAATCCACAATCATTTTGTTTATGCTCGCCGATTCGCCACTGTAGGGCTTATGCGAGAGCTAGGGGAAATGAAGCCAATATTTGTGGAGAGATATTCTGATTATTACACGGTGCGCTGTGTAACCTGAGATCCAAGGCACAAATACCAGGTGGTTGTGTACAATGTCTTGGAGTGCAAAACAGCTAAAGCTGCCATGACACCCAAATTAGATCCATTGGGTGAACAAGTTTGTATCTCAGGCGGATTAAAGGTCACCCAGCCAGGCCTGATATGCTGGACAGTGATATGACACAATCCATGTGGTTGAAATAACCGGTGTCTCAACACGACCTCTTCTTCAACAAGATGGAAAGTAAACAAAGCAAAGCAGCGCTATTCCACAGACAACACTGATAGATGAAAGCTGAAGTTGAAGACGCATCCCGTCCCTAGCATGTTATGACAAGCTTTTATTGTTCTGAGGCGGCTATCTTTTCACTGCTGGGAAATCAAGCAGCTTTCGTTTGGAGGTGCCTGAAGTGGATAGATAGTGAAGTTAGGTCTATCTGTCTGTATGTCTCTCTGTCGATGTTGCCAATCCGTCTGTCGGTCCATCGGTCTGTCAAAGACGCAACAGCACAGTAGCCAAATAGGATGCTCTTCCCTTTCAGCTTCCTCCTCCCTCAATTTGTGGCATGCATCAGGATCTCATTAAATTGGGGTGGAACTTGTTCATGAGCAATTGATGGAAATAATCTTGCAGTTAAGTGGCATCAAATCGTGTTACTTTCCACAATCATGTACATTCCGCAGGTTAATGATAAAGGCATGGTTTGCCTTAGGGGCGGACCAATGTTATGTGTACTATTTCTGCAGGTTTGATTATGTTGTATTTATGTTAAGTGCCACAAAAAACAAAATTATATAAGACGTCACAGTCCCAAATGGAAACGTATACATCTGACCTTTGCAGTCACCATGTAGCTCACGAAATGAAACAATTAGCTGCCTTTGTGGGTCACTATCAAGTATACCATATAGGTTGTTGAATGTGTTTGGCGAGTCGTGTTAATCATATTCCTACAAGCAGATTTGGGATGGGAAACGTCACTGCTGCTGGAGAAAATGCTTTGCTTGTGTTGACCAGCCACAGCAACAGACCGAACGGAATTGTTCTGTGGAATCTGACACGCATTCAGTCTGTCTGACCAACCAGCTGGCCTGTCCTGTGATGCCTTTTATGCACATTGATTTCAGCCAGTGGCCCAACATTGTTCATTCTTGTTGTGTTATTTCGTTGGGACAGGCGTCGGGGAGTATTATGTTATTGAGAGCTCTGTGTGAGAGAGCAATATCTTTCATATTGGATTACGGGCTAAGCCATACCGCTGTCCCACTCTGCCACTCCTGACCTATTCAGCACTGCTGTATTCCACTTGAGAACTTGTGCTCTTAGCAACAAATTGCTCTCGACATTATAACCTGAACCTGAGCACCGGCAGGCTGCCAGCCTTGTGATTCTGCATTCTGAAGGCCATAAGCATTTCCTCCCAATCAATGCAATGACTTACTGAAGGAACCAGAATAGCATGCCCAATGAGAATGTCAAACACCCACACATATATAACATTGGAATATCATCCAAAACAATTGCATTATATTTTAATTACACACAAGGTTCTACTCTGCATAGTTATATATTGTATAAATACTATGAAGCAAATCAGTCATAGTGGTAACAAGAAAATACTGTATACCAATGACTGCAGTTAGCACGCAACATCTCCATTTTGCTCTTTGGTCAGACAGAAGGTATTTAGTTCACATTCTCAGGAATGATGAAATTAGCATTTATCCTTTCAGACGCTGTTATAGCTTATATAAAGCAGACGTCAGTATCCTCAAACAATTGGTTCTCAGAAAGGTTATGACCTTTGCAATAGCAAGAAAAGAGTGACGAGTAGCTTATTAATGAGTAAAAATACAGACATCTTTGTGAATAGGACTTAATGAATGGCCTAGCCTTTCCACTTTCTGACCTCGACTTCCTGTATGTCTCCTCTGTCCTCTAGGCATCAGGCATATTACACAATACAAACCAGGAAGGAGAAGGTCAAAATATGAAATACCTAGAAGCATTTGACTCAAATAGAAAGTTGTGATCTCAATAGGCAATGATGGAAAGAATGAAGAGGGAAGGGTAACACAGAGATGGCATTGTGTGTTAGAGATCAGGGTGCCATTTGAGAAGCACCACCACTCTTTTCACGTGGTTGTTTCTTCCATTATGAGTGGATTGAAGTGCTCAGCTGTCACGACCACACACACACACACCTCTCTAATGAAGTTGTATACTTGTACTCCCCTGCCTCTTCTGTCCTCTCCAGCAGATCAGTTTTGATGACGGGACATAAATGGGATCTCTTGCATTCTCCGCCAGGTGTCTGGCCCACCCACCTTTGAACACAGTGACAATGGGAGCGCCCGTACCCTGTAGAAACCACTGTCAAAACCCTGTAGAAACCCTGTAGAAATGCATGGCTAATTTCAGCACAGGGGAGAGTGGACAGCACCAGGCGACGGTGGAGTGGCTATGTGACTGACCACACAGGCACATTAACCTTCCTAGCGAGAGAGGAGAGATAGAGAGGCAAGAAATGAGAGAAAGGCAAGAGAGAGAGAGAGGCGAGAGAGAGAGAAAGTGGCGAGAGAGAAAGAGGCGAGAGAGAGAGAAAGTGGCAACAAATCACATCACATTTTATTGGTCGCTTACACATATTTTAAAGATGTTATTACAGGTGCAGTGAAATGCTGCACCTGTGATAACATCTAGCTCCAACAGTGAAGTAATACCTAACAATACAAAACAATACACACAAATCCCCAAAATTAAAAGAAAGGAATTAAGAAATATCAGAACGAGCAATGCAATTTTGAAAATCTCATTCCAAAATCATGGCTATTAATATGGAGTTGTCCCCCCCCCCCGCCCCCTTTGCTGCTATAACGGCATCCACTCTTCTGGGAAGGCTTTCCACTAGATGTTGGAACATTTCTGCTGGAACTTGCTTCCATTCAGCCACAAAAGCATTAGTGAGGTCGGGCCTGGCTTGCAGTCGGTGTTCCAATTAATTCCAAAGGTGTTTGATGGGGTTGAGGTCAGGGCTCTGTGCAGGCCAGTCAAGTTCTTCCACCCCGATCTAAACCATTCTGATGGAACCTCGCTTTGTGCACGGGGCATTGTCAAGCTGGAACAGGAAAGGGCCTTCCCCAAACTGTGGCCACAAAGTTGGAAGCATAGAATCGTCTAGAATGTCATATGCTGTAGCGTTAAGATTTCCCTTAACTGGAACTAAGGGGCCTGTACCATGAAAAACAGCATCAGACCATTATTCCTCCTCCACAAAACTCTACAGGTGGCACTATGTATTAGGGCATGTAGCGTTCTCCTGGCATCCGCCAAACCCAGATGGTACTCCAGAGTCCGATGGTGGCGAGGTTTACACCACTCCAGCCGACGCCATTGGCATTGCGCATGGTGATCTTAGGCTTGTGTGCGGCTGCTCGGCTATGGAAACTAATTTCATGAAGCTCCCGACGAACAGTTATTCTGTTGACATTGCTTCCAGAGGCAGTTTGGAACTCGGTAGTGAGTGTTGCAACCGAGGACAGACGATTTTACGCACTTCAGGACTCTGCGTTCCCGTTCTATGAGCTTGTGTGACCTACCACTTCGTAGGCTGAGCTATTGTTGCTCATAGATGTTTCCACTTCACAATAACAGCACTTACAGTTGACCAGGCAGCTATTTAACGAAATGACTTGTCAGTCAGGCCATTCTCCGGTGAATGATTGTCTATGGAGATTGCATGGCAATGTGCTCGATTTTAGACACCTGTCAGCCATGAAATAGCAGAATCCACTGCTTTGAAGGGGTGTCCACATACTTTGTATATATAGTGTATGTAAATGTTGGTGTGGTGTGTATAGACCTTATGGACAATATATGAATAGAAAAGGTGTGTACAGCAGTAGTTATATAGGATGAGCCATGAATAGAATACAGTATATACATATGAAGTGGGTAAAACAGTATGTAAACATTATTAAAGTGACCAATGTTCAATAACCATGTACATAGGGCAGCAGTCTCTAAGGTGCAGGGTAGAATACAGGGTGGTAGCCGGCTAGTAACAGTGACTAAGTTCAGGGCAGGGTACTGGGTGGAGGCTGGCTAGTGATGACTGTTTAACAGTCTAATGGCCTGGAGATAGAAGCTGTTTTTCAGTCTCTTGGTCCCAGCATTGATTCAACTGTACTGTCTCCGCCTTCTAGATGGTACAGGCCGTGGCTCGGGTGGCTGTAAATGTCCTGGACGGCAGGCCGTGTGCCCCCGTTGATGCGTTGGACCCCTCCAGCACCGAGGATAGACGACATTTATCAAAATGTCATAATTTATCGTGCCCGTTAATTGAAATAGGGGTTGTATGGAGCTATACCTCTGTGGAGGAATGCCACGGTTTGATATGGTAAGCAGTATAGGACCTGCACATCCACAGATGCCTCACCCCCTAGTGAGATGCTCTCTTTTCATCATGACAGCCAGGAAAGAAATCAGTCAGTGCCACCTTCCTCATTCTAATACTAGAATATCTGTGCAAAGAGATGAGTTAATTAATCATTCAAGTCATAGGCCTGAAATAAATAGTTGTATTCTTTCTTCATGTATTTAATCTTTTTTCCTCTTTGTGGATTCCACCACAGCAGTAGTTCTTGAGGGACTGCGAACAGTTAACTCACATATTGTCTCTCTCTATCTAGCTGGTGTTCCACTGCCCCTAACAGCAGACCGCTGTGAACTGTCATTTTACAGAGGAACAATTAGGTCGCCTGATTTTCAGGAAACACATGTGTGGGCAACATGACAACATCCATAGAAATATATTGAAACTTACTGTAAATAGAAACTCAATAACATTTAATGTGGCATATCCAACCACCACTTCCTGTTAAAGAAGATATTGACACTGACACCTTGATTGTGTTCTTACTAACAGAACTGCAAATTGTGACCTATCCATAATACACCATTGGGTGTTGACAAAAAAAGGAAAAGGAAGTTGTTGAAATTGCAAAAGCTATGGATGTAGAGCAATAGAATGTAAATTATCCCCCCGTTTAGTTTAGTCCATTAGGATCCCCATTAGCTACTGGACATGCAGCAGCTATTTTGCCTTCAGAAAGTATTCACACTGATTTTTCACACATTTTGTTGTGTCACAGCCTGAATTTAAAATGTATACATTTTAGATGTATTGTTACTGGCCTACACACAATACCCAATAATGTCAAATTGGAATTATGCTTTTAGACATTTTTACAAATTAATTAAAAATGAAAAACTGAAATGTCTTGAGTCATTACGTATTCAACCCGTTTTGTTATGGCAAACCTAAATAAGTTCAGGAGTAAAAAGGCTCTTAAGTCACATAATAAGTTGCATGGACTCACTGTGTGCAATAATAGTGTTTAACATGATTTTTGAATGACTACCTCCTCTCTGTACCCCAAACCTACAATTATCTCTAAGGTCCCTCCGTTCAGCAATGAATTTCAAACACAGATTCAACCACAAAGACAAGGAAGGTTTTCCAATGCCTCGCAAAGAAGGGCAGCTATTGGTAGACATGCGGGTTTTTTTTTTAAAGCAGACATTGAATATTTCTTTGAACATGGTGAAGTTATTCATTACACTTTGGATAATGTATTAATACACCCAGTCACTACAAAGATACAGGTGTCCTTACTAACTCATTTGCAGAAGAGGAAGGAAACTGCTCAGGGATATCACCATGAGGACAATGATGACTTTAAAACAGTTACAGAGCTTAATGGTTGTGATATTGCAAACAGGACGCACATTTTGAAATATTTGTATTCTGAACAGGCTTCCTTCTTTTCACTCTGTCATTTAGGTTAGTATTGAGGAGTAACTACAATTTCGTTCTTCCATCCTAAGGCACAAAGGTAAAACTGCAAAAAATGTGGCAAAGAAATCAATTTTATATTTGGTGCAAATACAACATCACTGAGTACCACTCTTCATATTTTCAAGCATGATGGTGGCTGCATCATGTTGTGGGATTGCTAGTCATCGGCACGGGCTAGGGAGTTTTTAGGATAAAAAGTAACGTAATAGAGCTAAGCACAGGAAAAATCCTAGAGGAAAATGTGGTTCAGTCTGCATTTCAACAGACACTGGGAGGCAAATGTACCTTTCAGCAGGACAATAACCTAAAACGCAAGGCCAAATATACACTGGAGTTGCTTACCAAGATGACATTGAATGTTCCTGAGTAGCTTACAGTGGTTCCTCCGGCACACCTTGCAGGCTGCTGCACAATTCTATGGCACGTTATTTAAGTGTCAGCCATTGTTGCCATTAATGCTAGTTAGTGCAAGTTTGACCACCAGAGGGCATCTTTGAAAAGCATTGGACCTTTTTTATATGGGCTGTATTAGAGAATTTACAACCTTTTTTATATGGGCTGTATTAGAGAATTTACAACCTTTTTTATATGGGCTGTATTAGAGAATTTACAACCTTTTTTATATGGGCTGTATTAGAGAATTTACAACCTTTTTTATATGGGCTGTATTAGAGAATTTACAACCTTTTTTATATGGGCTGTATTAGAGAATTTACAACCTTTTTTATATGGGCTGTACTAGAGAATTTACAACCTTTTTTATATGGGCTGTATTAGAGAATTTACAACCTTTGTTATATGGGCTGTATTAGAGAATTTACAACCTTTTTAATATGGGCTGTATTAGAGAATTTACAACCTTTGTTATATGGGCTGTATTAGAGAATTTACAACCTTTTTTTGTAATAACATAGTATATGGGATTGTTTTGAAGAAATGTAGCTTAATTAATTTGATTCATATTATGGTGTTTCTATTCCAAGAAAAACGTAAATCACAACCCTTCGCTACAGTACTACAATAAGAGCTAAATAACCCTAACATGTCCACACCCTAACTGTAGTCTAACCAATACCCAAACGGAGATTCAGTGAAAATGAAAATCTAATCCATTTATCAAGACCAGTCCCCATGCTTGTCTCAGAGCAGCATGAAACGGTGCTGAAATAGTTGACCACACGCGGGTAGGCTATTGCTTCTATCTTCAATATGCTTTAAATGCCACAATGTCACAAATAATAGAACGCACACAATTCTTAAAACTCTGAGAAGGGTAATAAGAGGTGATCTGCACTGCATATTAAACTGACATTCTTATTGCTATATTCCACGCGTTACTGTGTGTTTCGATCCTCTCGCTCTTTCTCGCAAACACACTTGCTGTCTTGACCTCTAAATGCTGTCTTTTCAAAATGTGTATCTTCCTTACCAATTACTTTTAAAGCTCTGGATTTACAAATGTGCGCTTTTCATTTTGTTTTTGTTAAATCCAGTTCGAATTTAAGTATAACTTCTGTATGACTGAAGGCTTTAGTGAGAGTTATAATGCTTTAATATTAAATCATTTATGCCCTCCGAATTCATACGGGGCATTTTTGGTGGAATTGTTGTTAGGGCAAATATGCTCTGTGAGAATATCTAATAATAATAATTGCTTTGTAAATAAGTATGCATTATGAAAGGATTAGATTATTAATTAGGTTAGGTTTGAGTGCAATCTAAGTGTCACATGATCTCAGTATATATACACCTGTTCTGAAAGGCCCCAGAGTCTGCAACACCATTAAGAAAGGGGCACCACCAAGCAAGTGGCACCATGAAGACGAAGGAGCTCTCCAAATAGGTCAGGGACAAAGCTGTGGAGTAGTACAGATCAGGGTAGGGTCATAAAAAAATATCCAAAATGTTGAACAACCCACGATGCACCATTAAATCCATTAAAAATGGAAAGAATATGGCACCACAACACACCTGTCAAGAGAGGGCCACCCACCAAAACTCACAGACCAGGCAAGGAGGGCATTAATCAGATTGGCAACAAAGACACCAAAGATAACCCTAAAGGATCTGCAAAGCTCCACAGCGGAGATTGGAGTATCTGTCCATAGAACCACTTTAAGCCGTACACTTCACAAAGCTGGGCGTTACGGAAGTGTCTCCAGAAAAAAAAACATTGCTTAAAGAAAAATGCCAAAAAGGCATGAGAGAGACTCCCCAAACAAATGGACGAAGGTACTTCCAATCCAAGATGGCGTAGCAGTCAGATGTCTTTTGTCCTCGTCTTGTCGTGTCCCGCCAGTATACATGTTTTTTTTTCGCATATCTTTTTATATTTTTTCTAAAACTCAACTTCAAAACACTCTCCTGCAACCCACCTCACCCAATGTGGTGCAGATCTGTTTTTTCTAAAGTATTATTCACCTCGTATTCGGAATCCCCCAACAGCAGCTAGCCAGCTCACTAGTAAGCTAACCACTGCTAGCGGTCATCAGCTAACCTTTAGCTCGGAAAGCTCTCGCCGGTTTGTACAACGCGACTCAAACCAGAGCATAACGGACATATTTTCTCTCCACATCCCCGGATTCCTACCGCAAGCTCTGGACATTTTTACCTGGATCTTCGCAGTTAGCTAGCTGCTATTCGAGTACTGGCTAACGTCGGTCGCAGAGCAAGCACCAATTAGCCTGGAGATAGCCCATGCTAGGCCCTTTCTCCCGGCTAGCTAAAAGAGGCCCATCAAGGCCCATCAGCCACTCCTGGGCTACAATACCCGGACCCCTTCTACTGCCGGTACGGGAGCTGTATAGATCCATCGGCCAATTTCTTGGGCCACTATACCTATTTTGCCAATTGGACTTGGACCCCTCTGCTACTCGAAACACTACTAATCCATCACGACTGGTCTATCGACGTCATCGCACGCAGAGGCCAAAACATACTTTTCTCCATGGAGACGTCCCTATAAGGCCCTTCTGCTAGCTTTGCTAGCCCCAGCCTGCTAGCTGCCTGAATCGCCGTGTCTCCAGCCAGCCCAACCACTCACTGGACCCCTATTGATGGGGTATGTATGTCGGTTTGAAGTGTATTGAAATAGATTATACAAGTGGTTAGGCATTTTCAACACACAAATGTTTCTTTAAGAGAAGTAGTACATTTCTCTTCAACCTTCAACCATGAAAGACTATCATGCATGTTATTGATGTAAGTTCTGTATGTCCAGCTAAGGGCAAGGTGTGCTGCCCTGTTTTGAGCCAGCTGCAGCTATGCTAGGTCTTTCTTTGCTGCACTTGACCATATTAACTGACTAATCAAGATGGGACAAGAAAAGAGCCTGAACAACTAGTATAGTTGATGTGTCTAAAACGCAGAACATTTTTCTATAACAGACATACCTCTCCCCATCTTCACAACTGTAGCTGCACAAAAATACAATTTCTAACTAAATCAATATGGAATTCAAATTTGAATTATGTATGCCTCACTCCAGGGCTCCCGTAGATATGGCTACCTCTGGGTATATTTTAAGAGGAACGCCCATTTCATTTTATGACACCATCTGTTAACCTCAGTCACTGAGGAGATTTGGATATTTGGTCTCCTTAACTGCTTCGGGGAAAAAGGCTGCAATGAATTCAGCGACGTTAGAGTTTTAACCTAGTTAACCCACTCTTTTCTGAGTGTGTGAAAGTTATACTGGAATATACATGAAGCATTAACGTGAAGATGGTTTCTTCAGCATAGTTCATTGTCAATCGTAAAGTTTCAAAAAAGGCCTGCGTGTAGTACTCTTTACGATAATGTGGTGAACAAAAAAAAAACATACATTTGGGATATTATAAGAAAAATAACAGAAAACAAATGGGGGAGAGTCAAATATATAAATTGTGTGAACTACAAAAACAACACGGAGCAATATTTAAATCATGCCTCATGGGCCCATAGATAGATTATTTTCTCATTTCAAAACGTATTTCTCCTTGACAAGAAAAAAAAAGCTTCAAGAAAGCCTAGGGGGGTGCAGGAAGGTTTAGAATAACATTTGGAGTCTGGAGAGTGAAGTCCCACAGCATAGACAATCCCGACTGACCTCTTCAAACCCATGGTAACGGACACAATTTATTTCAGGACCAACAGTTGAAGTTTTGATAACTTTATTTTCTTACTTCCCGGAGGAAGTCAAAGTTGATTGTAATGGTAAAAATGGTAAAAATCTAATTTTCATTATGTCCCAGAGAGGAGCTGGGAAAGCAAAGGCCTTTTGACCCAAAAAGTCTGTGATATGCCCATCTTGTCCTCTTCTGTCCTTGTAGACTCCATCATAGACTGAGAAACACGGCCATTCTAAAGCTAGCCGACATGAATATTATGGCTTTCTGTCTTATTTATAACACATTTGGCCATAAGAGTTTGGGGAAACATATTTCCAGACAAATACGCCACCGGAATACGAGAAAGCTAAATATACTTTTGAACGCCTTTGAGGACATGGAATTTCATAAAGCTATATATATCAACTTACTTGGACCACTGTGGAGTTTGATTTAGCTGTGGACAACACTGTCCAGAATCACAAAGTGAATACAGAGGATCAATTATGGATGATTGACAGAGATAAACAGCCAAAAATTAAAGTTTAAAACACTCTCTCCCTCGCTTTAATAAAGCATCTCTGGCAAACTGGGCTGGCAACTCTGTCTCCCCAAAATCACTGCAGAAACATCCGTCAGCACAGTGCTGACTTGTTATTACATGTCCCATAACCTTTCAGCCTGAGGTGACACTTCACATCCAAAAGACTAAGAGATCTTCAATTACTGCTAACCTGGTTGCAATAAACCATCATCCACTCAACAGTGTTTTAGTGGGTTTACATGTCATCAGTTAAGTCATTATAGTGGCGTAAATAAATAATAACAACTAAATAATGTTTCAACGTCAGCAATTCTATTCTAATGAGACCAGGTTGGTTAAACCTCTTTCAGCTAGGGGACACTATTTTTATGTTTGGAAAAATAATGTTCCCAATGTAAATGGCCTGTTTCTCAGGCCCATATGCTAGAATATGCATATAGTTGACAGATTAGGTTAGAAAACACTGTAAAGTTTCCAAAACTGTCAAAATATTGTCTGTGAGTATAACAGAACTGATATTGCAGTAAAGCAAAATCAAACCAGGAAGTGGCTTCTATTTTGAAAGCTTCATGTTCCATAGCCTGCCTTTGCTCCATTTAAAGGGATATGAACCAGATTCCCTTCCCTATCGCTTCCTCAAGGTGTCAACAGTCTTAGACATAGTTTCAGGCTTTTATTTTTATTTTTTTAATGAAAGAGAAAGATAACATCGCGTCGGTGGATTGCTGGGTGTTCGCATGAGTTTTGCTTGCGCAACACAGTGGGGCAGCCATTGACTCTCCCTCTCCTACTGAAAAAGAGACAGTGCCGGTTGATATATTATATTATTATATATTATATATTTTAAAAACAACCTGATGATTGATTATAAAAAAACGTTTGACATGTTTCTGTGGACATTACCGATACTACTTGGAATTTGTGTCTGTGTTGTAGTGAACGCTCGATCCTGTGGATTTCTGAACATAACTCGCCAAACAAACGGAGGTATTTTGTATATAAAAATAATCTTTATGGAACAAAAGGCACATTTATTGTGTAACTTGTGAGTGAAAACATCCGAAGATCATCAAAGGTAAGCGATTAATTTTATTGCTTTTCAGATTTTCGTGACCAAGCTACTTTGATGCTAGGTGTTCATAATGTTTATCTCGTGATCGATAAACTTAAAAACGCTTGGATTGCTTTCGCTGTAAAGCATATTTGACACGACAGGTGGATTAACAAAATGCTAAGCTGTGTTTTGCTATATTACACTTGTGATTTCATGAATATAAATATTTTTTGTAATATTATTTGAATGCGGCGCTCTGCAATTCAGCGGTTGTTGATGACAATTACCCCGCTAACGGGATAGGTAGCGTCAAGAAGTTGAGGAACATACAATAACTGTGATTATACCTGTAGTAATTATATTGATGGTAGCTGGGCAGTAGATCGGCCTAATTTTTATGAAGGTTTGTCAATAGGCCCCGGCTGTTGGGAATATAGCTGCTCTTTTAGAAAGCGGAGGGCCTCTAAAATCGAAAGCGGAGAATACAGTATTTATAATTTTCGACATGCCTCTTTTCCAAACGTCAAGAAAATTCCTAGAGTTTTCAGAAGCTGGCTTCTGGGATTCAGCAAAGACCTTCGACAAAGCCGTTATTGCAGAGAAATGTACACCACGGATTCTTTAACAAACAAACAGCTACCGACGTCAACATTTCGTGGAGGTCGTTTTTGTTTCGAAGTTTGAATTTTCTGAAAACCCATCTCCTACAGTCAGTCACTTGGTGGGTGTTTAATTGTTTTCTCAGTCAGTCATTTTGTTCTCTTCCGACCGGAGACTGATGAGGTGGCTCCTATAAAGAAGCATCCCCACTTCAAAGCTACTATTAAGCCCATTACCGGAGCTATGTGTTACCTCCAGAGCACGTGGCTACAGGCATTAAGCCGGGGTAAAGCTGGCGAGACCGATAGACACAGACGCCCTGGCAGTAGCTGTGAGATCACTACAATGCTCCATCTTGACTCTCCAGGCCTGACCTAGAAGAGGAGAAAACTCCTAGCGTCAGCAGCAATCCACGGCTGCCTGCACACAAAGGCCCCCAAATTGCCCAAGAGAAAATGTTAGTCATGCTATGAAGATTTTCCCACATAATGAAAAGTTGGAGCCAAGTTCAATTTTGGTCTAAATCTGTCTGGGGGATCTGAGTCGAGCAAGTCGAGCAAATTCAATATGAAAGTCACTGCTGGGATTTGAAGAGAGTCAGACTGTAATATTAAAGGCTTAGCACGAGGAACTCCAAAGCCGGGCTTTTGAATGTGTGAAGCAGTGTGTTCCCTGTGTAGAACCTAAGAACGCTCTTACTTCCTTTTATTAGGAAGGTATTGGTGGAGCATCAGGACAGGTAGTGGTATGTAGCTCAGAGGGGGTGAGCTCTAACCCTGCCAGAGGACAATTACCCCCAGATAGTGAACTTAGAAGTGGGAAGCAGAGCAAGCAAAATATAAATGTACATGACAAAAGCCTGTCGAGTTTGTGCATGAGTGGGTGTGAAAAAAAGTTCAGAAATACGTCTTTGCTTTCTGAATTCCTTCTGCTGCCAGCCCTGTGACACTTCTCTCACACTGCAACACCAGAGAAGAAATATATATATATTAATCGGTGAAAAAACAGAAACTACCACCATTAGATACACCACCACACATTAACTCTCCATACATACATTGGAAAATAAGATGCCATGATTATCTGTGAGTTGGCATCTTGCTTCAAGTCTGCGGATTAAAAGTGAATGAAACAACTTATTGGAGAGTGGCGAGAGACAGAGTCGTGATAAGTGTAAATGAAGAAGTGAATGTCCAAACTAAAGAAGGGGGGGGGGGGACTTGGCTGTCCACAAACAGCAGTTGTTTAATGAATTTCTAAGTCCCACTTATTGGTCTTTCGTTTCTTGTTTGAATAGCACAGCAACTTTCTTAATCATTCTTCAAACACATAGCCGAAAGAAAACAAAGCATCCAAAGTGTTTTTGGACAGCCGCGTTTAGCATTCATGATCTATCGTGGTGGTTCGGGGTCATTTTGTACTGGTCAAATAATTATGCTGCATTGATCTTTCTCCCTGTGTTATTATCACACACTGCAATATACATTTCTCACACGGTCTCTGAAAATACAGGTAACTGCCAAACTAAAGGAACCACCAACATAAATTATGTTAATAGGGCATTGAGCCAGAACAGCTTCGATGCACCTTGGCATAGATGTGTCTGGAACTCCATTGTAGGAATGCGACGCCATTCCTCCATGAGAAACTCCATCATTTGGTGTTTTGTTGATTGTGGTAAACTCTATCTCAGGTGCCATTCCAGAATCTCCTATAAGTGTTCAATTTGGTTAAGATCTGTTTACAGACGGCCATGGCATATGGTATACATAGTTTTCATGCTAATCAAACCCAGCAGTGACCACTCGTGCCCTGTTGGTGGGGGCACTGTCATCCAATGTGGGGCATAGCCATGGTGGCCAAAATAATGGCCTGTCCAGCATTTTTATACATGACCCTACACATGATGGGATTTTAATTGCTTAATTAACTCAGGAACCACACATGTAGAAGCACCTGCTTTCAATATACTTTGTATCCCTCATTTACTTAAGTGTTTCCATCCTTTGTGGCAGTTAGCTGTATGTTACACTGGGCTGAGTGATCAGCAAGTGTGGAGAGAGTTGAGCTGCATTCTACACTATCAAAATGGATAGACAGATAAAACACCATAGTGCCCTGTGTTCAACTACATTTCCAAATGTAGATATCAGCCATTTGTATAAGAGTACCTTAATAAATATAGAATAGAGCTATCACAGAATTACAATCTGATAGATACGGAATATATATTTACTAACGCAATCATTTACGCCAAAGGAATTTAAAATGAATTCATTGGAACATATGTTGTTGTTCAAACACAGGCATACAGTTTGACTACCATGGCAAATGAGAGAAGAAGAAGTGAATAACTGGAGAACTTGTGAGTAATGAGCCCATGGCAAAACTGTAGGGTGATTTGCATTTTTTCTGCAAGCAATGTTCCTCCCTATACTGAAGAACTCACAACAAGTTAGAGCAACAGAAATAGCCAAAGCTGGTGGTCAGGTCACTAAGCTGGTAGTCATTGAAAGCAACAACTGAGCAGCCGCATAACATTTTGGCAGTGTAATATTCAAGGTGGGAACTTTGTAGGTGTTCATTCTACCCTGGCCAGAAAGTACTTTTTACATAGGATATTTCATCCAAGATAATGGGCGTCTACCTTTGTTTAAGTTTAATAATTAATTTAACTACCATGAAAGAGCACTTGCAATGAAGCCTGTCCTTACGTAGTCCACAGGTGGTAGGTACTGGAATTCAAAAATACAATGCATTACGCAGCTGTGTTTTGCATGGCTGTTCCCAGCACACCGACTATGGCAGAGAAAAGGTTACATTAACATAGTGCAATCAGAACACAGGCCGGCAAGTTTGATTTCCTGTGTGTTGTGATCCGTGACAATTAAGTGCATTCATATTAATTGTGAGTAACCTTCGCTATGCTCCAAGAGGCCAACATGTCCCCTCTATCTCCTCCTCTGCTCCCTTCGCTTTCAGTAAAACAATGAGAGGCCTGAAGAGGAGCAGCGGGGTGGGCTTCAAACAGCGCTGTGCTTCTCCCAGCCCCCCCCATCTCACCCCAGGGTGCCTTTCTCCTGGCTAAGCTTGGCCTTCCGTGGGCGTCCAAGACGCTGCCGCAGAGCGCCGCTCCCTCCCTCTGTGGTCACAAGTTCACCGGTTTGAAAACATCCAGAGGGCGAACCTGGCCTCCCTCGGTCCCCTTGGCACTAACTGGCCTTTTGCCGTGTGAGGAGGAGTGGTGTGATTTTCATAGCTAGCGGTGCTGAACTTTACAGCTCGGCAAGGTGCAAAGGGAGCGTTATGTGGGTCTTTCAAACAGAAATGATTTACGCCAATTTCCTGATTAATGTGCAGGCAGACAGAAGGTAAACAGCACAAAGGCAGGTCTGGGAACAGTTTTTCTGTTATCAGATAAAGCCAAACAATACAAATATGTCTTTATCTTAATGAAAGCAAGAACTTGGGAGGTTACCTTGAGGTGGAGTATTTATCCATCATTGGTTGGATTTTTTCAAAGGAAGAGAAAAAGAAAGTTTTGCTGTTTACCTTGTTTTTCCAACTATGGTTTCTAGCTACACTGTTACTCAGCCACAGTGAGAAAGATGGGCGGGGGAATTTTCTGCAGAAATCTATTAATCGCTTTGGAGTGCAGAGCACGTTGTGTTGTTCTGTGGGTGTGCATGATCTTTCCAGTGAGACCACACCAAAGCCTAGTCGTTTTCCAAGCTGTTAGAATGCTAGGATATTGCCTCCGCTGTATCTCCCAGAACAAATAAAGGGCCCTCTGGGGCTACTGCCGGGCCATCTCCGAGGATTGGGGGTCGGTCATAAAAGAAGATCTGCCACTCATCTGATAATCACTTTATATGCACCATTCATTGATTCGCATTAAAAAACATCTCTTCGACAGTGGGGCTTGGTGAATAATTGAGAGTGTTCGGCTGTCATTGAGGGTTCCTCCGGGCTGTTGGGACCAAATTAAATTTGAACATCCCTATCTACAAGAACGGAAGATGAGAACTTTGTGGGTGGAAAAAGGCTCTCACAATGCAGTTGCCGTGGCCTAATTATGGTTGAGTGACAGGACCATCAAAGCTTGCTATAAACGGGCACAGGACAGAGAAAAACTGAATTATCTTAACATTAACTATTATCAAAACAGATTAAAAATAGGGGGCTGTGGGCAGCGAATGCCACTCTTGGTGATGGGGGAAACGGAGAGATATTAAAGACACTCGATCTTATGGTGAGGGCCGCCATGCTTATTAAGGTCTCAGAGACAGAGAATGGCTGGCTTTCTGATGTGGAAAAGAGGGACTTCCTATCTATTAGAACCTAATGGATAGAGTGGTGATGGAATGACAGGCTATGGACTTCCACTCTATGCTTGTTTTAAATGGGCAATGCTATGGGCTATTCTTGTTCAACCAAGCCCATCGCTCTGTGTGAATCAGAGCCTAAGAGATCTCCTGACATAGATCCAATTAGCAAATGGAAGGTATCCAGCAGATGCCAACTTCTTCTGTGTTCACACTGGCAGCCCAATTCTAATATTTTTACCGCTAATTGGTGTTTAGACCAATCACATCAGATCTTTTTCAGAGATTGGTCTGATTGGTCAATAGACCAATTAGTGGAAATAATATCAGGATTGGACTGCCTGTGTGAACGCAGCAATAGATGAAGCAAATGAGGTCTGCATAAACTTTTTGTCAGAACTGTACTGAGAATTGAGTGAACGTCAGTAGATGTTCCCCCATGAGGAGGGTAGAACATAACCAGAGGAACAGGTTGGCCAGAATGGAGGTTCATTTATGGGCACTTTGCACTTAAGTCAGTAAGAGAGTAAGGACCATACCTGACAGGGTTACTGGTGAGAGAGACACGAAGGGACTCCAGGCAGATGAGCAGCTTGTCCTCACTGATGCCAGAGCGCAGTTCATGGACATACTCTTGTGATGACAGTGTACACTCATGCTTGCTGTTCCTCAGTCCTCCCTGCAGAAAAAACGCACAGAAGAGATTCATTATTATAATACGGAAACTGTAGTCTTATTACTCTGTTGAACATTAACCAGAAAATAGTTGCCAATCCTAACACAGGGGAACATACCAAAGGTATTACAAATACTAGATCAACAGAAAGAAAACAATAGAAACACAGAGAAATTGTGGATCACAGTGATTTGATCCATAATTTACATGGTAAACAGGGTAATGTCATTGACAACCTCCCAGTGGTGCTACCATGAAGAGGAGCCAAAACTTTGCCTTCCATCACTGTATTCAGAGTGAGGGATATGAACGGGGATATGAACGGGGATAGGGAACGGGGATAGGGAACGGGGATAGGGAACGGGGATAGGGAACGGGGATAGGGAACAGAGATAGGGATGCTCCGGATGTGTTCTAACTTCCCTCAATCAGCTAAGGCTGAACTGACACGGAGGTCTATCCCACAGGGAGCTGCCAACCCTCCCGACTAACATGCATGCTGATCACTAGCGGCCATGCTTCCTCTAAATGGATTCCTGTGTAGAACTTTAAAAGAAAGGCTGGCACATGTTGCACAGACCCTCCCTGCAGCTGGCAAAGACAAACAGACACTTTCATCTCGCATGAACATACCGCTACACAATACTGGTGGTTTTATTGGGTTTCACTGTTGTAGAGCTACTGTGAAATAGCTGATGAGTCGATGCCTCATATCTAAAACAGCATGTCTGTGGTCAAAGACGACTGCGGGAAGGGGCGCATCCAGGACTAGTGACTGAATTGTGTATGGGTAAACAAAAAACTAATCACTGAGTCTATCATGTATATTACAGGGCCTGTCCAAACAGTCCCCCTAGACTGGTTATGTCATGACTTTCCCCCATCTGTTCAGATCAATTTGTTTTACCTGCCTAGATGACTGAATAGCACGGTATACACTAGAGGTCGTCCGATTAATCGGAATGGCCGATTAATTAGGGCTGATTTCAAGGTTTCATAACAATAGAAAATTGGTATTTATGGGCGCCAATTTGCCGTTTAAAAATTATACCTTTATTTAACTAGGCAAGTCAGTTAAGAACACATTCTTATTTTCAATGACTGCTTAGGAATGGTGGGTTAACTGCCTCGTTCAGGGGCAGAACGACAGATTTTCACCTTGTCAGCTTGGGGGATTCAATCTTGCAACCTTACAGTTAACTAGTCCAACGCAATAACGACCTGCCTCTCTCTCGTTGTAGTCCACAAGGAGACTGTTACACGAATGCAGTAAGCCAAGGTAAGTTGCTAGCTAGCATTAAACTTACCTTATAAAAAACAATCAATCATAATCACTAGTTAACTGCACATGGTTGATGATATTACTAGATGTTATCTAGTGTGTCCTGCGTTGCATATAATCTGACTGAGCATACAAGCATACAAGTATCTAAGTATCTGACTGAGCAGTGGTAGGCAGAAGCAGGCGCGTAAACATTCATTCAAACAGCACTTTAGTTCGTTTTGCCAGCAGCTCTTCGTTGTGCGTCAAGCATTGCGCTGTTTATGACTTCAAGCCTATCAACTCCCAAGATGAGGCTGGTGTAACGAAGTGAAATCGCCAACTAGTTGGCGCGCTAATAGTGTTTCAAACTTCACTCGCTCTGAGCCTTGGGGTGGTTGTTTCCCTTGCTCTGCATGGGTAATGCTGCTTCGATGTGGCTGTTGTCGTTGTGTTGCTGGTTCGAGCCCAGGGAGGAGCGAGGAGAGGGACGGAAGCTATACTGTTACACTGGCAATACTAAAGTGCCTATAAGAACATCCAATAGTCAAAGGTTAATGAAATGCAAATGGTAGAGGGAAATAGTCCTATAATTCCTATAATAACTACAACCTAAAACTTCTTACCTGGGAATATTTAAGACTAATGTTAAAAGGAAACACCAGCTTTCATAAGGAACTGAAAAGTTAGCTTTCTTACATAGCACATATTGCACTTTTACTTTCTTCTCCAACACTTTGTTTTTGCATTATTTAAACCAAATTGAACATGTTTCATTATTTACTTGAGGCTAAATAGATTTTATTGATATATTATATTAAGTTAAAATAAGTGTTCATTCAGTATTGTTGTACAAATAAAAAAATTAAAAAAATTGTCCGATTAATCGGTATCGGCTTTTTTGGTCCTCCAATAATCGGTATCTGCGTTGAAAAATCATAAATCGGTCAACATCTAGTATACACTCCCACCAGTATCTAAACCCAAGACAACTGAATAGCACAGTATACACTCCCACCAGTATCTAAACCCAAGATGACTGAATAGCACAGTATACACTCCCACCAGTATCTAAACCCAAGATGACTGAATAGCACAGTATTTACTCCCACCAGTATCTAAACCCAAGATGACTGAATAGCACGGTATACACTCACACCAGCATCTAAACCCAAGATGACTGAATAGCACGGTATACACTCACACCAGTATCTAAACCCAAGAAGACTGAATAGCACAGTATACACTCTCACCAGTATCTAAACCCAAGATGACTGAATAGCACGGTATACACTCACACCAGTATCTAAACCCAAGATGACTGAATAGCACGGTATACACTCACACCAGTATCTAAACCCAAGATGACTGGATAGCACGGTATACACTCACACCAGTATCTAAACCCAAGATGACTGAATAGCACGGTATACACTCACACCAGTATCTAAACCCAAGATGACTGAATAGCACGGTATACACTCACACCAGTATCTAAACCCAAGATGACTGAATAGCACGGTATACACTCACACCAGTATCTAAACCCAAGATGACTGAATAGCACGGTATACACTCACACCAGTATCTAAACACAAGATGACTGAATAGCACGGTATACACTCACACCAGTATCTAAATCTAGGACAAAGAGCCAAGACAAATAAATAGTGAGTTCTGTCAATCCATTCTCTGTTCTTGTACTCCCTGACATTTGTCATGTGAACAATTCTACAATGAAACAAACAAAAATACATTGAATTCCAATCTTGTAAATCACCTTGTCAGATTACCTGACAGAAGGTGGCATTGTAGACAGAATTCTTTCAGAAAGACATTGTTTTATTTGTCACAACCTGAGAAAAACAACCTGCCAGCCAAAGTTGGACAAAAACAAGGAATATGTTATTTTTATTGATTTTGTATTTAACCTTTATTTAACCTTTATTTAACTAGTCAAGTCAGTTAAGAACAAATTCTTATGTACAATGACAGCCTACTCCGGCCAAAACCCGATGACGCTGGGTCAATTGTGCGCCACCCTGTGGCACTCCCAATCACAGCCAGATGTGATAGAGCCTGGATTCGAACCAGGTACTATAGTGATGCCTCTTGCACGGAGATGCAGTGCCTTAGATCGCTGCGTCACTCGGCAGCCCAAAAGGTGGCATATCAACCTAACCCAGTTACAGGTACAACTGAATTAATGGAGGTGGAGGAGGTGAAGAAACCGTATCAGAAATGTCTCGATTGCAGTTGAATGATCTTGAATCTGTTCATCTCTGAACTTAGCCGGTTCCACACCAAGCATGTTGCACTAATAGGCAGTTTGGGGATAATAAGCGGCTTCTTTCATCTGGAGGGAAGAGAGGTCTGGTAGCCGTCTCCCGCATGGCAGAATCAAAGAGAAAGAATCTGTCTGGTCTATGTGAGAGGAAGGAAGGACATCAGCGAGCTAATGACATTGTGGAGAAAAAACATCTAAGCTCATGGGGTGATTCTTGTTATAGTGAAAGGATACGTTTGGTCAGTATTGCACAACACACACACACACACATATATACACTATATCTATATATATAATCTATATATATATATATATATATATCTCTACTTCAATCAGTGTAGATGAAGGGGAGGAGTCAGGTTAAGTAAGGATTTTCAATCCTTGACACAACTGAGACATGGATTGTGGTTGTGTGCCATTCAGAGGGTGAATGGGCAAGACAAAAGTTTTAAGTGCCTTTGAACGGTGTATGGTAATAGGTGCCAGGCGAACCGGTGTGTGTGTGTAAAGAACTGCAACGGTGCTGCGTTTCTCATGCTTAACAGTTTCCCGTGTGTACCAAGAATGGTCCACCACCCAAAGCATATCCAGCAAACTTGATTCAACAGTGGGAAGCATTGGAGTCAACAGGGGCCAGCATCCCTATGGAGTGGAACGCTTTCAACACCTTGTAGAGTCCATGCCCAGATTAATTGAGATGGTTCTGAGGGCAAAACTCAGTATTAGGAAGATGGTCCGAATGGTTTGTACACTCAGTGTATATATAAAACAACATTAAACAAAAAGTAGCATAGCTATGAATAATTTAAAGGTTAAAGAAACCCTGCTTCTATGAATCCATGTACAGTACGTAATCGATCATATTATCCTCCAAATCGCAATATGCAATCTATCATCATACAAAATTGTCCAATAGTGTGATTAGATGTTTGAATTGTTTTGTTGCATCACTTACATGACTTCCTCCACAGACATTCTACCTGACTTAATCACTACCACCCTCGCTGGAAAGTTAGCAGAGCTGCTTAAATAAAAGGAAAGATTTTACGCAAGCTCAAATTATCTGCACTTACATGTACATTATTCATCCTGTAAAATTTAATTCCCTGTCTTCTTCTTTCTCTCTTTAACCAATTCTGCTTGCCCTCTCTTTCTCTATTTCTTCTCATACCACCTCTCTGCCTTGCTATAATTCTTATTGATCTCTGCACTCTATTCATCTTTGTCCTCTTGCTGTTCTGGAAATGTGGAGGGCACTGACATGACTGGCTGTGCGCTTACCTGACTGACTAATAGATGTTATCAGGCCACTTGGAAAGGTAATCAGCCTACTCATTACTCTGGATTGGAATATTCCCAAAGTGCTCCCTCTTTCTGGGACCTCTTCCCATGACTCTTGGCCCTCTATCTCTCCCATGCGAAGGTCTTTCTAGACCTTTTTTTAATTGATAGCAAGTTCCCATTTAGAACTGAATAAATCTTCACTGAATAGTCAACGCTCAGTTTACAACTGTATTTCTTTACCTGTAACCTCTCCCTTTCTCCAATACACCTGGACCTCTGCTCAAAGCAAACCCAACATGTTTGTATGTTTCACACAAGTTACAGACACATAAATACCCCCAAGACATGCTAACCTCTCACCATTACAATAACAGGGGAGGTTAGCATTATTGGGGAGGTATGACATTTGTGCGTCTAACTTTGTCACTCATCATTATTCAGGTAATTATGCCAGGTCGCAATTGTAAATGAGAACTTGTTCTCAACTTGCCTACCTGGTTAAATAAAGGTAAAATAAATAAAATTATTCAAGATTAATTCAGGACTATCCATAATCATGGTAGCATCCACATTAATGTAGAAGTGTTTAGACACATGTTCTATTCTTATTTACAATTTTTAAAAAGTAACTCTAAAATGACAAAACATTATTTACCATTAATTTCTATGGGCACAAAATAATCTGAAACAAGACCAAAACAAACAGCAAATATATCCAGAGTCACAAGCTTGATGTACTGTAATCATTGCGTGCTATGAATATGGGACCAAATACTAAACATTTGACTACTTTATACACATAAGTAAATTCGTCCCAATAATGTCGGTCCCCTAAAATGGAGGGACTATGAACAAAAAGTGTTGTAATTTTTTAACAGTTCACCCGATATGGATACAGATAGCCTCAAATTAAAGCTGGCAGTTCGCACGTTAACCTCACAGTCATTAATTATATCATTTCAAATCCAAGGTCCTGGAATACATAGCCAAAACAACAACAAAAATGGTTACTGTCTGAATACTTTTGGAGCTCACTGTATGTACAGTGTGGTGTCCCTCAGGGCAGTAGCCTTAAGCCGTTACTCTTCTCTATTTTTATAAATGATTTGCCACTGGTCTTACAAGAAGCTGGAATGACTATGTATGTGGATGATTCCACACTATGTCACCATCCAAAGCCAGTGAGCGCACTGAAATTCTAAATAAGAAGTTACAGTCAGTAGCAAAAAAAGGTGATTAATAAACTAGTCTTAAATATATCTAAAACTAAAAGCATTGTATTTGGTTCAAAACATTCTCTAAGACCTAAACCTCAACTGGAGTTGTGCATAAAGTGTGTGACCATTGAGCAAGTTGAGGATGGTCAAATCATATTAACACAGTTGCTGTGAAGATGGGGGGGGGGGTATTGTCTGTTATAAAAATCAACTGTACTAATTGTTCAGAGGCTCTGGTCTTGTCCGATCTTCATCACTGTCAGGTAATATGATCAAGTGCAGAAAATAAAAAACCTAGCATAGCTGCAGCTGGTTTAAAACAGAGCATCATGCCTTGCCCTTAACTGCACATACAGAACTAACAACAACATACAAGCCAGTCTTTCCTGGTTGAGGGTTGACCAGAGAGTAACTGCTTCTCTGGTGTTTATGAGAAATGAAAATTGAGTGATGAAAATTCCAGATTTCAGATAACCTCCAGCTCAGACACCAATTCATACCCCACAAGACAGGTCCAAAAGAAATTCATGGGAACACAGTATTATAGTGAGCCATGATCGCATGGAAGACCCTTCCATCTTCAATTACTCAAGCAAACAGAAAAATTATCTTTATAAAATGGATTTTACAACATCTCATGGAACCGCAGGGACTGTGAGGGGACAAACGCACGCACGCACACACAGACACACTAACAAACATTTTTTGGGTTCTATTGTTTGTGTTATAATAATTTTGTATTGTTTATATATCATTGTATTTAACATGTGTGGCATTGTCCTTGTCTATCCCCGCCCCCAAAAATCTTGGTCGACCGAAAGTCATCTGTTCTTTTGACCAATTGATTGGTGTATTTTCCATATATAGATACACCCTGTGTGTTTTAATAAAATCAACTTCACGCTTGGCTGATGCTAATTGATGAAATAAGACACAAGACTCAAGAGGGAGCCAGAGATCAAGAAGAGAAAAACCTTAACCTTACCGGACCATCCTCCTCCTCCTGCTGGCTTTCGCAGATTCTGCCATTACTCTCCTGAAGTTGCCGGTAATAGGTTACAAGAGGAGACGGCAACCTTTCTCATGTGGAATGCCAATATATCTTACAATATCTACCGACATGCGTGCCAGTTATGGTTTTCATTTAATTTATAATAATGTTTTCGTATCTAAAAACCTAAACTTCTATTGCCAACTACTGTATTTAAAATAATCTACATAAAGCCAACAAATACAAACATTGTAGCATGCAGGTAGAAAATATCCTGACAAAAATAAATATCACATTGGCTGTGTGTGGTCTGTCTGCAACAAACTTGAAACATTGTATCAACTATCAACTTGGGTCTAGCCCGAAGCTTGCTCTAGCAACATTGTATAAAATATTCTGGTCCCTCAGAGTTTCCTGCTCCAGTGAGCTTGGGACAGACACAGCTGTAGGCTATTTTTCACAAGGGATAAGAGCTCATCAGGTAGACCTATTTGATGATTTTTCCACTGGATCAGAGCATGACATTTTTCCTTTTCATGTTGAGTGGTTATCGACAGGGAGAGAGATGGAAATATTTTTCTAATTCATTCAGAAACTATTGTCATTCTCAATGGATTTTAAAACAGACTTTGTTTGCTTCCTGTCTGAGGTGAAGAAAACATTACTTTGAGAAGCTTCACAGCTCATTAGTGGTGGTGCGTTAAGCCAATTAGAAATACTATCAGATCCCCAAATGGGCACCTAGAAGGCCGGCATCCCGGAGTCGCCTCTTCACTGTTGACGTTGAGACTGGTGTTTTTGCGGGTACTATTTAATGAAGCTGCCAGTTAAGGACTTGAGAGGGGTTTGTTCCTCAAACTAGAAACACTAATGTACTTGTCCTCTTGTTCAGTTGTGCACCGGGGCCTCCCACTCCTCTTTCTATTCTGGTTAGAGACAGTTTGCGCTGTTCTGTGAAGGGAGTAGAACACAGCGTTGTACGAGATATTCCGTTTCTTGGCAATTTCTCGCATGGAATAGCCTTAATTTCTCAGAACAAGAATAGACTGATGAGTTTCAGAAGAAAGTACTTTGTTTCTGGCCATTTTGAGCCTGTAATCGAACCCACAAATGCTGATGCTCCAGACACTCAACTAGTATAAAGGCCAGTTAATTTGCTTCTTTAATCAGTACAACAGTTTTCAGCTGTGCTAACATAATTGCAAAAGGGTTTTCTAATGATCAGTTAGCCTTTTAAAATGATAAACTCGGAATAGTTAACACAACGTGCCATTGTGATGGTTGCTGATAATGGGCCTCTGTACGCCTATGTAGATATTCAATTTGTTTAAAAATCAGCCATTTCCAGCTACAATAGTCATTTACAACATTAACAATGTCTACACTATTTCTGATCAATTTGATGTTATTTTAATGGACAACAATTTGCTTTTCTTTCAAAAACAAGGACATTTCTAAGTGACCGCAAACTTTTTGAACGGTAGTGTGTGTGTGTATATATATTTGCTACTCAACAAAAATAAATATTGGTCAACAAAAAACCAAACAATTGACCAGTTGACTAATTGGGTCAGCCCTAGTATCAGTGTTTTGTTACTTACTTGTCATATTTAATGTTTTGTGTGGACTCCAGGAAGAATAGATTTTGATTCTATGAAAGCTAATGGGGATCGGAATAAACAATGAAGTGTGTGTCTGCAAAGGATAATGACGCGTGTGTTCCAGTCGAGAATAATGACGCGTGTGTTCCAGTCGAGAATAATGACACGTGTGTTCGTGTTCCAGTTGAGAATAATGACGCGTGTTTTCCAGTCGAGAATAATGACGCTTGTGTTCCAGTGGAGAATAATGACGCGTGTGTTCCAGTGGAGAATAATGACACGTGTGTTCCAGTGGAGAATAATGACACGTGTGTTCCAGTGGAGAATAATGACGCGTGTGTTCCAGTGGAGAATAATGACGCGTGTGTTCCAGTGGAGAATAATGACGCGTGTGTTCCAGTGGAGAATAATGACACGTGTGTTCCAGTGGAGAATAATGACACGTGTGTTCCAGTGGAGAATAATGACACGTGTGTTCCAGTGGAGAATAATGACACGTGTGTTCCAGTCGAGAATAATGACGCGTGTGTTCCAGTCGAGAATAATGACGTGTGTGTTCCAGTCGAGAATAATGACGTGTGTGTTCCAGTCGAGAATAATGACGTGTGTATTCCAGTCGAGAATAATGACGTGTGTAAGAGGGGAAAATGCACATATTCACTCAGTGTAGAAAACATTAGGAACACCTGTTCTTTACATGACATGGACTGACCAGGTGAAAGCTATACTCCCTTATTGATGTCACCTGTTAAATCCACTTCAATCAATGTAGATGAAGGGGAGGAGACAGGCTAATTAATTATTAGCCTTGAGACAATTGAGACATGGTATGGGAGTAAGTGCCAGGCGAACCTGTTTGAGTGTGTCAAGAACTGCAACGATGCTGGGTTTTTCACACTCAACAGTTTCCTGTGTATATCATGGATGGTCCATTACCCAAAGGACATCCAGCAAACTTGACACAACTGGGAATTATTGGAGTCAACATCAGCCAGCATCCCTGTGGTATGCTTTTGACACCTTGTAGTCCATGCCCCGACGAATCGAGGCTGTTCTGAGGGTAAAAGGGGGTGTCAAGCAATATTAGGATGGTGTTCCTAATGTTTTGTACACAGTGTATTTTCTAGATTTTTTTTCTTCTTCCTCACAGCAATTCCCATCAGGCTGACCGCTCTGTACAGAAAGTCTACGGCTCTGGTTTCCCTATCCGTTGACCTTTACCTCTTGGAAACCAAAGACACAGGCCATAATAGGTTGCTTAATGACCCTGGCCCAAATCAATCCATTGGGATGATATCAACATTACCACCACCACACCGCACCAATCATGAGGGCAGCCAGCGATACCAACCAGGCTACTGGATAATTGAGTTTCCCCTTCAGGCCCAGGAAACATAGGCAAATGGACAAAAGAGACCCCAGAGAGGGAGTGAGGGAAGGATTGAGAGGGAGAAGGAGAGATGGGGAAAAAGAGAAATAGAAAGGGAGAGACAGAAAAGGAGACAGAGCAAGAGATGGAGAGGCGGAGGAGCATGACAAATCCGATGGCTAGAGGACAGATACAAGGCCTTTTGACCACAGCTGAAACAGCCTCATCTCCTGCCCTTATTGAATCCCGTATTCGTCGATAACAGTATTTCCTGCCAAAGAAAATAGTACTGGGGAGCAATTACCTCAGCGAGCCTGTCAATTTCATTTGGGGGATAGAGGGAACATGGCTGGTGTTCTTCTCCCCCCCTCTCTCTTCATCTATCTTTCCATCTCTACCTCACTTTATTACTCTACAGTATTGCTATTCATCCCTCTGGTTCTCCTCAACCAGCGCGAGGTGCCTGAAACCGGGGCAAAAGGAGAGGGAGTGCATGCCAAGGCAGGTTGCACCTCCACATGTCATCTTCACCTATAATGAGACAATAACAAGCTGGCAGCCTCCACTGCCGCCTGGTCCCCCACTCAACAAGAGTGATAGATACATTATTCAAGCTCTTTGTCAACTCACTGAGAAGTAGTGGGGAGGGCCTAGTGTCTGGAACAGTGCATCGGGAGATGCCTCTTTTTCTCTGCCTCTGTCCTTGGCTCTTTCACTGCCTGCCTCTCCCGCCTGCCACTCACACTCCCTGCCTTTCTCTCTCTCTTTGCCCCTCACACTCCCTGCCCATCTTGCCCTGCCTTTCTCCCTCTCTGCCACTCTCTCTCTCGCTCTCTGCCTGCCACTCGCTTTGTCTCTCTTCCTGCCTATATCTTCATCTCTGCCTCTTGTCCGTCTCTGATGTGTACAGGAAGGGCATAATTAGGAGCCGATGGGAGTAGATGATAGTAGTGCAACACCATGTTATTCCCCTCTGTGTTATTCCCCTCTGTGTTATTCCCCTCTGTGTTATTCCTCCCTTTGTTATTCCTCTCAGAGTAATTCATCTCAGTGTGAGATCACACAGTGCCAGAATGATCCTGTTAAATTGTTAGTGTCATCTCAATCTGTCTAGTCAGATAACCTGCCACTGATATGACTTTTTATTTTATTTATGTGAGTGACTGTATGCATTTTAACACCCAAATTTGTGACAAAACTAAATAATTATCAGGCAAGAGGTGATTAAATATCTTGTTGTGCTCCATGTGTGTGAAAGAGAGAGACCGACACTAACAGCTAATATCATTACGCAAACTTAACTTTATGACTCAAAGGAGGAACCTTAGACACAATATGAACAGAGCGAAGCCACAATGTCAGAGAAGCCACAATGTCAACAGAGCGAAGCCACAATGTCAACAGAGCGAAGCCACAATGTCAAAAGAGCGAAGCCACAATGTCAACAGAACGAAGCTACAATGTCAACAGAGCGAAGCCACAATGTCAACAGAGCGAAGCCACAATGTCAACAGAGCGAAGCCAAATGTCAACAGAGCGAAGCCATAATGTCAACAGAATGAAGCCACAATGTCAACAGAGCGAAGCCACAATGTCAGAGAAGCCACAATGTCAACAGAGCGAAGCCACAATGTCAACAGAGCGAAGCCACAATGTCAAAAGAGCGAAGCCACAATGTCAACAGAACGAAGCCACAATGTCAACAGAACGAAGCCACAATGTCAACAGAGCGAAGCCACAATGTCAACAGAGCGAAGCCACAATGTCAACAGAGCGAAGCCATAATGTCAACAGAGCGAAGCCATAATGTCAACAGAACGAAGCCACAATGTCAACAGAGCGAAGCCATAATGTCAACAGAATGAAGCCACAATGTCAACAGAGCGAAGCCACAATGTCAACAGAGCGAAGCCACAATGTCAACAGAGCGAAGCCACAATGTCAGAGAAGCCACAATGTCAACAGAGCGAAGCCACAATGTGAACAGAGCGAAGCCACAATGTCAACAGAGCAAAACCACAATGTCAACAGAGCAAAGCCACAATGTCAACAGAGCGAAGCCACAATGTCAACAGAACGAAGCTACAATGTCAACAGAGCGAAGCCACAATGTCAACAGAGCGAAGCCACAATGTCAACAGAGCGAAGCCATAATGTCAACAGAGCGAAGCCATAATGTCAACAGAACGAAGCCACAATGTCAACAGAGCGAAGCCAAATGTCAACAGAGCGAAGCCACAATGTCAACAGAGCGAAGCCACAATGTCAACAGAGCGAAGCTACAATGTCAACAGAGCGAAGCTACAATGTCAACAGAGCGAAGCTACAATGTGAACAGAGCAAAGCCACAATGTGAACAGAGCGAAGCCATAATGTGAACAGAGCAAAGCCATAATGTCAACAGAGCGAAGCCACAATGTGAACAGAGCAAAGCCACAATGTGAACAGAGCGAAGCCTTAATGTGAACAGAGGAAAGCCATAATGTCAACAGAGCGAAGCCACAATGTGAACAGAGCAAAGCCACAATGTGAACAGAACGAAGCCACAATGTGAACAGAGCGAAGCCACAATGTCAACAGAGCGAAGCCACAATGTGAACAGAGCGAAGCCATAATGTCAACAGAGCGAAGCTACAATGTGAACAGAGCAAAGCCAATGTGAACAGAGCGAAGCCACAATGTGAACAGAGCAAAGCCATAATGTGAACAGAGCAAAGCCACAATGTGAACAGAGCGAAGCCATAATGTGAACAGAGCGAAGCCACAATGTGAACAGAGCGAAGCCACAATGTGAACAGAGCAAAGCCACAATGTGAACAGAACGAAGCCACAATGTGAACAGAGCAAAGCCACAATGTGAACAGAGCGAAGCCATAATGTGAACAGAGCAAAGCCAATGTGAACAGAGCGAAGCCACAATGTGAACAGAGCAAAGCCATAATGTGAACAGAGCAAAGCCATAATGTGAACAGAGCAAAGCCACAATGTGAACAGAGCAAAGACACAATGTGAACAGAGCGAAGCCATAATGTGAACAGAGGAAAGCCATAATGTCAACAGAGCGAAGCCACAATGTCAACAGAGCGAAGCCATAATGTCAACAGAGCGAAGCCATAATGTCAACAGAGCCAAGCCATAATGTCAACAGAGCCAAGCCATAATGTCAACAGAGCCAAGCCATAATGTCAACAGAGCCAAGCCATAATGTCAACAGAGCGAAGCCATAATGTCAACAGAGCGAAGCCATAATGTCAACAGAGCGAAGCCACAATGTGAACAGAGCGAAGTCACAATGTGAACAGAGCGAAGCCACAATGTGAGCTGAAAGCATAATAGCTACATTCGGCAGTAGTAGTGTAATAATGAATTGAATCATATTAACATTCTGTCTCACTAAATAAATGCCAGGAAAAGTGGGGGAATAATGAAACATCTAATTACCTCATCTTTGTGTATGTGATTAATGAAAGTTACCAGAGCGCCCCACTGATCTTACGGAAAATAACACAGATACAATCTGCCGCAATTAGTGCACATCAAGCAGTATCAAAGCCAAGAGGAATTATTTTCTTCCTAAATTTCATCCTCATTAGGGGTTGAGTGACAGGCATGCAGAAGGTGTGGGGGGGGTTCATGCACGCACGGGTTCATGTATGTACACACACAGCCCATACGCACACACCCTTATGTAAACAAACATCTTGAGTAATAGAATGTTTGTTGTATAGCGGTTGCTACCCTAGGAGGACACAAAGGTCAGTGTGGATCAGTTGAGATGCTAGCTGCCTGGACAATGAATTTCTCTAGCACAGCAGTCCTGCCTAAAGGACAGCAGTGGCAGCCCCTGCTGCCTGAAGATAAGGACATTTCATCTGTCCGGGGAGGCTGCTCTCCACTGCTCAGTGAGCAATTTCTCACCAGGACCCCATGGCCATGCTCTTTCTCCATCTCCTCCTTGCCACACTTCTAAAAGAGTTGTGTCCCAGTGGATGGTGTGTTTCATTTCAAGCCCGGGAGAGGAGGAGAGGGAGAGGGAAGGAGGAAGTGATGATGGTAATCACTTGAGTTACTGTATATTTTATTTTTCACACTGAGGCTTTGTTTTTCTTCCTCTCCTATTCTGTTACTCCTTCACACCTTTGCTTTAGAGACAACAGTATATCTAGCCACAGCAGTCTTTAAATCCACATTATCCAAACCACCATAGTTCCTGTGCCCAAAAACACCAAGGTAACCTGTCTAAATTAATCTGTAGCCATGAAATGCTTTGAAAGTCTGGCTCACATCAACACCATCATCCCAGACACACTAGAGCCACTCTAATTCGCATACCGCCACAACAGATCCCAAAATGACGCACTCCCCACAGCCATCCCCCACCTGGACAAAAGGAACACCTACGTGAGAATGCTGTGCATAGACTACAGTTCAGCGTTCAACACCATAGCACCCTACTAGCTCACCACTAAGCGAAGGACTCTGGGACTGCAACTGCTCCTGGACGTCCTGACGGGCCGCCCCCAAGTGGTGAGTGTAGGCAACAACACATCTGCCACCCTGACCCTAAACACAGGGGCCCTTCAGGGGTACTTAATAGTCCCATCCTCTGCTCCCTGTTCACCCACGACTGCGTGAGCGAGCACAACCCCAAAAACATAATTACATTTGCAGACGACGATGAGGCAGGGAGATGGTCAGAGACCTGGCAGTGTTGTGCCAGGACAACAACCTCTGCGTCAACGTCAGCAAGACAAAGGAGCTGATCTGGGACGACAGGAAACAGAGGGCCGATCACACCCCCATTCACATTGACAGGGCTGTAGTGGAGGGGGTTGAGAGCTTCCAGGTCCTCTGTGTCCTCATCACTAAGGATCAATCATGGTCCACACACACCAACACTGTCGTGAAGAGGGCACGACATGCATCTTCCCCCTTTGGAGGCGGAAAATATTTGCTATAGGACCTCAGATCCTCAAAAGGTTCAACAGCTGCATCATTGAGCGCATCTTATCACCACATTCTTATCAGCAGACAAAACAGCCATGGTTTCTCAAATGGCTGCCTCGCGTGGTTCACCAACTACTTCTCTGATAGAGTTCAGTGTGTCAAATCGGAGGGCCTTATGTCCGGACCTCTGGCAGTCTCTATGGGGGTGCCACAGGTTTCAATTCTCGGGCCGACTCTTCTCTGTATACATCAATGATGTCGCTCTTGCTGCCTGTGATTCCCTGATCCACCTCTACGCAGATGACACCATTCTGTATACTTCTGGCCCTTCTTTGGACATGGTGTTAACTAACCTCCAGACAAGCTTCAATGCCATACAACTCTCCTTCCGAGGCCTCCAACTGCTCTTAAATGCAAGTAAAACTAAATGCATGCTCTTCAACCGATCGCTGCCCATACCTGCCCACCCATCCAGCTTCACTAATCTGGACTGTTCTGACTTAGAATACGTGGACAACTACAAATACCTAGCTGTCTGGTTAGACTGTAAACTCTCCTTCCAGACTCACATTAAGCATCTCCAATCCAAAATTAAATAAAGAATCAGCTACCTATTTCGCAACAAAGCATCCTTCACTCATGCTGCCAAACATACCCTTGTAAAACTGACCATCCTACCAATCCTCAACTTCCGCGATGTCATTTACAAAATAGCCTCCAACACTCAACAAATTGGGTGCAGTCTATCACAGTGCCACCCGTTTTGTCACCAAAGCCCGATATACTACCCAACACTGCGACCTGTGTGCTCTTGTTGGCTGGCACTCGCTTCATACTCATCGCCAAACCCACTGGCTCCAGGTCATATACAAGTCTCTGCTTGGTAAAGCCCCGCCCTATCTCAGCTCACTGGTCACCATAGCAGCACCCACTCCTAGCACGCTCTCCAGCAAGTATATCTCACTAGTCACCCCTAAAGCCAATTCCTTATTTGGCCGCCTTTCCTTCCAGTTCTCTGCTGCCAATGACTGGAACGAACCGCAAAAATCACTGAAGCTGGAGATTCCCATCTCCCTCACTAGCTTTAAGCACCAGTTGTCAGAGCAACTCACAGATCACTGCACCTGTACATAGCCCATCTGCAAATAGTCCATCCAACTACCTCATCCCCATACTGTATTTATTTATCTTGCTCCTTTGCACCCCAATATCTCTACTTGCACATTCATCTTCTGCATATCAATCACTCCAGTGTCTAATTGGTATATTGTAATTATTTCACCACCATGGCCTATTTATTGCCTTACCTTCCTTATCTTACCTCATTTGCACACACTGTATATAGATTTTCTTTATTCCATGTGTAACTCTGTGTTGATGTATGTGTCGAAATTCTTTGCTTTATTCTTGGCCAGGTCGCAGTTATAAATGAGAACTTGTTCTCAACTAGCCTACCTGGTTAATAAATGTGAAATGTGAAATAAAATAAAAATCTTGACTGGCTGCATCACGACTTGGTATGGCAACTGCTTGGCATCTGACCGTAAGGCCCTACAGAGGGTACAGCGTACGGCCCAGTACATCACTGGGGAAAAGCTCCCTGTCATCCAGGACCTCTATACCAGGGGGTGTCAGAGGAAGGCCCTAAAATGTTCAAAGACTCCAGCCACCGAAGTCAAACTATTCTCTCTGCTACCGCACGGCAAGCGGTAACAATGCACCAGGACCCTGAACAGCTTCTACCCCTAAGCTATAAGACTGCTAAATAGTTAACCAAATAGCTATCTGCATTGACCCTTTTTGCACTAACTATCGTTATTCATTGTGAATCTATTACTACGTGTTTTACTTATCTATTATTTCTCTATTTTCTCTCTGCATTTTTACTGTTAGTCTACACCTGTTGTTTACGAAGCATGTGACAAATACAATTTTATTCACATCTTAAACAAGGCAGTCTCTTGATGACAAACCCAAATCAAACAAAGCCAAGGCCCTGTCCTTTGATTAGAGGTCCCCCCTGGAAGGAGTTCCTAGCCTATTTCAAACAGCTCTAGTTCAAACAGCGCTCTCTCGCCACAACGAACTAAAAAATGTAACTTTCTCATTGGAAAAGCAGGAAAGAGTGCCTTCTAGAACAACAGAGCGCACCTCGTTTGACATTTGACGATATTTTGGCAGACTATGCGCAGTGTGGGTGAAGCACTTTCTTTCATGCAGCATGCCAGAACAGTTCTTCTACTGTCAGGAGAAATGCATGTTAATATACACCAGTTTATTAGGTACACACTTCTAGCACTGGTTAGGACCCGCCTTTGCCTCTAGAACAACCAGAATTTTCTGGGCATGGAAACATTGCTCAATTGGTATCAAGGGAAACATTCCTCACACCATTACACCACTGCCAGCAGCCTGAACTGTTGACACCAGGTAGAAAGGGGCCAAGGACTTAGACAGAAATCGGGATTCGTCAGACCAAGCAACTTTTTCCACTCCTCAATTGTCCAGTGTTGGTGATCGCATGCCCACTGGAGCTGCTTCTTCTTGTTTTTAGCTGATAGGAGTGGAACCCAGTGTGGTCGTCTACTGCAATATCCATCCATGACAAGGACCAACGAGTTGTGCTTTCTGAGATTCTGTTCTGCCCACCAGTGTTGTACTGCGCCATTATTTGCCTGTTTGTGGCCCGCCTGTTAGCTTGCACGATTTCTGCAATTCTCCTTCGACCTCTCATCAATGTGCTGTTTAGGCAAACAGGACTGCCACTGACTGGATGTTTTTTGTTTGTTGCACCATTCTTGGTAAACTCTAGACACTGTCATGTGTGAAAAGCCCCGGAGGCCAGCAGTTTCTGAGATACTGGAACCGGCGCGCATGGCACCGACGATGATACCATTGCTCAAAGTTTATTAGGTCACTCGTTTTGCTCATGCTAATGTTGAATCGAACAGTAACTGGATGCCTGTCTGCCTGCTAAGTCATGGCTAAGTGACTCCCCTATTATATATTGTTCATTTTAAACTGGTTTATTCATTCATAACATGGATTTACAGGGATAAAGGATACAATGTTCCATTAAATGGGTTTTAACCATTTACATAAAATAAAATATTTTCCCAGATAATAAACTCAATTTTCTGGGAGGCATTATTTAAGGAAAAAAAATATTGTTCAGTTGTTGCTTTCATAAGACATACGGTAGCACACAACAAGCACAAAGCCACGTCTCGCACTCGTGTGATTCGCTAAAATGAAATGACAAATTCTTTACTACATAAGGTCACTCCCACTAAGACCAACGTTGACTAATTGATGTACCAGGCTTGTATGCACTGTACACTCATAGCCTGGGGACAAGGTTACACTCATGTTGAAATATGGTAGTCATTTTAGATGCCCTTGGCACTAGACACAACATCTGAACATTTCATACGAGCTTAAATGGCATTTGACCACCTGCAGCAGCAAAATACCTTGATTTTAAACAATATATAGTATATGTGGTCAGAAAGTGGCTTTGCGTAGCTCTGTCCAGACCCCTCCCTGACTACCAACAAGAGCTGTGTGTGTGTGTGTGTGTGTGTGTGTGTGTGTGTGTGTGTGTGTGTGTGTGTGTGTGTGTGTGTGTGTGTGTGTGTGTGTGTGTGTGTGTGTGTGTGTGTGTTGATGTTAGGGCTGACCCCATTTCTTCGACTGGTCGATTGTTTGGTCGATAGGCTGTTGGTCAACCAAGATTTCTTTACTCGAGCAGTAGCAAAAAAATATGTATTTATATATAAAGTGCATTCGTAAAGTATTCAGACCCCTTGACTTTTTCCACATTTTGTTACGTTACAGCCTGATTCTAAAATTGATTAAATGTTTTTTCCCCTCAATCTACACACAATACCCCATAATGACAAAGTTTTAGCAAATTTCTAAAAAGAAAAACTTAAATATCACATTTCCATAGGTATTCAGACCTTTTACTCAGTACTTTGTTGAAGCAACTTGGCAGCGATTACAGCCTCGAGTATTTGGGGAGTTTCTCCCACTCTACTCTGCAGATCCTCTAAAGCTCTGTCAGTTTGGATGGGGAGCATCGCTGCACAGCTATTTTCTGGTCTCTCCAGAGATGTCCAATGGGGTTCAAGTAATTTTTTTTGTACTGGTCCTCAGTGGGAATCGAACCCACAACCCTGCCATTACAAGCGAGCATGCTCTACCAACTGAGCAACACAGGACAAACAACACCAGACACACACATCAACTCATTGAATACACCATCAGGCTACCTCACTGTCATATCAAGCAGCACCTCGACCCACCTGACCACACACAACTTCCTCTCCTGCTGGCTCAGGCCCAGATATAGACGGGCTGCAGCAGACGATGGGGCCGTGTCAGCAGATCAGTGTCTTACACCAGTCCATAGAGACCTGACCCGCAGTAAGGCATCACCAATGATGCCTCTAATAGTATCTGAAAGACTTCCGAAAATATATTGAATGCCGCAGTGAGAATGGTGGAGCGGAGTTTAAATGGTATCATCAGTGATGGCATGATCATATCAGAAAAAGTCCTCCCAAATGGTTGGGAAGTTCAAAACTTTTGCTAACAGTTTTGCAAAGATTTTTCTGAAGTTTCGACTTGCAATGATACCCTTGCTGAAGAAGGAGAACATTTAGAGTCTGATAAATTAGATTTGAAGATGGACTCTAAACGTTGGTGATCCAGATATACTGTACGAACAAATCAATAAAACATTATTCACGTCAGAGAATCTGAAAAAACCTCGGAGCAACCCTAAAATGCATCTCTGTGAGATGACAGGACCAACCTGTTCCACAACCAACTAGAGGCTTTTGACTGATCAATCAAATCAAATCCTGGAGATAGGGTTCCGTCGGCACTCTAAGCCTGGCAAATGAATATCTAAATCAAATATTTAAACATCAAAGACTTTCTTTTTAAAGAAAGTATGTATTTCGTACACATTGGGAGGCTGGGAGGGGACGTGTTAGGTAAATAGAGTTCTACAGTGTGTAATTGACTAAGACAAGTTTCTAACATCATTATACAAAGAAATGTGTTTTTACCACTTTTGTCTTGATTGAGTTCTTGACATGTAACATTTTAAAGTAGCAACTGTTCTCTGAAAATTAAAAACATCATTCCCAAAACAGAAAACAACTCCCATTGGCATTCTCAATCCCTGCAATGATTCAAGCTTCGAGGTTGTACAGAGAGCAATGATACAGCTTATTCGGTCTGGAGCATTTTGTTTGGGTGATTTGTTGTTTTTTCCCAAACTTGAATAGACAGAAGGGTCTGGTGTGCATCTCAGGAAATTTCCTATTCCCTTACATCTTTTTCAAATGAGCCCTGGCCAAGTAAATAAAGCTCTAACTGACCGATGCCGTGTTACAGTACTTTTCTCAACTGGCTCGAGACCATCACCTTAGAAAGCCCAGGATACTGCGGTGGAGAGGGTCAGGACTGTGAGACCATCACCTTAGAAAGCCCAGGATACTGCGGTGGAGAGTGTCAGGACCTTGAGACCATCACCTTAGAAAGCCCAGGATACTGCGGTGGAGAGTGTCAGGACCGTGAGACCATCACCTTAGAAAGCCCAGGATACTGCGGTGGAGAGGGTCAGGACCTTGAGACCATCACCTTAGAAAGCCCAGGATACTGCGGTGGAGAGGTATCAGGACCTTGCCCTTGCTCTACTGATTTCCATATCCATCCCAACTTCTCTGAGTATAAAGAGCACATTGTTACATCCCAGCACACATGCACAAATGCGCGCAAACACACACACAGAGATATGCATGCACATACAGATATGAACATGCAAACACACAGAGATACTAAAGCGTGTACACACACACACAGAGATATGCATGTGCGAACACACAGAGATATGCATGTGTGAACACACACAGCGATATGCATGTGCGAACACACAGCGATATGCATGTGCGAACACACACAGCGATATGCATGTGCGAACACACACACAGCGATATGCATGTGCGAACACACACACAGCGATATGCATGTGCGAACACACACACAGAGATATGCATGCGCGAACACACACACAGAGATATGCATGCGCGAGCACACACACAGAGATATGCATGCGTGAACACACACACATAGATATGCATGCGCGAACACACACACAGAGATATGCATGCGCGAACACACACACAGAGATATGCATGCGCGAACACACACACGCAGATATGCATGCGCGAACACACACACAGAGATATGCATGCGCGAACACACACACATAGATATGCATGCGCGAACACACACACAGAGATATGCATGCGCGAACACACACAGAGATATGCATGCGCGAACACACACGCAGATATGCATGCGCGAACACACACACAGAGATATGCATGCGCGAACACACACACAGAGATATGCATGCGCGAACACACACACGCAGATATGCATGCGCGAACACACACACAGAGATATGCATGCACACACACAGAGATATGCATGCACACACACAGAGATATGCATGCACACACACAGAGATATGCATGCACACACACAGATATGCATGCACACACACAGATATGCATGCACACACACAGAGATATGCATGCACACACACAGAGATATGCATGCACACACACAGAGATATGCATGCACACACACAGAGATATGCATGCACACACACAGAGATATGCATGCACACACACAGAGATATGCACGCACGCACACACACACACACACACACACACCACATATACCTGCCAGTGCATACTCACACAGAAAACAAACATATGCACAACACTCTAAAATGGACACCCAAAGCCAATAAAATAGAGCTGATAATTCTAGTCTAAAAAAATAATCTCCTACGGTCTCTCCTGATAACCTTTTCTGGGCTTTTGTATCAACCCTTTCAATTAAGAGCAAATTAATGTCAGACAAGAGGGACTGCTGTCACTCTGGATGGGGACGGCGCTGCCAGTCGTCTCTGCATTGCATGATTAATGAGTTTAGAAGAGTGGGTCTGTCTGCTTGCATGTGCCTCTTTCTGTGTTTGTGCATGTGTGTGTGTGTCTGTCTGCTTGCATGTGCCTCTTTCTGTGTTTGTGCATGTGTGTGTGTGTGTGTGTCTGTCTGCTTGCATGTGCCTCTTTCTGTGTTTGTGCATGTGTGTGTGTGTCTGCTTGCATGTGCCCCTTTCTGTGTTTGTGCATGTGTGTGTGTGTGTGTGTCTGTCTGCTTGCATGTGCCTCTTTCTGTGTTTGTGCATGTGTGTGTGTGTGTGTCTGTCTGCTTGCATGTGCCTCTTTCTGTGTGTGTTTGTGCGCGTAAGTGCAGAGTAGAGGAATCCTCCTCTAAGCCTCCCAGTGCTCTGCAGGACTCTTATCTGCACTGAATCTCAATGACACCTCAATAAAGACAGGAACAGATGCCAGCCAGAGCCAGCTAGCATACCTGCCTGAGACTCTGGAGAGAGAGAGTCATTTAAAAAGTAATGCAACCTCCCACTGCAGATCCTTATGGTATAGCTACAGGCACTGGAAGCACAAACTGACAAGAGGAAACATGAGAGCACTGCTTAATATAAAGACAGGACCGTGTGTGTGAGTTGTGTCAAACATGCAGATATGGTGCCGAAACCCCAGAAGGCGACGCCACATCTAGCAATAACACTGTCATCATCCATGACAGACAGACACAGTGATATGCAGGAAAGATGCCTTTCTGTGTCAAAAGGCACAGCGGACAAGGATCGTTGAGGAGAAGTTATGGATTTTCATCCAGCTAACTCAGCCTAATAATGTGCCCCAACGCTCAACCGGCGTGGAGCTTTCAATGGTACGCCGCCAGTCTCCTCCTTCCGCCAATCAATTTGTGAAGGTCCGCCGCGAGTGGCTCAATAAAGTCCTGAAAGGTCCTTGCGAAGCTATGAAGCACAATATTCAATATGCAAATTAGCCAAACATAAGAAAATAAAGGGAAGGGAAAATAGAAGACAAGACGGCATATCAAAGAGAGAGGCTTGGTAAATCTACCCACAGAACCTATTGTATTATTCAGCATATTTATACTATGTCAAGGAGGGGTAAACAACCTGGTTGTTTAAGAAAGGGACCGTAGGAGGAGCCGTCCAGGGGGCAACGGACTGCTCCAACTAGCAAACCAAAGTTTAGGCAAAGGGCAAAGAAATGAGCGCAGGAAGAAAAAAATGAGGGAGGCAACAGTAGAGATGTATTCCCCGATGTTGATGTACTGGTTTACTCATTTCCCCTCCTCTCTCACTTCTCTCTCTTCCCAAACCCCCTCTACAGGGTCATGAGATCTATCATGCACACAGCCTGAGCAACTGTTGGTTCACACGGGTCATTTTTCCCTTGTTCCCCAGAGACTGGACAGAACAACATTCCATCAGGTAAGTGATCTGTTGGTCCGGGTCTTGTACTGCTCTAACAAAGCGTCTGAATGAAAGGGATACACACCACGTGTGATGAGTAATGATCCACTCCGACCTCTGTTCGTCTGTTTATATGACCATATGGAACATGCGCAATTTTACTTATCTGACAATGAGAGAAAGAAAGAGACGGATAGAGAATGGAGAAAGATATGTTAGGGTCTGGGTGCATGAGTACAGTATTAGTGTGCGGGAATGTCGAGTGTGTTAGAGGTAAGTGGTAAATATAATGTATGTGTTGGCTGGTTCACTAATGATGTCCGATCCCCACAAGACTCAGAGGATAGATGGGCCGCTTCGCTGACAGGCACGACTGGCATGATTAATGACAATGAGTCTCCTAGTAGACCTGCCCAAGCTAGGGCTGTGTGCAGGTGGGGGGGGGCATTAATTATCCTGTTGAATGTAAAGGTGTAGACTAGACTAATTATCCTGTTGAATGGGAAAGTATAGTCTATATTAGCCTGTAGAATGGGAAGGTATAATCTAGAGGCGAAATAAACGCATACCTATTTAGACGAGGTGTTGGCTAGGTATAGGCTCAGAGTCAGTCATGGGAGTCAGTATGGGAGGGTATAGGCTCAGAGTCATTAATGGCAGGTTGCCTTACTGCTGCCCTAGTGATGCTGAAGATATAGGCCTGTGGACTGGAAAATAATGCTAGAATATCGCTAGAATGCTAGAATAATACTCATAATGTTCTAACAACACTCGTACTGCTAGAATAACTCTAGACAGACCCTTCAATAACGCTAGAATAACTTAGCGGGGAGGCTGGAGGAGAGAGCTTGAGGACACCACTGGGCTCTTCGAGTACATCAGAACCCAAAGTGCATGGAGCCACTCTCCAACCTCTCAGATCGTACCCTTTTTTTCAATTTTCACCTAAAATGACATACCCAAATCTAACTGCCTGTGGCTCAGGATCTGAAGCCAGGATTTGCATATTCTTGATTTGAAAGGATACACTGAAGTTTGTGTAAATGTGAAATAAATGTAGGAGAATATAACACATTAGAGTTGGTAATAGATAATACAAACAAAAAACAAAGTATTTATTTTTTTCATCTTTGAAATGCAAGAGAAAGGCCATAATGGATTACAGTTCAGGCTAAATGTACATTTCGGCCACTAGATGGCAGCAGTGTGTGTGCAACATTTCAGATTGATCCAGTGAAGCATGGCAATACTGGACAATATTTTGTATCAAGTCTGCCCAAATGTGCCAAATTGGTCAATTGATACATTTTCAAGAACATAACAATAGAGAACATACAAAAATGATATGGTAATAAAAAATATAAGTTAACACACTCCCAGGAATGTCATACATGATGGACCATAAGCTTATACACTATCACACATCTAAATGGCTGGGCGGGGTGGGTGTGGAGCGAGAACCAGCAGGGGTTCAAACTGTAGAAACCAGTTCCTACATTTGAATATAAAACAAAACTATGCTACATTTTATCTCTGGGACCCTCAGGATGACAAATCAGAGCAAGACTACTGAATATAAGTACATTATTTACCTTCAGAGGTGAATGTATCAAACCAGTTGCTGTGAAAAGTTTGTTCACTCTCCTCAAACAATAGCATGGACTTTTTTCACTGTAATACCTACTGTAAATTGGACAGTGCAGTAAGATTGAGAAGAATTTAATATTTTAGCCCATATAAGACATGTTTATGTCCTGGAAAGTTTGCTGTTACTTACAACTGTCATGCAAATCACATTAGCTCAACCGTCCCGGTATAGGGACACCCATTCTGTAGAGGTTAAAGAGAGAGAGAAAGAAAGAGAGAAAAAGAAAGAGAGAAAGAGAGAAAGAGAAAGAGAAAGAGAAAGAAAGAGAAAGAGAAAGAAAGAAAAAGAGAAAGAAAGAAAGAAAGAGAGAAAGAAAGAAAGAGAGAGAAAGAAAGAAAGAGAGAGAAAGAAAGAAAGAAAGAAAGAGAGAAAGAGAGAAAGAAAGAAAGAAAGAGAGAGAAAGAAAGAGAAAGAAAGAAAGAGAGAAAAGGAGAGAAAGAAAGAAAGAAAGAAAGAGAGAAAAGGAGAAAAAGAGAGCGAGAAAAGGAGAAAAAGAGAGCGAGAAAGAGAGCGAGAAAGAGAGCGAGAAAGAGAGCGAGAAAGAGAGCGAGAAAGAGAGCGAGAAAGAAGAGAGAAAGAAGAGAGAAAGAAAGAGAGAGAGAAAGAAAGAGAAAGGGAGAGAGAAAGAAAGAGAGAGAAAGAAAGTGAGAGAAAGAGAGCGAGAGAGAAAGAGAGCGAGAGAGAGAGAAAGAAAGAGAGAGAAAGAGCGAGCGAGAGAGAAAGAGAGCGAGAAAGAGAGCGAGAAAGAGAGCGAAAGAAAGAGAGAAAGAGCGAGCGAGAGAAAGAGCGAGCGAGAGAAAGAGCGAGCGAGAGAAAGAGCGAGCGAGAGAAAGAGCGAGCGAGAGAAAGAGCGAGCGAGAGAAAGAGCGAGCGAGAGAAAGAGCGAGCGAAAGAGCGAGCGAGAGAAAGAGCGAGCGAGAGCGAGAGAGAGAAACGTAGAGGCAACTTTCCTCCTGTTGATCCTACAGATCAGAGGCTGTAATGAAACGCCATTGTGACTACTACAGATACACTGGCTGTGTGTGCGTGTGGTCTTTCCCCTATATTCATTAGAACCACTGCTAAAGGAATATATTTGAATACATGTTTTTAACAATTTCTGCCGAGATGCGCTTTTAAAAACACCCACACCAGCAAAAATGCACTTTTTATCTAGCTGAAAGACGATGCCAAGAGCTTACCCGTGATGTTGCACAACGACTTAAGACAATAAGTCATCGTTTTAGTCAAAGTATGGTATATTTGGCCTTCAACAGGGAAATCCTACATTAAACTCAATTTTGCACTTCTGTATTTAGCAGAGTAACATTATGTCCTGTCCAACGGGCACCAAATGGGAGAACTGATAGTAGTAGCCCGTAAGCCATTTTCTCTTAGGATACCCATCTCAGGACCCCTCTGCTCTGTACTGTATGCCCACAGAAGTGAAACCATGGCCAGACAGTCAACTTCCTCTCCATGGAGAACGCTTGAGTATTTCTTTGTCAAGTTCATAGAATTTAGATTATACATTGAGCCATGAAAGACAGACATAACTCCACCTTTGTGTGTGTTTCAGAAGTCAACAGAAAACAACAATTCAGCCTCTGAAGCTTGTCCAGTAAAATGCAGTGTACACATTCATTAGAGTAGCTTATCGTGAAGGTAGGCTAGGTCACAGTAAAATGCAGTGTACACATTCATTAGAGTAGCTTATCGTGAAGGTAGGCTAGGTCACAGTAAAATGCAGTGTACACATTCATTAGAGTAGCTTATCGTGAAGGTAGGCTAGGTCACAGTAAAATGCAGTGTACACATTCATTAGAGTAGCTTATCGTGAAGGTAGGCTAGGTCACAGTAAAATGCAGTGTACACATTCATTAGAGTAGCTTATCGTGAAGGTAGGCTAGGTCACAGTAAAATGCAGTGTACACATTCATTAGAGTAGCTTATCGTGAAGGTAGGCTAGGTCACAGTAAAATGCAGTGTACACATTCATTCATTCATTTATATTACTAATTTCTACATTGTAGAATAATAGTAAAGACATCCAAACTATGAAATATCACATATGGAATCATGTAGTAACCAAAAAAAGTGTTAAACAAATCAAAATATATTTTATATGAGATTGTTCAAAGTAGCCACCCTTTGCCTTGATGACAGCTTTGCACAATCTTGGCATTCTCTCAACCAGCTTCATGAGGTAGTAACCTGGAATGCATTTCAATTAACAGGTGTGCTTTGTTAAAAGTTAAATAGTATAATTTATTTACTTCTTAGTGCGTTTGAGGCAATCAGTTGTTTTGTGACAAGGTAGGGGTGGTATACAGAAGATAGCCCTATTTTGTAAAAGACCAAGTCCAACGTATATTTTGTGGTTGTGACCCAGAGTCTCTTGACCATTTATTTTGGGACTGTTCTTATGTCAGAAGAATTTGGAGTGAGTTAGATTTTATTTGAAAATAAACTACTATTAATGTTCATTTTAAAGACTCTGACATTGTTCAATTTTGATCAGAATTATATGGACCCTGATTTAACTTTCAATGTTAATTTGTTTATTTTTCATGGCAGATTCTTGATCCATAAAATGATCAGTAAGTGTATAAACAAAAAGGCAATAAGTACTGTAAAACTTTGACAAATTGAAAATGTAACTCGATATGTAATACTGTTAGGTTGATGTACTCTTGTTTGTATATTTCTGTTTTTGTTTTCTGTTTCTGGTGGGCGGTTAATGGGACTATCATTTGTTTCTCAACAGGACAATGACCCAACACACCTATAGGTTGTGTAAGGGTTATTTGACCAAGAAGGAGAGTGATGGAGTGCTGCATCAGATGACCTGAACTCAACAATCACTCGACCGCAGAGCAAAGGAAAAGCAGCCAACAAGTGCTCAGCATATGTGGGAACTCGTTCAAGACTGTTGGTAAAGCATTCCAGGTGAAGCTGGTTGAAAGAATGCCAAGAGTGTGCAAAACTGTCATCAAGGCAAAGGCTGTCTACTTTGAAGAATCTTAAATATAAAATATATTTTGATTTGTTTAACAGTTTTCTGGTTACTATACGATTCCATGTGTTATTTCATAGGTTTTACGTCTTCACTGTTATTCTACAATGTAGAAAATAGTAAAAATAAAGAAAAACCCTTGAATGAGTAGGTGTCCAAACTTGACTGGTACTATATTGGTGTGACTTTCTCAGTCATCATGATTCACAATTCATTCAAGATTATCCATAATCACAGTAGCATCCATATTAATGTAGAAGTGTTTAGAAACATATTCTATTCTTATTTACAATAAAAGTGACTCCAAAATTACAATCTATTATTTACCATTAATTTCTATTGGGAACAAAACAATCGGAAAATGCACACGCTTGATATAGTCATTGTGTGCTATGAATATGGGACCAAATACTTAACTTTTTACTACTTTAATACACAAGTGAATTTGTCCTAATATTTTTGGTCCCCTAAAATGGGGCAAAAATGTTAGCTACTGTACAGTAATGTTACCCTAGCTAAATTACTTTTTGGGTTATGATCAAATGAAACGGTCCTGGATTTTCAGATGAGTTTCAAAGGAAGAGAACATAATTTAATGCTCATGCATTTGGAATAGAATGTCCTTTAAAAAGTCACCAGAAGTGACCTTCTCTTACGTCTTTTATCAAAAAATTATCCAGAGGGGGGGGGGGCTTCTCTGCCACTGCAGATAAAAAAAAAAAATCCTTGGTGAAATACTGGCGTGTGTCTGTGTGTGTGCACATGTCTGTACACATGTTTGTAAGCCATCTTTGTCTTGTGTATATATGCTGTGCATCCTTGTGTGTCTGAGTGCATGTCTTTCTATGTGTGTGTCTGAGACACTGAGGCTCTCCAGGCATCAGCAGCCAGTAGCATATCCCTCCCTTCTCTGCCCTCTTTTTTTCAGTACCGCTGACAGGTGTGACCTTTCGGCTGGGTGAGCAGTGCCTGTTCTCCACGCTCTCGCCCCCAGACACAGGCCCGGGATTAGTCAGCCTCTCCCAGGATCATGGGGGCCATGCGCGAGTGTGCGTGTGAGGGCCAGTTCTCGTCACCGCGGTCGACAAGGCCACGGTATGAAAAATAGAACACCTAATGCCTGCAGATAGAGACATTCATCAACTGACAGAAGCCCCAGTCTGCGCAGTGAGCCGCCATGCAGGCATTAGGTGTGCAGAAACAACTCACTTATTAGTGGAAGAGCTGGGGAGTATCATTAGACCACTGTTACACTTTAATATAATTTACAGCATTTTTAAAGATGCTCGTAGCCTTGTTCACACGGCAGGCTTTAATGCTCAAATCAGTTTTGACTGTCCAAACTGCAAGTTACAAGTGACCAAATCTGAAGTGTGTATGTTCAGATAGCAGTCACTTGCTAACATGGCCATGCCAATTGTCATACAGTAGTACTGACGGGGGTTTGCGCAGTGGTGTAGGAGGATCGGTGGTGGTGCTCGTGCATCCTATCACTCAGATGTTATGTAGCAAGCTAAGGTGAAAACAATGCCTGCCATGAACGTTTCCGAGTTTCTTTGAATGTTCAAAGTTAGTGTAAGAAAGGTTTAAAAGCCTCAAAGATGAACAAAATGACTCCTTTTTGGCAAGCCCCAGAAGTCAACTAGCTAGCTAGGTAGCTGCTTAGCTTTCTAGCACATTAGCGACCACATGTTCTTGTCCAACAGAGTAGCAAGCAAGCAACAAGATATGCCAAAGAACAGTCAGGGCAAATAAATCAGATTTGACCATTCAGACAAGTTGCATGGCCAGGAATCAGATTTGCATCTGATTTCAAACCACCTACGAATGTGCCTTGAAATATCCGATTCAATGTGCTTTTTGTTCAGTTCAGACTGCAGGAAAAATAACAGATTTGAATCGGATATGCAAAAAAACTGTATTTGAGTCACTTCAAACTGCCAGTGTGAACAAGCCTTAAATGATTTATCATTTGAGATCAGAGACTTCAGTTTTGACTCTCGTCTCAACAGTTGGGTGGGAGTGGAGCCTACGGTGCAGTCAGATGTCCGTCAATGGGCGAGGTGCAGTAGGGCACCGCCATTGGCCGTCTTGAATTGCAGTTGCCGGCGGTAACCAGGTGCTTGCGAGGCCTGTACCCTGGGAGACGGTAGCCATGCCAACTGGCGCTGAGCAACCAACCAGTTAACCTCTGCACTGAACTACTAGGCCTTGGAGAAGGGCTTGGTAATGTGTCGTCTCTCCCTCCCATCTCTCTGTTGATGCAGACATGTCACAGAGGAATTAGCTAGTGAAAAAAACCTCCACAAGTTAGTGCCGGAATAGCAGGATGCAATGAGGGGGTATTGCACTCCTCCTTTCCTTCGTTTATTCAAATGCTGGCTCCTCCGACGAGAGGGGTCAGAGAACTCGGAAGAGGAGGAGCGTTAGAAACATCAAAGCCTAAAGGTTTGGTACTGTGGGACTGCTGCATCGCCTGGCAAAATGGTAATGAGTCCAACTTCTGGAACAAGGATCAAGAGGAGTTCAACTACACAGAGACAGTTTACAAACAGAGAAGTGATGATACTGTAGTAAGACACACAAACAACTAAGAAAAATATGCCCCAAAATGTTACGTTTTAAAAGTCTACAGGCTGCATCCATTAGCATCTTTAAACATACAACACATCACATTGGACTGGCTATGTTGTTATTTTCTGTGAATAGTACATTTTCAACTGGGCCTGTGCATAACAAACGCTACAGGATATGCAAAGGCCTATAGACGGCAGGAATTCAAACACGCTCCTGACAGGAGCTCAATGTGCGCTTTGGGGCTGCTTCCCTCATCTACCCATCCATCCATTCAGTCATCCATCCATCTGTTCAGCCACACATCTTCAGCTTCTTCTCAATCAAACCGTGTATGTGTGTATGTGTGCTTGTATGCACGTGTGCTTGTATGCACGTGTGCTTGTATGGACGTGTGTATGACCAATGCTCATCTCTGTAAACAGCTCATACATGTCTCAGTGTGTGTGCTCTCTCCCTCTCCCTGTGTGCTGTCAGATGGAGGTGGTAAAGTCTCTATGAGAATGGGATTTAGTAATGCACAAGGCAGCTCTGCCACTGGCTGCTTCAAAGTGGAGGCAGGCACGGCTTCCTCCTGTGTGTGATTTTCTGTCCTGTGGATAAACACAGTGCTGCTTTAAGGTAGTTCATTTAAAGCCAGCCTCCTTCTGTGGCACACTGAGCAGTGTGTGTGTGTGTGTGTGTGTGTGTGTGTGTGTGTGTGTGTGTGTGTGTGTGTGTGTGTGTAGAGAGGAAAGGAATAGACATGGATGTGTCTTTGTAAACCAATCGAAGTCTATGTGGGTCGGCATGTGTTGTGGATATGATACGCTAAAGACCGTAACATTCTATCAAGCTCCCTCTGTTGTTTCTACACTATATACACGCCGCTGTCTCTCCCATACCTATACATAAGCACGGCTGCATACTCAAAATGCATGACAGCAGCCCTACTGTAATAAAGAGAGAGCTGCACAGATGCTGGAGGACTTCAGCAGCAGGTGAGCATCAACTAGATTCAGCCTTCAGCCACGGGATGATGGGTGGTCAGAGGGCGGGAACAGAAAACTAAATGTGTCAACTGCAAATTGACCGCGAGAAGCCCAAACATATATAATATTTGACTATAACATCTGAAAACTTGCTTACATTTGTATATGATCACATATATCTCTCTATTATGTGTGGGAATACTTTGGAACAGTTTTCCTAATTTAAAATCACTTGGAGATGATTTGCTGGTGATGTTACAGTATTTCATGTCCAACCAAATATAAAATTGTTTTTTGGGAGGGGGAAACTTGCCGGCATTTAGCCCGCTTGCCGCCAGTTGGGGAACCCCGACTTCGCCTGACACACCCAGCTTCCCATGCAAACACACACATCAACATCCTTTATCACACACAGACATACATTTTGACCTACACATTTCACTATTCCTACAATATTGAAGTTGACATTAATTATTTACTGCGACCAGGTTTTTAAACAGACCCACAAGTGTCAAAGCGAGGGTCTTCTCCTGTGGTGTCACTTATACAGGACCCTGATGTTTTTCAACACACTGTTTAGTTTCCTCTACCATTTTATAGGGGGGGGGGGGGGGTTAGCGGGCCATAAACTCTGTCTGGTTCCACCAGCATAGCTGACACAGAAAGTGTGAGATGTGAAACGATGCTCCAAAGAGAGTGATGAGCAGCCAAAGATCACTCAAAGTTCTGCCCACCACCAGCCAAGTTAAAAGATGTATCCTTTGATTAGAAATGGAAACATTTAGTCTCTAAGTTTGCTCCGTGACAGGGACAGGATTTTATGTATTTTCCGTATAGGCAGTTGCCAGGTCGACCGAAAAAAAGACTTTCAAGGTTAAAAGTGAAATGAAAGAGCTTGTGCAGTGCCCGATGCCAACTATAAAATGCTATCAGACTGAGGACTTTACTGCTGTGGGCAGCCAACCAATGGCTGAGAGAGAGGTTTGGATAAGAAAACAGGAAAAGGATTTACAATTGGCGAAAGTCACCTTTTACCCCCAATATTTGCAAAGAGGAAAACGGATGGTGGAATTGCATTACAGGTCCTCAATCAATAACCACAAATATTAAAATGGGCACCCGGCGACAGCCTCCTCCTGCCCTGTCTGGAGCTCTGCCACTTAGCAGCTAGCGTTAGCCTAGCATTAGCAGGGATGATAGGAAGGGGTTCTAATGAAATCCAATCAGAGGCTGAGGAGCATTGTGGTCTTGCCCTCACAATTGAACCAGAGTACTAAGTCATTTAACACATTATAGGTTGTCTTTTTTTGCAGTCGTGCTGCGCATCTCAGAATATCATATTAATGTGGTTCCTAAGATGTTGCACACTATTTCAGGCATTGTGAAATCTCATAATTAGACTTAATAACCAGACAGCAAAAAGGATCACCTGAATGGATAGCATCGCTGTGGTTGGTGACAGCCACTGTCTCAACAACCCCCTCTTCCACCATCTAACTATCACAGGTGAATAAGGCCACACTAGATTAGGTTTCAAGGGAAAAGTGGCTATGACTTGGCCGTGACCACATCTGCACACACCTTGCGGGAATGTCACAATGTAATCTCTGTTTGGAGTGGGCTGTTTTGGGCATAGGAGAGAAGAAAGCACGGCACAGACAAAAAGTGGAGAAGGGCTGGGTTACTGATACCTGATAGGAAAGATGGAGGGCTGGACTACATCAAAGGTCATCAGATTCTTTGACCCACCCATCGATTTATCAGGGCTCAACATGTGTCAAGCACACATACATGGTTCATGTTTCTGTTCTCTGAGCTGTGTCTCATCCATGTTTATGCAATAGTTCGCAACACTTAATTACTTCATAACCACCATAGTTCCAAATTATTTTTCATCCATATCCATAAATACTGTAGTTGTGAAATTGTCCTATTCCTTTTGCATATCGTTAGAAGCTCTGATGACCCTGTCTTTCGTACTGTACGATACGTCCATCGGTTGGAACAAGGCTCTGCGATTAACATGCGAAAAGGTACGTATGTTTGCCATGCACCAGTGACAGAACTGGTGTCCCCCTGCGGATGCAAATTCCCTCGGCTTTAATCCCCTGAATACAAAAGCACCCGGTCGAGGAATTCCTACCCATTCAGAAGGCATTGGAGTAACATTAAACTCTGTCAGGGTAAAACAAGCATCACATTTACCCATCTACCAATGGACCGACGCACTGCCGTAAACTGTTTCCCGATAATGCAAAACTGGTTAGTGTGCAGACATAATGAGGTTTATCGCATTGTAAACGCACACAATTGCCCCGTTCTATGAATTACACTAAAGGACACACGGCACTGAGGTGTAAAGCTCTTGAAGCCTCTTGGATATCATGAGGGAAAGTGAGGCTGATAACCTTCAATAAAACAAGATCCAAAAGTGGAACAGTGGATAGAAAAAGGCGAGGAAGTCACTTCACTGGCGAAGTGTGCATTGTGGTGCTCATGGGAATTTCCTTTCTTATTCGGCATCAGACCCATGCCTTCTCACTCAGAACATTGTTTTTGTTTTAAATTTCTATGGATTTTATAACGGGAGGTGATTATACGACATTATAATACAGCATTACACAGCAATAAAAGTATAGTAAAAGTACACAATGACAAATGGCAGAATAAATAATGTAGTTAGTGTTCATTTATCAGGGCAACAACGTCTTACTTTACAGTTTGAGCGCTGGTCTCTCCACCATTCTCTCCTCCGTAGTAGCAAGATGTGCGCACTAGTACACATCACTCCTTGTCCCTTGCCAGTCAACGATGACCAATGAACCCAAACACTCTTAAGAAAAATGTTCTGAATGAAAAAAGCACACATTGTGCATGTGCGCTCCGGTGTGTGGGTGTGTCGGGAAAGGGAAGGGGTGCCAGAAACTATACGCCAAAGAGAATAGTCAAAATATCCCCACCGGTGGGCGAACCCAGGACGGTGATGCTAACCCTTAGGCTACGTCAACTTGACACTCGCGACGACAGCAAGGGTTTGTTGATGTTCATTCACTCAGTGCTGATGTAACATGTATTTATCTTGCTTGGTAAAAAATAAATAGCCGGAAACATTTGATAAAATAGATAACGGAGTTAGCAAGCATGTTTTTATCTTTTACTTGGCACAGGTTGCGCAAGCAAGCAATAGTCAGGTGTTGTTGCTGTATTAACCTGGATGCTTCGTGTGCAATCCGCACCCCTAGCACTTTTTACTTTTGGATGGCGACTTCAGGTTTTCGGGAAGACATTGAAAAATAACTTGGCACTGTGTTGATCAGCCAGCCCACATTTGGACTATAATGACAATAAAATTGCATTGACAGAGGAGGAAGCAGAATGAATTATTACATCGTAAGGTAAGCGCTAGAATCTGGATCTTCAGCAAAGGGTCTGTCTGGTGTGTATCTGGTATTTGTCCGTTTGAAAATGGAGGATTGGCCCTGTACCAATCCAATGCCATTCTGAGGCACTTGGGCCGCAATCATGGTAATTGATTGCGGCCTAAAGTATTCACACAGCTTGACTTTTTCCACATTTTGTTGTGTTACAGCCTTGACGTCTTGTGTCACTGGCCTATGTGCAATACCCCATAATGTCAAAGTGGAATTGTTTCTCGAATTTTTACAAATTAATTAAAAACGAAAAACTGAAATGTCTTGAGTCATTAAGTATTCAACCCGTTTTGTTACGGCAAACCTAAATAAGTTCAGGAGTAAAAAGGCTCTTAAGTCACATAATAAGTTGCATGGACTCACTCTGTGTGCAATAATAATGTTTAACATGATTTTTGAATGACTGCCTCCGTTTAGCAATGAATTTCAAACACAGATTCAACCAAAAAGATGTAGATGGTAAAAATACAAAAAGCAGACATTGAATTTCCCTTTGAGCATGGTGAAGTTATTAATTACACTATGGATGGTGAATCAATACACTCAGTCACTGAAAAAATACAGGTGTCCTTCTTAACACAGTTGCCCAAGAGGAAGAAAACAGCTCAGGGATTAAACCATGAGGCTAATAGGGACTTTAAAACAATTACGGCGTTTAATGGCTGTGATAGGAGAAAACTGAGGATGGATCAACAACATTGTAGTTACTCCACAATACAAAAATACTAAGCTAAATAACAGAGTGAAAAAATGAAGCATGTACAGAATAACAATATCCCAAAACATGCATCCTGTTTGCAATAAGGCACTAAAGTAAAAATGCAAAAAATGTGGCATTTTTATTTTATTTAATTCAAAACGTTATGTTTGGGGCAAATACAACATCACTAACTACCACTATTCATATTTGAAAGCATTGTGGTGGCTGCATAATATTATGGGTATGCTTGTCATCGGCAAGGACTAATGAGTTATTTAGGATAAAAAATAAATGGAATAAAGCTAAGCAAAGGTCAAATCCTAGAGGAAAACCTGGTTCAGTCTGCTTTCCAACAGACACTGGGATACAAATTAAACTTTCAGCAGGACCATAACCTAAAACACAAGGCCAAATACATACTGGAGTTGCTTACTAAGACAACATGAAATGTTCTTGAATGGCCTAGTTACAGTTTTGGCTTAAATCTGCTTGAAAATCTACAGCAAAACTTGAATTTGACCACCTAGCAATGATCAACAACCAACTTGACAGAGCTTGAAGAATGTTAAAATGAATAATGTGCAAATATTGTACAACGATTGTACAACTCAGGTGTGCAAAGCTCTTAGAGCGTTACCCAGAAAGATTCACAACTGTAATCACTTCCAAAGGCGATTCTAACATATTGACTCAGGGTTGTGAATACTTACAGTATGTACATTAGATATTTCATTTTTAATTCATTTGCAAAAAAAAATCTAAAAACATGTTTTCACTTTGTCATTATGGGGTATTGTGTGAAGATGGATGAGATTATTTTTTTTAATCCATTTTGAATTCAGGCTGTAACACACAAAATGTGGAAAAAGTAAAGAGGTATGAATACATTCTGAAGGGACCATATTTATACTGAACAAAAATATAAACGCAACATGCAACAATTTCAAAAGATTTACAAACTTAAAGCTCATATAAGGAAATCAGTCAATTGAAATAAATAAATTACGACCTAATTTACAGTTGAAGTCGGAAGTTTACATACACTTAGGTTGGAGACATTAAAACTTGTTTTTCAACCACTCCAACAAATTTCTTGTTTAACAAACTATAGTTTTGGCAAGTCGGTGGATGGATTCATTCTGTCAGTTGGATGGATTAATCTTGGCAAAGCTGAGACGCACACTAACTAAGAGGGATTTAAACAAATGTGTGCGCAAAATTTGATAGAAATAAGCTTTTTGTGTGTATGGCAATTTTCTGGGATCTTTCATTTCTGCTGGGACCATGGGACCAACACTTTACATGTTGAGTTTATATTTTTGTTCGGTGTACATTGTTTTCCTTACTCCATTTATCCTTTATAATATATTAAATATAAGATTATATTTAGGCGCGCCTATAATTATAACTCAAGCTGTCCCTGCTCTAGCATGCCAATCCCCTCTCTCTGCTCATTGGTTGCATTAGGCATTAATAGCCATTTTTAATGAAGATTTCCTGCTAAATCCGCTGGATCAGACGGAGGGAGCGTTCCTTTAGATTTCCCCAGGTGAGGGCCTCGGCGCCGACACAAGTGAAGGCAACCTCCCGAGTAGGTCTCCCGGAACACACCCGGCATGCCTAATGAAGACAACAACTGCGGCGGAACAAGGAGGTAATTGACAACTATCCTACAGAGCTTTTCCACCAACAAGGTTTCATCTGAATACGAGATCCAACACGCAGGCCAGAGAAAAGAGAAAACAAACAAACAACTAGAACAGTGGCATGAAGACAAGGTTGGGTGAACATTAATGGTGGGCTAAGCTCGATCTCTCGCCATGGAAACATTATCAAAAAGCCCAGGCGCAATCAATTATAAATGGGTGCTTGACCTTCAAGGTGTATCCACTACAGTGTTTGTTGATGAGATCCGGGGACATGTTTGTTCATGTGAGATTATAATTTTGGAGAATTGAATTATTCATTGTAGGTTAATATTGGGTGACAGTATGATGCATGTGGATGGATCTAGAAGAGGATTAGTGGACAGGAGACGGAGAGCACCGAGCCAGGCCGTCAGTAGTGAGGAGGAGACGGAGAGCACCGAGCCAGGCCGTCAGTAGTGAGGAGGAGACGGAGAGCACCGAGCCAGGCCGTCAGTAGTGAGGAGGAGACGGAGAGGACCGAGCCAGGCCGTCAGTAGTGAGGAGGAGACGGAGAGGACCAAGCCAGGCCGTCAGTAGTGAGGAGGAGACGTAGAGCACCGAGCCAGGCCGTCAGTAGTGAGGAGGAGACGGAGAGCACCGAGCCAGGCTGTCAGTAGTGAGGAGGAGACGGAGAGCACCGAGCCAGGCCGTCAGTAGTGAGGAGGAGACGGAGAGCACCGAGCCAGGCCGTCAGTAGTGAGGAGGAGACGGAGAGCACCGAGCCAGGCCGTCAGTAGTGAGGAGGAGTCAGAGAGGATCGGGCCAGGCCATAGCAAGTACTGCCACAACAGCAGTTAATCTAACTACATGTTCTCTAGAACACGCTACAACACGTGTAGAAGTGTATATGCCACGTGTAGGAGTGTATGAGTGTGAGATGATGGGAGGGGCTATTTTCACAATCTGACACTGTGTTCCAGGTTTATAGGCCAACGACATGACACGCTCATAGACATCATAGAATATTACAGTTCATCACCCCCCCACCTATGGTGTAATGACATTTAGCCAATCGTATAAAAATCCCAAGAAACCTGTTGGGATAAATCAATTGCTTTCCAGCTGCTTCTTACATCCATTATTTAACAAGCACCGCTTCCACATAATATTCCATATGCAGCCATTTCCACAACACACACACCAAAACCCACATCAGAAGAAACACCAACATGCTAGATAACTCCCCAAACCCCCTAGCCCCGTGGAAAAGAGGATCAGTGTGTGTATGTGCTGACAAGCCAGTTTACATCAAATCCCATTAGTTTGAATCCAGGCAAACTGTTAAGTGTGTTGGTTCCAACCTGGTGCTCTGTTACTCTCTCCTATCGGACACACCTGTCAGGGACCAGGCTTCCAGCAGCATCACCAAAGTCTCTAAGGATGTCCACATCTGACGCCTGTACGTTAGCTACCACAGCCTCCTATCAGATATACTAGCGCATAGTTTATACAGTGTGTGTGCGTGCGTGTGCATGGGTACTTGTAGGGCAACAGGGGCAATGAGGGGGGCTCTGGTTCCAACAGCAGTCACAGAGTACCCTCTGCAGGCAGGTTGGAAGAACTTCAGGCCAGGGAGGGAGGAGGGGGTGGATGGTGGAGGAGAGGGTAGAAGCTGGATGATGTCTCTGTACTGTATGTATTGGGTGACCATGGTTCCTAGAAGTGCAATAGTGTTGTATGACTGTTGCCTTCTAGGTTGACCACAAGAATGAACCTCGCTGTAGCAAAGACGTTGACGATTCAAAAGTCACTAGTCAATCTCAAATCAAATCGAAGTTTAATGGTCACATACACAGTTTAGCAGATGTTAGTGGGTCTAGCGAAATACTTGGTTTACTAGCCTTCTCATTAATATTACCAAGGTGATATATTTAAAATGTATATCGGTTTTATTTCATAAAATAATGAGCCTACTGTACGCATGTTGTTGGCATAGTTGCGTTCAAGACAGGACAATGGTTAAACATAATTTTCCTGTCAGCTCCATCACAATGATGGCCTATCTAGATGGTACAGTTATTAAAGGCTTTTCAACCAAGTACCATTTAATATTATGTAAAATCACAGCAATGTAACATAAACTCAGCATTTATTTCCATATTCAATGCCATGACTCAAGAAACTCACAGATATTTCCATAGCCCATTTCCATAGCCCATTGTTCAGACGTCAGCCATTTGTCTGAGAAAATGTTAAGTGTCTCTGAAATGACAACACATTTTCAACTGCCCATGAAGAGAAAATGGTGGCTCAGACCATGACACAGGCCTAGCAGTGACACAGACCGTAGCGGGACAAATGTATTTTCCCTCCATTGTGTTCCTTGAAACAGGAACCACTTCCAGCCTGATTGCGGCATTCCCCTGGCTACCTATTCAGGAGAAACAACATTGCAGCCCCTTAGCACCCATTTTCAGAACAATACATTCGAGTCATGACAAGCATCTTGATTATTGACTTAAATAGGCCGTAGCCTATCGATAGTATTGAAAGACATACTCACACATTGATGATATTTCCCTCATTATGAAAGACGGAGAGAATCGAGCCCATTACCTATCGATTCAACAACGAAACAAACTGAAGTGCTTTGCTTCTGCAGTTCGAAGATATGAAGCACAATATGAAGTATTTTGAAATGTGATGTTGAAAATCAGCGGTACTGTAGCATTCCTGTCAAGTACAATTTCCTGGAACGATTAGTATTATTTACTGTTGAGACATATTAAAGAGAAGTCGGCAAGGAGGAACACCAAGTCTTTCTCCCGATTGCATTACAGAGAAGTGATTGACAGTGTGATATTGCCTGGCGCTGCATGTTGATTTGCTCACGACTCAGTACATATTGGGGAAATCATTTTTGTGAGGGAAAAAAACTAGGGAAAATAACAAAGGCTGAATAAATGAACTCAGTGCTGGCTGAATTATTCCTCTGCATGTGTTGTGTACATTTCCCTTAGTGAGACACTCCTCTCATTTTATCAAAACTTTCTGGTCCACTGCACCAACCAACTCTTAAAACAAGTTCAATGTGGAGGTCGAGTTGGTGTCAGGGTCTCGCTGCCCAATTGAACAGAATACTCTCCTTATTAGAAGTGAACTCTGAAGAAGACCACTGATGACCACGCTCCAGCAGTCCCATACGACCACTTTACGAAGCTAATTAGTTAGAGTGCCTTCAGAAAGTATTCACACCCCTTGACTTCTTCCATATTTTTTTGTGTTTAATCCTGAATTTAAAATGTATTAAATTGAGATGTTGTGTCACTAGCCTACACACACTACCCCATAATGTCAAAGTGTAATTATGTTTTTTGACAGTTTTACTAATTAACTAAAAATGAAAAGCTGAAATGTCTCACTTCAATAAGTATTTAACCCTTTTGTTATGGCCTAAATAAGTTCAGGAGTAAAAATGTGCTTTACAAGTCACATAATAAGCTGCATGGACTCACTCTTTGTGCAATAATAGTGGCTAACATGATATTTGAATGACTACCTCATCTCTGTACCTCACATATACAATTACCTACAAGGTCTCTCAGTCGAGCAGTGAATTTCAAGCACAGATTCAAACACAAAGAGAAGGAAGGTTTTCCAATGCTTCGCAAAGGGCACCTATTGGTAGATGGGTAAAAAAAAGCAGACATTGAATGGTGACATGTGAGCATGTGAGTTATTCATTACACTTCGGATGGTATATCAATACACCCAGTCACTACAAATATACAGGTGTCCTTCCTAACTTAGTTGCACGAGAGGAAGAAAACAGCTCAGGGATTAAACCATGATGCCAATGGTGACTTTAAAACAGTTACAGAGTTTAATGGCTGTGATAGGAGAAAACTGAGGATGGATCAGCAACATTGTAGTTACTCCACAGTACAAAAATACTAAGCAAAATGACAGAGTGAAAAGAATGAAGCATGTACACAATAACAATATCCCAAAACATGCATCCCATTTGCAATAAGGCACTAAAGTAAAACTTTTTTTTAAATAGCAAAAAAATGTCTTTATGTCCTGAATAGAAAGAGTTATGTTTGGGGCAAATCCAACACATCACTGACTACCACTCTTTATATTTTCAAGCATGGTGGTGGGTATGCTTGTCATCGGCAAGGACTAAAGAGTTATTTAGGATAAAAATAAATGGAATAGAATAGAGCTAAGCACAGCCAAAATCCCAGAGGAAGCCCTGGTTGGGTCTGCTTTCGAAAAGACACTGGGAGACAAATTCACCTTTCAGCAGGACAATAACCTAAAACACAAGGCCAGATATACACTGGAGTTGCTTACCAATACTACATTGAATGTTCCTGAGTGGCCTAGTTACAGTTTTGACCTAAATCGGGGTGAAAATCTACTGCAAAACTTGAAAATAGCCGTCTAGCAATGATCAACAACCAACTTGGCAGAGTTTGAATTTTTTAAAGAATAATGTGCATATATTTTACAATCCAGGTGTGCAGAGCACTTAGAGACTTATCCAGAAAGACTCACAGCTGTAATCACTGCCAAAGGTGATTCTAACATGTATTGACTCAGGGGTGTGAATACTTATGTAAATTAGATATTTCTGTATTTAATGTGTTACATTTTCTGTTTTCACTTTTTCATTATGGGGTATAATCCATTTTGAATTCAGGCTGTAACACAACAAAATGTGGAGTAAGTCAAGGGGTATGAATACTTTCTAAAGGCACTGTAGCTACCAGTATGCTACAGTAGCTTGCCGGTAGCTAGTGTCTACTAGCTAGCATCTAATAGCAGTGTTGCAAATTGGGCACAAAGCCATTTTTTGGTCCTACTAGAACATGCCAGAAGTTTTTTTTACTCTGTCGTTATGTAGTGTTTTTTTAATATATTTTTTTGTAAAGGGCGGCTGCAGCAGCTGTTATCAATATCAAGGTGGATGTTGTTGCTAATTTGTTAGCATCACCCTTCACCCAAGATCAACTTTCAAACTTTGTTTACAAATTATCATCTGGTGAGTTGCACGTTTTTTTTGTTGTAGCTCGATTGCAGTTCTCTCTTTGAAAATAATGACTGAAATATTGTTGAATTTAAACTTTACATCACCTGCTGGTGTGATGAACGTGATAAAATATATTTGCAATGGGAAGTAATAGCTGGATTGTTCATTTCATTTTGGACATGAAATGTTTGTGCTTTTGTTTTGATATGATTTCATGGGGCCTACTGGAGTGAACTGGCTGCTTATTCTTTAACATTATTTGATGCGGTGTGTAACTGCTGTCGCCTGTCTATCAACCATGTTTGACCACTGCAATGAACACAGACCATTTTCTCAAATATACATAGCCTTGAGAAGTAGGGGTGCTGAAGGTGCTGCAGCACCCACTGAAAAATGTGAATAGAGAGGTGGGTGGGAGACCCAGAATCAATTAGTCTGCGCTGGGCGCGTTCAGAATATTACTTTTAATCTTCTAATGCATCTGTGGTGGCGAAGGCAGGCCCAGAATATCCCAGCTTCCAAAGAGGGAGGGATCGATCCCTCTCTGAAACATCTTACAACGGGGGAAGGAGGGGATCGAACTCTCTCTGAAACATCTTACGACGAGGGGATAGAACTCTGAAACATCTTACGACGAGGGGATAGAACTCTGAAACATCTTACGACGAGGGGATAGAACTCTCTGAAACATCTTACAACGCGGGAAGGAGGGGATCAAACTCTCTCTGAAACATCTTACAACGCGGGAAGGAGGGGATAAAACTCTCTGAAACATCTTACAACGGGGGAAGGAGGGGATAGAACTCTCTCTGAAACATCTTACAACGGGGGAAGGAGGGGATAGAACTCTCTCTGAAACATCTTACAACGGGGGAAGGAGGGGATAGAACTCTGAAACATCTTACAACGGGGGAAGTAGGGGATAGAACTCTGAAACATCTTACAAGGGAAGGAGGGGATCGAACTCTCTGAAACATCTTGCAACGATGGAAGGAGGGGATCGAACTCTCTCTGAAACATCTTGCAACGATGGAAGTAGGGGATCGAACATCTTGACCATGTTCTGTTATAACCATGTTCTGTTATAATCTCCACCCGGCACAGCCAGAAGAGGACTGGCCACCCCACATAGCCTGGTTCCTCTCTAGGTTTCTTCCTAGGTATTGGCCTTTCTAGGGAGTTTTTCCTAGCCACCGTGCTTCTCCACCTGCATTGCTTGCTGTTTGGGGTTTTAGGCTGGGTTTCTGTACAGCACTTTGAGATATCAGCTGATGTACGAAGGGCTATATAAATAAATTTGATTTGATTTGATTTGATTTGAAACATCTTACAACGGGGGACGGAGGGGATCGAACTCTCTCTGAAACATCTTACGACGAGGGGATAGAACTCTGAAACATCTTACGACGAGGGGATAGAACTCTGAAACATCTTACGACGAGGGGATAGAACTCTGAAACATCTTACGACGAGGGGATAGAACTCTGAAACATCTTACGACGAGGGGATAGAACTCTGAAACATCTTACGACGAGGGGATAGAACTCTGAAACATCTTACGACGAGGGGATAGAACTCTGAAACATCTTACGACGAGGGGATAGAACTCTGAAACATCTTACGACGAGGGGATAGAACTCTGAAACATCTTACGACGAGGGGATAGAACTCTGAAACATCTTACGACGAGGGGATAGAACTCTGAAACATCTTACGACGAGGGGATAGAACTCTGAAACATCTTACGACGAGGGGATAGAACTCTGAAACATCTTACGACGAGGGGATAGAACTCTGAAACATCTTACGACGAGGGGATAGAACTCTGAAACATCTTACGACGAGGGGATAGAACTCTGAAACATCTTACGACGAGGGGATAGAACTCTGAAACATCTTACGACGAGGGGATAGAACTCTGAAACATCTTACGACGAGGGGATAGAACTCTCTCTGAAACATCTTACGACGAGGGGATAGAACTCTCTCTGAAACATCTTACAACGCGGGAAGGAGGGGATCAAACTCTCTCTGAAACATCTTACAACGCGGGAAGGAGGGGATAGAACTCTCTCTGAAACATCTTACAACGGGGGAAGGAGGGGATAGAACTCTGAAACATCTTACAACGGGGGAAGTAGGGGATAGAACTCTGAAACATCTTACAAGGGAAGGAGGGGATCGAACTCTCTGAAACATCTTGCAACGATGGAAGGAGGGGATCGAACTCTCTCTGAAACATCTTGCAACGATGGAAGTAGGGGATCGAACATCTTGACCATGTTCTGTTATAACCATGTTCTGTTATAATCTCCACCCGGCACAGCCAGAAGAGGACTGGCCACCCCACATAGCCTGGTTCCTCTCTAGGTTTCTTCCTAGGTATTGGCCTTTCTAGGGAGTTTTTCCTAGCCACCGTGCTTCTCCACCTGCATTGCTTGCTGTTTGGGGTTTTAGGCTGGGTTTCTGTACAGCACTTTGAGATATCAGCTGATGTACGAAGGGCTATATAAATAAATTTGATTTGATTTGATTTGAAACATCTTGCAACGAGGGAAGTAGGGGATCGAACTCTCTCTGAAACATCTTACAACGCGGGAAGGAGGGGATCAAACTCTCTCTGAAACATCTTACAACGCGGGAAGGAGGGGATAGAACTCTCTGAAACATCTTACAACGGGGGAAGGAGGGGATAGAACTCTCTGAAACATCTTACAACGGGGGAAGGAGGGGATAGAACTCTCTCTGAAACATCTTACAACGGGGGAAGGAGGGGATAGAACTCTCTGAAACATCTTACAACGGGGGAAGGAGGGGATAGAACTCTCTGAAACATCTTACAACGGGGGAAGGAGGGGATAGAACTCTGAAACATCTTACAACGGGGGAAGTAGGGGATAGAACTCTCTGAAACATCTTACAAGGGAAGGAGGGGATTGAACTCTTACAACAGGGGGCCGTCCTGGATGTTAACAGCATCCCGGCATAAGGAAAGCCACTAAATCCTCTTATCCCAGTAGTGAGTGAAGAAACTGGAATACTACAGTAATCCTTGGAAATTGTTTCCTAATTCATTTCAATACCTGGTTAATCTCAGAGATGTAATGTACTGTACAGTAATGTACTGTACGTGGCTTGACTACGGAGTTGGCTTCTGATTTCATCATTCTGATGCACAGCGGAGGACGTGGAAGCCATAAATGTCCAGGGGCTGCGAGATCAATGCATGAGAAATCTAAATTAAAATAAGTTACATTGTCTAACATGAACCAAACAGGACAAGCAAGAATGCCTTAAAAACACAACTGGGATTCCAGTCTTATCAGAGTTCCTTGCTGCACTCTCAACGTGATAGCCTAATCCAGGAAGTCCTAATGCACTGAAACGCAGTTACATAGTGGGTAAATGTTTTTTTCTGGTTGTACATAAAACCACCAGCCTCAAATATAGTTCATACTACTAACACTAGTGGGAAAGGCAAGTGAAGAATTGACTGTGTGGTTCTCACACACTCCGAAGCAGGTGATGCAGTATGTGTCTCATTCCATTAGAGAGCCGCTCTGTGACGGAGACCGAATCAACGGTGGGAGAAAAAATAAATAATTGTGGCATTCCCGCTTCCCATTCCCGGCACTAATGCACTGTGGCAACCTTCTAACTATCCAATTCCATCCCCAGAATCCCTGAGGTTTACTGTAGTCCATCTCTTCACCATTCCCCACTGTATCGCTCTTTCATTAGACCCCACAACTCCGTCTGAGAGATGGGAGGGAGGGAGAGAGAGAGAGGAAAGCCTCAGAGGGACAATGACAAGGGAGTGCCACAGCACCAGCTCATGTCAAAGCAAGGCTCAGGAGAACAGGAAAAGAGAGAGCGAGAGAAAGAGATGAGGGAAATGGAAGCATCCCATCCTCCCTCCTCCCTCTCTGAGCTGTAGCATTTCCATTCTGAGGGTTTTAACCCAGAGTGGTAGAAATGACAAATCAGGGAGGGAGGGGTCGGTCGGTCAGTCAGTGTGTGCGTGTAGTGCCCCTGCTGGAGGGGGGGGGGGATAAGGACCATTCCCCGGCACTGACTAATTCTACAGCTAACCTCCATGCTCACCTCACCAGCACCGGAATACAGACACACCACGAACTCATTCTCACTCACTCACAAGCCTTTAAAAGGTGTGTGCTTGAGTGTGAGTATGATAGAGAGCAATAAAACGACTTCCTGGAAAGAAAGAGAGGAATAAAACAACTTCATGGAAAGAAAGAGAGGAATAAAATGACTTCATGGAAAGAAAGAAAAGAGAATAGCATTTTTTTCTCAGGAGTCAGTTCTTGGTTTATATCTTATTAGAGAACACGCCTGCAATCTCCTGTCCACAAATGAGTGGGTTCTGACTTAATCTTATCTCAGCCCACTCTAAAGCGCTAAGATACTACGCAACAAAAGCATCTCACAACAAATACTTCCCTCGCTGAAAAAAAGTCAGTAAAACAACTGTTTATTTGGCTACATTCACAAACGTACCAAATCAAATGGGGGGGGGGGGGGGGGGGGTAGAACCGACCGGCAACCACTAAGACAAAAATAGGTCAAAACTTCATGAGTCTTCTAAACGGCTGATGGCCAGGTTCCCCTGCTGTGTTGTGACTCCCTCCCATAGGCTCCTCAAAAGACGCTGAGCCTGGACTATTCTGGAAGTGTGGCCCACTTCGGATCACAATCCTCTCCTGAGAGAGCAGGGGTGGTGAAATTACAAAGGGGCTCCCAATTATGTGTGAGAGCTCACATAATTCGACCACACCGGGAGCACCACACCGGGAGGTTATTTTGGGGAAAGAAAAGGTGTTGAGGGAGAGACTGTAGGAGACCGTATGAGACGATATGAGTCGATGTGCTGTTTGAATCACGCTGGGTCTAAAGATAACGGTTTGGCCAGTCTAGTGGTCTTTAACTTGCGGTTGAAGAGTGTTCAGAGCTGTTGGATCCCAGAGATGGGATGGAAATAGGAAAAGTCCCTGTGGGTCCTCAGACACTTTCAATCTCAGTCGTGTTGTCCTAATTAAAAGTGTAACAGTGCCGGAGAGATGCTTCTTCCATCACCATCCACCATACTGGGATGGAGGCCGAGTCACAGACCCCCACCAGAGTCCAGAGAGGAGACACATAGCTCAAAGGTAAATAGACCACTTTTATTTTAGAGGAAAACACTAATTTGTTTACAACAAGGATTACATTTAACCATGATTAATACAAAACTGTGTTTAAAGTTTTATGACAACGTGATTAATAGATAAACCTTGATTTAACCCAGTTTAAAAGTTCCTCCATGTTGGTGTAACACACTTTTCCATTTTTCTATATCTTACAGAGTCAGTAAGTCCTAATAATAGTAAGTACATGATTGTTTGTGTTGAGCTTAACATTCATTTAGATCTCTATCTATATATCCGAATAACACCCATTAAGAAGTGTGCTTTATATTGTTAGTGCTTGACAACATAAACAGCACAACCGTTCTATGGTATCCTCTGGCCTTGTCCTTGTTTTGCTTGACAAGAGATGCATTGTCAAGAGATACAATATTTAATTGATATTCTAATTATCTATTAGAATATTTAGAAGTTAGAATATAGTGTTCACCCATAAAATGTATTATTTCAAGGTTTATACCAACATGGCCATTCAATAGAGCATTGCGTCTGAAATATAATAGTCCAAACCCCATGTCTAACCCATGTTTGGTTCAAAAGTTACATATGTTTTACTCTGACAATTTAGCATGTTTATAGTGAATGGAATGTCAAAACAGGCATGGTCAAAAAGTGGTCACTGCTCAATAGAACTCTGTGGCGCTGCTCCGCGGCAGAACTACGCCAACTTCAAAACGTCAACAGACAAGCTAACTAGTGGCTGCAGCTTCGTGAGTGGAATCCGATGAACACAAAATAAAATAGGGATTAAATATGTATTTATTTACAAAGCTAAAAGACAACTTCAATATCACCCCTCTGCAAAGAAAATCTGTTTGTGTTTTCATTGTGCATTTCCCTTTAAATCGCCATAGAAATGGCCCCTCAATGTTGATTGATCGCCAATATAGCCAATGAAATTCAAGGATCTTGTTATGAAAATGACAAGGGTATCAAGTTGATTTTGATTGGTCCAAACAGAAGAAAAACCTCCGAATGATACCACCTCCCAACACCAAATATGGAAGAGATACAACCAAGAGCGGTGCAGTCTGAACTAGCAATGGTCACAACAAATTAAATGTTCTTATTTCATCTATACTGTCAAGTGCAAGTATATTAAGGTTATAAAATTGTAGAGAACAATGTATTGATTAATTAATGATTAATGTGATTTACAATGACATAGAGCAAAGAAAACTACGTTTTTACATTCATTTCATAGCACCCTCTTGAATTACCCCATTTTCTATATTTTACAGCAGTGAGTGAACGCCTTATAGAATAATTTAAACTTCCTTTGTACCATTGTAGATACGTACATGGCTACTGTTCCTGCCTCACTTTATATAGGCAATAAAGAGCTACTATTGGTGTCCACAGATGTCATTAGCTCAAGGAACACATTCATTAGCTATTATTCCATTAAAGCTCATTAACACATTATGTGTTCCAATTAAACAAAAGGCTGAAAACCTGAAGTGCAAACTCATCTCTAAGTGTTTTTGAGTCAATAAAATAATATAGGCTATGGATTGTGACCTCTGGTTCGTTAATAAGGAAACAATTTTCCGCAACTAACTTCACAAGTTGCAACCTGGTGAAATGTATTTTTGTTGTTGTTGCTTTTGTCTATGGATATCTATTAGGGAGTGCTGTTTTCATCTGTGATATGTTAGTGAATAGATGGAATAGTGTTTGGAAACTAAACAGTGTGTGTCTTTAGTTTTGTATTAAATATTTTCCATTAGTTTGTTTAAACCTGACTGGCGGATTCTGGCTTTCTTCAGGAGCAATAAAAGTGTGTGTGTGTGTGTGTGTGTGTGTGTGTGTGTTTCTCATCATCTGCGAAGCTCATCCTCATTATTTTGTTTTCGTCCTTGTCCTTAGAAACTAATGAAACAGACAGACACAAATAAGCTCTGTAGCCACTGGGCTTTACAGAGAGTAACAGCTTCGTTGAAGCCAATTGTTTTTTAAGTTGTTTGCACAGATCACGATAAACAGAGGGCAGTGAAAGATGAAGCCTGAAGTGGAGTGGCTTTATCTTGTCTCTTTGCTGCCAGGGTTTAGAGTGTGTGTGGTAGAAACAAGATGTTACACACCTTTAATGCACAACGCTGTCTTAGAAAAGAGCATAACAAACAATGCAAGTCCAACTCATTAGAATCACAAATTACTTGATTAAACAATGGGAAAAGCTCTCATAAAATATGTAATCTCTCTCTCCAAACTAGTAAGAGCCTGGACAATGGTTTTAACATGTAAATGTGTGACCCACAGAGGTTATTTATTTCGCTTTTAGACGGGTTGTAGTCAAGATACTCTGGTTGTCATTATGCTAATCATAAGCATCAAACATTTTACATGAAGCCCACACCTTCAAAAATGTATAATCTAATCAGCCTTTATACGCTAATTATATGAAATTGTACCTATTTGGACTAAATGCTATAAACATATGATGTCCAGTAGAGGTGACATGTTCATCATTGTTCTGGATTCAAACTGATGAAACATGGACTATATCAAACTCCAACTACAGCCGCTTAGTACCCCTGCCCTACTCCCTTCCACCTCTCCCCACCACCACCTTCCCCACCACCCTGCCTCCAGACCCCTCTTTCCCTCTCCACAAGACAACAGCCCAACTGGCACACACCACTTTCTCACATACACACACCTGAGCAGTGAGGATACTTAACTGTGTGTCAGCTCGCATTAGGACCGGGGAAAAAGCACAACGTCTGGAGGGAGAAGTGGCGAGCTACAGGCTGCCTGACTAGATTTCTTTCAACCAGGTGGTTGTGTGGTAAACGTTGATGTGGTTGTTCCATTGTTCTATCAGCCCCCCTTCCAACAACCCCCCCCCCTCCCTTCTAATCCCGGTCCTGTACACTACTACGCCAATGAACTCACTCCAGCAGTGTCGCAGGGGAAATTGTGTAGAGCAGTGTCGCACCAACACATCCACACCAGACGACAAGGACAAAAGGAATACACACCAAACCTTTTACCGGTACAGAGGGGAGGGCCAGAAGGGTCCAAGTAGGAACCCTTCCCCCTTTACACACCTCCCGCCTACTTCAAAGCTACTCCTACCAGCAACAAAAGAGGCAGGTTTGAACCAAATGGCACTCAGACTTGTGTCAGAGAGAGAAAATGTTGGGTGTCGAATTAGACTGAGGATGACTACGGCTCAGACAAGGAGCCTCTCCATTGGAAAACAACAAACTGCACACAAAGTGCCTCAAAAACTCTTATTTCCTCATGGAAACAAAGTACACAGACTTAAAATGACATGGTTAAAAGTGTTGCGGTGTGCGTATAATAAGACATTGTATTTAGGATGTGGATTATATATTTTCCTAACAATTCACAGGCATTACACCCTCACTAACTCACAGGCATTACACCCTCACTAACTCACAGGCATTACACCCTCACTAACTCACAGGCATTACACCCTCACTAACTCACAGGCATTACACCCTCACTAACTCACAGGCATTACACCCTCACTAACTCACAGGCATTACACCCTCACTAATTCACAGGCATTACACCCTCACTAATTCACAGGCATTACACCCTCACTAATTCACAGGCATTACACCCTCACTAACTCACAGGCATTACACCCTCACTAACTCACAGGCATTACACCCTCACTAACTCACAGGCATTACACCCTCACTAACTCACAGGCATTACACCCTCACTAACTCACAGGCATTACACCCTCACTAACTCACAGGCATTACATCCTCTAATTCACAGGCATTACATCCTCACTAATTCACAGGCATTACATCCTCACTAATTCACAGGCATTACATCCTCACTAATTCACAGGCATTACATCCTCACTAATTCACAGGCATTACACCCTTACTAATTCACAGGCATTACATCCTCACTAATTCACAGGCATTACATCCTTACTAATTCACAGGCATTACACCCTCACAAACAGGCATTACACTCACTAATTAAACAGGCATTACCCTCAATAATTAATTGATTCTGTAGCAATAGTACATTCTTTTGCCAAAATCTTCATTAACCATTCATCCTGCAAACTCATTGCTTTATCCTGGTTATTTCTAAATAAATCATCTAATATCTAAGGTCATTGCCTTGACATTTTAAGAAGAATTATAAGTTAACTGTAGTTATAATTTTAACTATTTTATAGTTTCTTGCTGACTTAGAGCAAGTGGCTCCCTGTTCATTTCATAAATAGTGTGTCCCCCTTATCTGACTGACTGGGGCTGTGTGAGGCACATCAGAGGTGAGCCGAGGGGACAGGACACACACGTGGGTGGCGTGTGAGTAAGTAGTGGGTGTCCACTCCACTCTGGCTCAAGCTGGGAAGGGCAGTGGGGCCCTGACTTAACAGGTAAGGCAGTGTGTTGGGGCGCTACCAGATTCAGGCCCTGTGTGTGTTTACTTCTCGTCTGTCTGACTCAATCCCTGTGACTTCAGTCAGTTTGTGTGTGTGAGTGTGTGTCACAGGAGGAGAGAGATAGCAATAGTGAAGTGGGTTGAATACGAAGGCCCTACACTAAGGTGAAGCATTAAGATCTAAAAGCCTGAAAGCCTATTGGTTGAGTATGAGCCATATGCCATATGCTATGAGGCCACTTTGTGTCACAAGACTGACTGAGGCTTAACATAAATACCTGGAAGGACTGAAGAAATCCCTTGAAAGGTGTAGCTTGAGAACTACTATAGATGGAAAAATGCTGTTAGCTGCTTCAGTCTTCAAATCCATCCAGATCATTCCATCAGTATCGAACGAGCAGCAGACAAATGGGTATTTCTCCAATCAACATCACCATGATACTAAGGATGGTAAAATATCAAAAACAATCCAACCTTGTCTGCCTCACACCTCCCCCCATGACATCACTCTATTCATCCTGACCAGCAAGAAAGGAAATAACACCTTACCTTTCTCACGCAATGATGACCCTAGTAATACAAATCAGTAAATTATTAAGGTGGGAGTTACAATGGCCTAACCTCATCAGATCATACTAGTGTGATGTATAATGCAACAAGGGCAGTCAAGTCCCCTTATTATTACTAACAGACTGAAATATCATATCAGCCAGTGCTCTCTCTCCAGTAAAAAGTTGACACACCTACTCATTCAAAGGTTTTTCTTTCTCTCTAATGTTCGCTATCATTCTCTCTCTTTCCATTCCACATTTCAATAATCAACTTGGGCCCAACAACACACCATTCCACCACTTAGGAGACTTACTTATTACCTGCGAAACCTTTAAAAAAAAGAACAAAATGGTGGTAGCTACACTTGCTTCAAAGAAGACTATGCAAAACAGAAAAACAAACTTGACTTTAAAGGGATAGTTCTGGGTTTTGGCAATGAGGCCCGTTATCTACTTGCCCAGTGTCAAATGAACTCGTGGACACCATTTGTATGTCTCTCCGTGCAGTTTTAAGGTAGTTTCAAACTAGCGCAATTGCTAACTCACGTTACCATAGACTTCCAGTCATTGCACAATCTGCCAGCATTTTGCAGTTTTTAATTCTTGACCTTTAATTCCAATGATATAAGTTCTAATAAGGGTTAGAACCCATCTCAGCGGAAACTTAAAGATCTTGCCAATGAGGCCCGTTATCTACTTCCCCAGAGTCAGATGAACTTGTGGATAACATTTATGTCTCTGCGTGCGGTTTGAATGTAGTTAGAGGTAGTTTCCTGAGACAGAAATGGCACAAAATCTACGTTATGCGACTATGTGGAAAAGACATAAGAAAAGAAAGAAAACAAGATCTTGTTTGATCATCTTTTCCTAATTACCATGGTAACAATACCCAAGTTGTTTTTCACACAGTCATCTATATGATATGCAAATACACATGACCAGAAGTATGCTGAGGAAAAGTACATTGTGGCTACGTCGTCTTGTTTGGAATTTCAAAAGGGGACCGGCGCTCTTAGAATTCTCTTCATAACCCCAAGCATTAATTCTGCATATTACAGGGATCTGAATAGCTGATTATTTATATCAGAAAACCTCTGGACAAATAGAGTCCTTGGTCTGTTGGGGTGAAATGCAATTTTTTTTGCTTCAACACAACTAAGGGGCGTCGAGAGAGGGGTTATAAGTGGTTAGGAAGGCTGACAGGAGCCTATCCTATTATATATGTTCTGCAGTACTGCACTGTCTCTATCGTTATATCTAGCCTGTAGTCTCCCTACCTCCAGCCCACACCCTCCACCCTCTAGCTCCCTGCCTCCAGCCCACATCCTCCACCGTCTAGTCTCCCTGCCTCCAGACCATCCTCTACCCTGTAGTCTCCCTGCCACCAGCCCATCCTCTACCCTCTAGTATCCCTGCCTCCAGACCATCCTCTACCCTGTAGTCTCCCTGCCTCCAGCCCAGCCTCTACCCTGTAGTCTCCCTGCCTCCGGCCCACATCCTCTACCCTCTAGCTCCCTGGCACAAGCCCATCCTCTACCCTCTAGTATCCCTGCCTCCAGACCATCCTCTACCCTCTAGTATCCCTGCCTCCAGCCCACATCCTCCACTGTCTAGTATCCCTGCCTCCAGACCATCCTCTACCCTGTAGTCTCCCTGCCTCCAGCCCACATCTTCGATCCTGTAGTCTCCCTGCTTCCAGCCCACATCCTCTACCCTGTAGTCTCCCTGCCTCCAGCCCACATCCTCTACCCTGCAGTCTCCCTGCCTCCAGCCCACATCCTCTACCCTGCAGTCTCCCTGCCTCCAGCCCACATCCTCTACCCTGCAGTCTCCCTGCCTCCAGCCCACATCCTCTACCCTGCAGTCTCCCTGCCTCCAGCCCACATCCTCTACCCTGCAGTCTCCCTGCCTCCAGCCCACATCTTCTACCCTGCAGTCTCCCTGCCTCCAGCCCACATCCTCTACCCTGCAGTCTCCCTGCCTCCAGCCCACATCCTCTACCCTGCAGTCTCCCTGCCTCCAGCCCACATCCTCTACCCTGCAGTCTCCCTGCCTCCAGCCCACATCCTCTACCCTGTAGTCTCCCTGCCTCCAGCCCACATCCTCGATCCTGTAGTCTCCCTGCTTCCAGCCCACATCCTCGATCCTGTAGTCTCCCTGTCTCCAGCCCACATCCTCTACCCTGTAGTCTCCCTACCTCCAGCCCATATCCTCGATCCTGTAGTCTCCCTGCTTCCAGCCCACATCCTCTACCCTGTAGTCTCCCTGCCTCCAGCCCACATCCTCTACCCTGTAGTCTCCCTGCCTCCAGCCCACATCCTCTATCCTGTAGTCTCCCTGCCTCCAGCCCACATCCTCTACTACTATGAACTACTATGAACTCCGTTCATCATGTCCACGGCTCTACTCTCCTACTCTCCCATCTCCCTTGTGGAATGATCATGGCCATTTGTCTAACTGACATCATCAATGCCCTGGGACTGCTGTGTGTGTGCTCCTGTGTCTGTGTGCATGTGTGTATGCGTCTGTGTAGGCTCCTGTGTGCCAACCCTCTGGTTAGCCATGTCTCCTTTACGCTCCAGTGTTCAATAATGAAAGCCACAGGGCCGGGAGGTGACCAGCACTGGGTCTTGTCCCTGTCCCTGTCTGTCTCTGTCCGCTGGGAGAACAGTGCATTAAGGAAAGCTTTTTACAGGCCTGGGTCGTGTGAGAACCAGGACTTCCCCCCCAAATGGAACAGGGAGACCCGGGTGTATTCATAAGGTATTGGGTGTATTCACAATGACTCATACAGGGAGGGATTACATGGACTTTTCCAATAAGAAAGGCTCATTTTCATTTTCTGTTGCAAAATGCATTTTGGAAAAATGTGTCCTAATGAACACAACCTTGACCAGCACCAACTATCTATTAATCTATCTAACTCCAATATTCTGGACCCTAGCAAGAAGCAGGGCTGCCAACACAGCCCGGGAAAGTGGCTTTTTTCCCCCTCAAACGATTGCCCTCTAGGGGGGTTCGGGCTGGTCAGATGTGATGGAGCACTTGTGAAACACAGTAACACAGGGGAAGAGATGAGGAAGATCTCCACACATGGTCTCAGTGAAATTCCTACCTGCACTCACATACTGTAAAGACATAGGGATATGAAAACACACAGCCACGCAAAACACACATACAGGCACACGTGCGCGCACAGGCACATACTCCTTCCCCATCCCTCTGTGGACAGGAGGAACACTACCGCCACATCATCTCAGAGTGCTTTTCATCATAGTGTGACAGTTTGTCAGCTCCAGTCCCCATCACTACAGCACGCCACATTGATATTCAATACCCTGAGCTCTGGACTGGGAGAGATGCTACCATGCCAAAAAAATGACATTGGAATAACTTTCTCCGACGTTTAATGTCTGTTCACTCACACACAAGTATGGTTTACAAATCCTGTATACTCAGACAGAAATACACTCACTGGAAGAATAAATGCAGTATTTCATTCCATGTGGGATCCGCCACGCACAATACATTATTATCGCTAATGAGCAGATTTAATGAGATTTGCGTGATGAAGCTGTGAAGGTCTCTGTACCTCCAGAGACCACTTGATCCTCCCTATAGGCCACCTGTCAACAGCACAAATTCAGACTGACTGATTGACAGTTCCGCATACAGTCTAAACGCATGCTACAGTTAAAAATGACTTTTCCGCATTATACAGCAGCCACTCACATTGACGCCCCGAGCCAAGTAGGAGGAAGGGACGATGATGAAGACTCGGTTTATGTGTTGGAATGCCATGTTGTGATTTAAGTACAGTAATTTGTATCTGTCATTTGAGAAACCAAAAATACATTAAAACAATCATTTGAGGGAAATAATGCCTGGTAAACCGTTTTATTACTTTGCCCATAAAGACTAGATATTAAAGATTTTTATGAAAAGATTTACACTGATATAAAATGTGAATAATTGAAGATTTACATAGACACGGTGCAAATCAAAGTGACTGTGATAGCGAATCAATGAAACTCTGTGCCAACTATAGCTCCTGAATTAGACGTTCCAGTGTCACCTAAAAGTGAATAAACCTCTTAATCATGCATCAACGCTCTAACAGAAACCTCTTTCTGACTCGAGTCTCATCTACTGTGACTTTGGAGGAACGTGTGTGTGTGTGTGTGTGTGTGTGTGTGTGTGTGTGTGTGTGTGTGTGTGTGTGTGTGTGTGTGTGTGTACCTGCGCGTGTGCGGCTGTGAGTCCACATGTGCCAACAACTCAGCCTCTACACACATTTCCCCAATTAAACGTTCCCTGGGATCTGTTTGGGAACACAAATCAGGCAATTGGATCCATGCATGGCTAGCTCCATTGCTCCAGCTCTAATCCTGCATGGCAAGCTCCACATCAACCACTGTGACTAACCCTAACCCTGCATGGCAAGCTCCACATCTACCACTGTGACTAACCCTAACCCTGCATTGCAAGCTCCACATCTACCACGGTGACTAACCCTAACCCTGCATGGCAAGCTCCACATCTACCACTGTGACTAACCCTAACCCTGCATGGCAAGCTCCACATCTACCACTGTGACTAACCCTAACCCTGCATGGCAAGCTCCACATCTACCACTGTGACTAACCCTAACCCTGCATGGCAAGCTCCACATCTACCACTGTGACTAACCCTAACCCTGCATGGCAAGCTCCACATCTACCACTGTGACTAACCCTAACCCTGCATGGCAAGCTCCACATCTACCACTGTGACTAACCCTAACCCTGCATGGCAAGCTCCACATCTACCACTGTGACTAACCCTAACCCTGCATGGCAAGCTCCACATCTACCACTGTGACTAACCCTAACCCTGCATGGCAAGCTCCACATCTACCACTGTGACTAACCCTAACCCTGCATGGCAAGCTCCACATCTACCACTGTGACTAACCCTAACCCTGCATGACAAGCTCCACATCTACCACTGTGACTAACCCTAACCCTGCAAGGCAAGCTCCACATCTACCACTGTGACTAGCCCTAACCCTGCATAGCAAGCTCCATAGCAACCACTGTGACTAGCCCTAACCCTGTATGGCAAGCTCCACAGCAACCACTGTGACTAGCCCTAACCGTGCATGGCAAGCTCCACTACTCCACAGGCCAGGTAGTAATAGGGTCTGGTTAAACTTGATTTATTAGTCTTCTGTATATTCTGGCTTCCCAGGCAATGCAAGGTCAACAGTAATGGAATGTGAATAATTCTCCACCTTGCCAGCCAGGTGGCTACATCACCCCATCTTTCTCCCCAAACTCTGTTACCCAGAATCCCCCGGTAACCCTGCCTCATCTGGGATCAATCCTAAATCAGGTGTGAGGGTTGAATGTGTAGATTGAATGTGTGTGTGTTTTTTTTTATCCCACTCCCCCTCACTACTCAATTAAGATAAGTTGGCTACCTCCTCCACCCAATGGTAAATCATGCAGTCCTTTACAGGTGGTGTTGGGGAGGACACAAACACGATCTCTCTTTCAGGCAGACAGTGTGAGGGGTGTATGTGGGAGTGAATCGCAGTAAAGACAGTTAAGTTCTAAGTTCTAACAGAGGCAGACAAGACTAACAGGGCTCCTTCAGATGGAGCCTTATAGACAGATAAAGACTGTCACATGGCTGCTCCAGATGGACCCTGACAGACAGATTAAGGCTGTAACAGGGCTCCTCCAGATGGACCCTGACAGACAGATTAAGGCTGTAACAGGGCTCCTCCAGATGGAACCTGACAAACAGATGAAGCCAGACAGACAGCCTTGTAAAATTGGTACCTCCCAAACATTTGCTTCAATTCCCAAAACACACACGCACAAATACACACTATCAAAACTGTGCAAAGATAGGATATACAACCAACCTGGGCGAGGCTTGTGGGACCCGTTTTTTTGTGGGGGGGAAAGGAGGAGGGGGAGAAACAATTTCCTAATTTTGGCTGCTATTTGTTTATTTTGTTCCAACTCCAATCAGGGCTGCCTGTGTGGTGGGTTAAACATAAAATAGGCATATCTGACTGAAGCTGGAGATCACAGGGAAGATGTAATACTGGAAAATGGATCCCATCTCTTTCCCTTCTTTAGAATCCCCTATTCCCCTCGCAATCTGCTTTGCAACCCAAACACCCCGCTGATGGGGAACTCTGCATAACAGCACACAAACACGTTTTGCCGGTAACCACTCAAGCTTTGATCAACAAACGCTTTGTTTTCCATGTTTCACCATCCATCGTCTCATGCCGTCTCAGTGGAGATGGAGTTAGCGAAAGGAAGATGAGGGCTGTCCGCTTTCGGACTATTTGGCTGAGGGATGGATAGCAAGCGGCTGGACATGCTATTTTGAGGCCTTTCAACCATCCAAAAGCATGGGATCTTGTGGAAAGAGATGATAAATATTTCATTACCCAGCAGACTAGTGCCACATGGTCAAAAAGAAGAGTGGCGGGAGAATATTCCAAAGCAACAACAAATGGAAGTTCTTCAGGCCTGTCGCTTTCCTCAGGTTTGGGTTCCATCAATACTGAAAAGTTATCCCCCCCTTATTTATGACTACTCATAGAGATCGATATAGTTTTGTTTCATCTCTGTGTGAACATTTATGCTATTGCTGTCAACATGAAACCCATCCATTAGAGTCAGTCATCACAATTGCATGAGGATTCCAACTGAAGACGCAACTGACAGGCAGACCTGGACCCTCTCAAGACATCTTCCTCAAATATCTCAATGGCCAGTACTGTAGCACAGACTGTACACAGTCAAACTCCTGGAACCAAGCATAAAATGAATTGCATTAGCTATAAACTGTGCAGTAACAACTACTGTACTTTCCCCTTACAGGTAGAAATAGTTAACGGAACACACACTTTAGCATAAATGCTAACCAGTGAAAAAATACAGCTCATCACTCAATTAAGTGTTTATTGCGAATATATCTGGTTATTCCTTCAGCTTTGACTAATCACACATTGCAATCGAGATCAACACCCAACTTCCTTATAAAACAACTAAAAAAGGTCAACTTTCTTAAACATTTTACAGACAAAACAGGCAACGTGCCAAGAGACTAACTCTTCCAGACTCTTACACAATCCAGTCCAGTGTGGCAGCTGAGGAGCAAAGATCTATGCAACACTCATTATCCCTCCACTGTGGTTTATAGTTAAAAGGTGTCAATTACAGAGGACATGGATTTGAACAAAACAGCTATGGATGGGGTCTCCCAATATAGCTTGACGCCCACCCAGCCCCTTTCCTTCCTCTCTGCCAGACATAACAGCAGTTTATAACAACCACCCCATCTGTTTTCTATTCCAACGGCTGAGCATAAATCCAGTCCCCTAATATGGTAAATTTAATTTAGGAAATTAATTCTCGCCTGCAGGACTTCTCCGAGCCTAAATGAATTGCATGTCAACTAACGCCGGAGCTGCCACTGCTATACCTTGCTTTGCTGCCGAGGTGACAGCGGGAAGGTGGTGGCAGTCGCTATCGGAAAAAGCCGCGTTGTGTATGTAAATGTCCCCTAATCTGAGTTTGCAAGCAAGTGTAACGTTGATTTTTACTTTAAAGATGTTTTATTTTCCCCTGGTGGAACATTCAACAAAGGGCAAGACAAGTCAGAGCGCATACTTAACACAAGAATCAGCCAATTACGAAGCGGCAGATTGGTGGAATGCAGCCTGACAGAAACTGAGAGGCTGAGTTTTTTTTTTCTCCCAAATCAAAGTTTATTGGTCACGTACACAGATTTGCAGATGTTATCGCAGGTGCAGCAAAATGCTTATGTTTCTAGCTGCAACTGTGAAGTACTACTTAGCAATACAAAACGATACACACATAATCCAAAACTGTAGGTATTCCTCTGAGCAAACAAAATCAAAAAATATAAAAAATACGGAAAAACAAAAAGGTGGATCCTGTGGCAAAATCATCCAATTGGCTAGACAGCAATCATCCATTGGCTAGACAGCAAGTGAATAATGACATAAGGAGGATAGAAAAAGAGAAAGACAGAATGGATCTCTGTCAAGGCAGTGGTCTATGCTTGAAACGCTATATGGTCTTGTTACAGTCAGTGGCTATAGAAACCCTATATCCTCTATCAATACAACCTCTCTGTTTGGCGGAGAGGGGTGTGGAGCTGTGTATGTTTCACATCCACAACTAGCCACATAAAACAGAAATATGAGAGAGCAGAGAGAGAGGGAGAGAGAGAAAGTGCAAGAGAGAGTCAGAGAAAGACAGTAGGGGGAGTTATCCACCATAACGCAATTAATGAATAAACTATTTCAGTGAGGAGGTCATTAACATGAGTTGGACTGTTTCTTGCTACAGCCACACATAATGATGAATTGCAAGAGGTTCTCTATGAAACTTTCAATATTTTCCACAGATTTTTTCCATTTCTCTCTTGCGCAGAACCATTGTTCCACATGAATCAACCATATTTTATTCCTTCTTTCAGTAATTAATGTCAAGTGTTTTCTAGAACAACTGAAAGGGCCGCAATGCGTTTTTATGCGAGCGTCACATCACGCAGCAACATCATTCCAGTCATTAGTTCAGTTATACGCTTCAATGCACAATGAACACTGCACTCAGTCTGTCGCTTTGATGAAACCCTTTGATATGCCTACCCTCGATTGGACAAATCAAACAAAAACACACTAACATACAGCCTACACAACCGAATTGGAAAACACTTAAGTGGGGGAGGAGTATGTCACAGTATGTTAGGAGTCTGGAATTCAATCAAACCAGGGTTGTTTAATTAGTGCACACTGCGTACAGCAGAAAAACTTGTAGTCTGGGTAGGTTGGGTTAGTGGCTGCTGATGCTACTCCACAGCCAATGAGAATCTCCGGTCGGGGGGTCATGAGGGGTCAACTACTGGAGGCTCCTTGATCAATTGAAAAGCCACACCGTCTAAGCATCCACCCTCAAACACACACCTTTTCAAAGAGAAGAGGCGTCTCGGCATGATTAAGCGATTGTCTGCCAGGGCAAGGTCACCACAGTCCGCATGTTTACCTCCCTGCCTGTCTGCCTCTCCCCCGGGCGTCATCTGCAATCCACCACCAAATAAGTATTGATGCAACGGCCCTTCAACTCCAACAGAGAAGGTGGGGGGAGAGAGGACAAAAGGGAGAAAGAGATTTGAAGAGAGGAATTAACAGAAGAAAAAAAAGAGACAACCAGATGTGGAATGAAGAGAATGGGAGGATGGAAGAGACAATAGAAAACGAGGTGCCCTCCCCAGCCAACACATTCCAGGTATACCACGCATCAGAATCAACTAATCCCACCTATGCAACTCAAGCAGACATTCCTCTAGCATTTGTATCTTTGTTAATCAGCTTTCTGCACGATGTGTTCAACACATTGTTCCACAGATGCCGAACATTCCCGGGCACCAAAGGGACAAAGGGAGCGGCTGTGTAATTTTTGCTGCGGAGCCTTGATAATTTAGAGAGTAATGGGTTTATCTCAGAGGAGTTGGACCTGCTTTAAATCTGCTTAGTTCCCTCTGACTAGAATCTAATAAACACTGGTCAGGCGTTTTTCATATTCCTTGTTCCCCCCTTCATTCTCTGACACTGGGCTAATAGGATTGAGGAAGGAGGGGTCACTGTTAATTGTATTGGCGCACATACCCGAGAAGTGTTCTAATCTGCCTGCTTATCACAAAGCGCTGCTGCCTCATGAACAACCCCCCTTTATCTCTATTCTAACTTCTTCCTCCCTCAGACATTCCCTGCCTATCTCACTCCCTTCTCCCTCCCTCCACCTGCCCTCACTCCCTCCACCTGCCCTCACTCCCTCCACCTGCCCTCACTCCCTCCACCTGCCCTCACTCCCTCCACCTGCACTCACTCCCTCCACCTGCACTCACTCCCTCCCTCCACCTGCCTCACTCCCTCCCTCCACCTGCCCTCACACACTCACTCCACCTGCCCTCACACACTCACTCCACCTGCCCTCACACTCACTCCACCTGCCCTCACTCACTCACTCCACCTGCCCTCACTCACTCACTCCACCTGCCCTCACTCACTCACTCCACCTGCCCTCACTCACTCACTCCACCTGCCCTCACTCACTCACTCCACCTGCCCTCACTCACTCACTCCACCTGCCCTCACTCACTCACTCCACCTGCCCTCACACACTCACTCCACCTGCCCGCACTCACTCACTCACTCACTCACTCACTCACTCACTCACTCACTCACTCACTCACTCACTCACTCCACCTACCTGCACTCACTCACTCACTCCACCTACCTGCACTCACTCACTCACTCCACCTACCTGCACTCACTCACTCACTCCACCTACCTGCACTCACTCACTCACTCCACCTACCTGCACTCACTCACTCACTCCACCTACCCGCACTCACTCACTCCACCTACCTGCACTCACTCACTCACTCACTCCACCTACCCGCACTCACTCACTCCACCTACCTGCACACACTCACTCACTCACACCTACCCGCACTCACTCACTCACTCCACCTACCCGCACTCACTCACTCACTCACTCACTCACTCACTCACTCACTCACTCACTCACTCACTCACTCACTCACTCACTCACTCACTCCACCTACCCGCACTCACTCACCTCACTCCACCTACCCGCACTCACTCACTCACTCACTCACTCCACCTACCCGCACTCACTCACCTCACTCCACCTACCCGCACTCACTCACTCACCTCACTCCACCTACCCGCACTCACTCACTCACCTCACTCCACCTACCCGCACTCACTCACTCACTCAACCTACCCGCACTCACTCACTCACTCACTCACCTCACTCACCTCACTCACCTCACTCACCTCACACTCCACCTACCCGCACTCACTCACTCCACCTGCACTCACTCACTCCACCTGCACTCACTCACTCACTCACTCCACCTGCACTCACTCACTCACTCACTCCACCTGCACTCACTCACTCACTCACTCCACCTGCACTCACTCCACCTGCACTCACTCCACCTGCACTCACTCCACCTGCACTCACTCCACCTGCACTCACTCCACCTGCACTCACTCCACCTACCCGCACTCACTCACTCACTCCACCTACCCGCACTCACTCACTCACTCCACCTACCCGCACTCACTCACTCACTCCACCTACCCGCACTCACTCACTCACTCCACCTGCACTCACCCACCTGCCCTCACTCACTCACTCACTCCACCTGCCCTCACTCACTCACTCCACCTGCCCTCACTCACTCACTCCACCTGCCCTCACTCACTCACTCCACCTGCCCTCACTCACTCACTCCACCTGCCCTCACACACTCACTCCACCTGCCCTCACACACTCACTCCACCTGCCCTCACACACTCACTCCACCCGCCCTCACTCACTCACTCACTCACTCACTCACTCACTCACTCACTCCACCTGCACTCACTCACTCACTCCACCTACCTGCACTCACTCACTCACTCCACCTACCTGCACTCACTCACTCACTCCACCTACCTGCACTCACTCACTCACTCCACCTACCTGCACTCACTCACTCACTCCACCTACCTGCACTCACTCACTCACTCCACCTACCCGCACTCACTCACTCACTCCACCTACCTGCACTCACTCACTCACTCACTCCACCTACCCGCACTCACTCACTCCACCTACCTGCACTCACTCACTCACTCACACCTACCCGCACTCACTCACTCACACACTCCACCTACCCGCACTCACTCACTCACTCACTCACTCACTCACTCACTCACTCCACCTACCCGCACTCACTCACCTCACTCCACCTACCCGCACTCACTCACTCACTCACTCACTCCACCTACCCGCACTCACTCACCTCACTCCACCTACCCGCACTCACTCACTCACCTCACTCCACCTACCCGCACTCACTCACTCACTCACCTCACTCAACCTACCCGCACTCACTCACTCACTCACCTCACTCACCTCACTCACCTCACACTCCACCTACCCGCACTCACTCACTCCACCTGCACTCACTCACTCCACCTGCACTCACTCACTCACTCCACCTGCACTCACTCACTCACTCACTCCACCTGCACTCACTCACTCCACCTGCACTCACTCCACCTGCACTCACTCCACCTGCACTCACTCCACCTGCACTCACTCCACCTGCACTCACTCCACCTGCACTCACTCCACCTGCACTCACACCTGCACTCACTCCACCTGCACTCACTCCACCTGCACTCACTCCACCTACCCGCACTCACTCACTCACTCCACCCGCACTCACTCACTCACTCACTCACTCGCACTCACTCACTCACTCACTCACTCACTCACTCACTCACTCACTCACTCACTCACTCACTCACTCACTCACTCACTCACTCACTCACTCACTCCACCTACCTGCACTCACTCACTCACTCCACCTACCTGCACTCACTCACTCACTCACTCCACCTACCTGCACTCACTCACTCACTCCACCTACCTGCACTCACTCACTCACTCCACCTACCTGCACTCACTCACTCACTCCACCTACCCGCACTCACTCACTCCACCTACCTGCACTCACTCACTCACTCACTCCACCTACCCGCACTCACTCCACTCCACCTACCTGCACTCACTCACTCACACCTACCCGCACTCACTCACACACTCCACCTACCCGCACTCACTCACTCACTCACTCACTCACTCACTCACTCACTCACTCACTCACTCACTCACTCCACCTACCCGCACTCACTCACCTCACTCCACCTACCCGCACTCACTCACTCACTCACTCACTCACTCACTCACTCACTCACTCACTCCACCTACCTGCACTCACTCACTCACTCCACCTACCTGCACTCACTCACTCACTCCACCTACCTGCACTCACTCACTCACTCCACCTACCCGCACTCACTCACTCCACCTACCTGCACTCACTCACTCACTCACTCACTCCACCTACCCGCACTCACTCACTCCACCTACCTGCACTCACTCACTCACTCACACCTACCCGCACTCACTCACTCACACACTCCACCTACCCGCACTCACTCACTCACTCACTCACTCACTCACTCACTCACTCACTCACTCACTCCACCTACCCGCACTCACTCACTCACTCCACCTACCCGCACTCACTCACTCACTCCACCTACCCGCACTCACTCACTCATTCCACCTGCACTCACTCACTCACTCACTCACTCCACCTGCACTCACTCACTCACTCACTCCACCTGCACTCACTCACTCACTCCACCTACCCGCACTCACTCACCTCACTCCACCTACCCGCACTCACTCACTCACTCACTCACTCCACCTACCTGCACTCACTCACTCACTCCACCTACCTGCACTCACTCACTCACTCCACCTACCTGCACTCACTCACTCACTCCACCTACCCGCACTCACTCACTCCACCTACCTGCACTCACTCACTCACTCACTCCACCTACCCGCACTCACTCACTCCACCTACCTGCACTCACTCACTCACTCACACCTACCCGCACTCACTCACTCACACACTCCACCTACCCGCACTCACTCACTCACTCACTCACTCACTCACTCACTCCACCTACCCGCACTCACTCACTCACTCACTCCACCTACCCGCACTCACTCACTCACTCCACCTACCCGCACTCACTCACTCACTCCACCTGCACTCACTCACTCACTCACTCACTCCACCTGCACTCACTCACTCACTCACTCCACCTGCACTCACTCACTCACTCCACCTGCACTCACTCACTCACTCCACCTGCACTCACTCACTCACTCACTCACTCACTCACTCACTCACTCCACCTGCACTCACTCACTCACTCACTCACTCACTCACTCCACCTGCACTCACTCACTCACTCACTCACTCCACCTGCACTCACTCACTCCACCTGCACTCACTCACTCCACCTGCACTCACTCACTCCACCTGCACTCACTCACTCCACCTGCACTCACTCACTCCACCTGCACTCACTCACTCCACCTGCACTCACTCACTCCACCTGCACTCACTCACTCCACCTGCACTCACTCACTCCACCTGCACTCACTCACTCCACCTGCACTCACTCACTCCACCTGCACTCACTCACTCCACCTGCACTCACTCACTCCACCTGCACTCACTCACTCCACCTGCACTCACTCACTCCACCTGCACGCACTCACTCCACCTGCACTCACTCCACCTGCACTCACTCCACCTGCACTCACTCCACCTGCACTCACTCCACCTGCACTCACTCCACCTGCACTCACTCCACCTGCACTCACTCCACCTGCACTCACTCCACCTGCACTCACTCCACCTGCACTCACTCCACCTGCACTCACTCCACCTGCACTCACTCCACCTGCACTCACTCCACCTTCACTCACTCCACCTTCACTCACTCACTCACTCACTCACTCACTCACTCACACCCTCACTCCACTCCTCCCAGCATCAACATGAACAGGTCCTGTCCAACGCACTGAATCTTCAGTTATATGAGTCTTAAGTTATATAAATGTATAAATGTGTCACTGGCATGTCATTCCACTCAATCCCAAGGTTTTCCATACATTAGGTTGGCATAGAACTAAGGAGAGGGGAAAGACAAGTGAGCCAAATGCAAAAGAAGCCACAGAGAATCTACAAGTGAAATCTAGATATTTTTATTAAATCAAGTTTCAAATGAGAGATTGGCATATTTGCAAATGAATGATGAGGTTTGATTGAATTGTGTGAATCATTTATCATGCTAGCTGCAAAGATGAGTTATATATGCCATAGAGCGGCCTTGGGCAAAGTGGTCTCAAGCATGAAATAAAACAAAAACAAAACACACGTTGTTACTAACAATTTCAAATGAGTGAGCGAGTGAGTGCAGAACAGCAGAGGCATCTTCCGACCAATTATAAAACAATATAAGTCCCTCATTCAATAAAGACATGTTAGAGAACTTAGAGTGAGGATGGGGATGGACAGATCCCCTTGTACAGATACAGTACCTCCTTAAGACTCAGAATTCCAAGGGAGCTTTATCGCATATGTTGAGGCCTTTCTACCAGACCGAGGTCTGAGTGATTACAGTAATCCTTTACAGTGCCTATATCATGTGTGATTCATGGCAGACACATCCCTTCACTGTGCCCATTCTTAGTCTGACTTCACATTCTGTTTGAGTTCAATATTTATTGCCCTGAGCACCAAGGGGGCCTCTAAATATGATACATTTCCAACCAAACAAATACTATCTTAAACGTTTCCCTCCGTTAGTTTTCAGCAGTTAGTCTAGAGGGAAAAAGACAAGGTGGTCAGCAGCCATGACAAGTACAGAAGCGACTTGACATTTCAAACTTTTGGAAGGTAATTAGTATGTTTTTTCCCCCACTATGTTGATTCAATACAGCCTGGATTTGGATCACAGCATTAAAATGAAAATCTAATTTCAAAACGCTGGAACCATATAGTAGGTATTTAAAAAGGATAAATACAGAGATGCGATTCTTATCATCTAATTAATCCTGCCCCGAGGTTATTTCATTTGTTGGGAGATCATTAACAAGCCCGCATCCGGCAAATCAAATAATTAGAGTCTTAATTTGCTCCAATTCGGGTAAGCGTCGCAATAAAGAAGAGAGAAGCTGGCAGTATCGGGAGGCCCTTTCTGACGGTCGTGCCGGCTGATGACATGAACACCAATAAGGACAGAGCAACTTTTGGCAACTTAATAGCTCTGACAGCAGTGACAATAATTTACACATTGTGCCCACATGACGCCCCATAAACTGAGAAACAAAACATTAACTTGTCAGGGTGAACTGATGGGGATTTAAGTGACAAACACGGAGCGAGGAAATTGTTTTTCAGCCCCGCCCGCTTGGCCTGTCTATTACAATGCTAAGAACAGACAAATGGCAATTTATCAAACTGGGATTATGGAGGGAAATAGGCAGATTGTTGGATTGATAGATAGATAGTTGGATGAGAGGGTGTACATTTTAATTATCAGCTATAAACTGTGTGCCATGGGCCATTCTGTCTCGGACAAGGCTTATTCTTATTCGTATTAACTGTGTAGGTAACCTGCTGGTATGAATGGGGACATTGTGTAGGTAACCTGCTACTGTGTAGGTAACCTGCTGTTATGAATGGCGACACTGTGTAGGTAACCTGCTACTGTGTAGTTAACCTGCTGGTATGAATGGGGACATTGTGTAGGTAACCTGCTGGTATGAATGAGGACACTGTGTAGGTAACCCGCTACTGTGTAGGTAACCTGCTGTTATGAATGGGGACACTGTAGGTAACCTGCTACTGTGTAGGTAACCTGCTACTGTGTAGGTAACCTGCTGGTATGAATGGGGACACTGTGTAGGTAACCTGCTACTGTGTAGGTAACCTGCTGTTATGAATGGGGACACTGTAGGTAACCTGCTACTGTGTAGGTAACCTGCTGGTATGAATGAGGACACTGTGTAGGTAACCTGCTACTGTGTAGGTAACCTGCTGTTATGAATGGGGACACTGTAGGTAACCTGCTACTGTGTAGGTAACCTGCTACTGTGTAGGTAACCTGCTGGTATGAATGAGGACATCGGTCCTGCTGTCCTCTTTCCTCTAATAATAATTCCACTGAGGACCACCAACATGGTCATAGTTCCACTGAGGACCACCAACATGGTCATAGTTCCACTGAGGACCACCAACATGGTCATAGTTCCACTGAGGACCACCAACATGGTCATAGTTCCAATGAGGACCGCCAGTATGGTCATCGTTCCACTGAGGACCGCCAGTATGGTCATCGTTCCACTGAGGACCGCCAATATGGTCATCGTTCCACTGAGGACCGCCAATATGGTCATCGTTCCACTGAGGACCGCCAATATGGTCATCGTTCCACTGAGGACCGCCAATATGGTCATAGTTCCACTGAGGACCACCAATATGGTCATAGTTCCACTGAGGACCACCAATATGGTCCTAGTTCCACTGAGGACCACCAATATGGTATAGATAGAGGTTTTTGAATATTCTCTTAATATGCATTCCTTTTCTCTTGCTAAACTTAATCATCTGCATCCCAGCCAAGTAAGACTACTAGTGGCCAAGTTTGCTTAAAAATGTTCCAGCCTCCCAAAACTTTACGCATGACAAAACAGAGGATTTCAAATGACTGTATGGAGTTTCCCACCCAAATGGAAGAGATGGAAGAAGCATCCAGTATTCAACATACTCCTAACATCCATCATCAAACACCAGTAAATGTAGCATTACAAGGACATTGTGCCAAAAAAAAAACTATTTTAAAAATCTGTCGCTTTAAATTATTTGTCAGCCGAAACCAGCATCCCAAGATCGATAGTGTGTGAGCCAACCAGGTTTGAGGGATGTTGTGGATATCACTATGATAATTTTTTATATTAAGCTCCACTTTATCTGCAAATGCCATTTGACTTAGTGACTGGTCATCATTTATATTCCTCAGGACCAGCCGACAAGATTTATGATTTTCTAATAAAACCCTGCATCTCCGGGGCTCGATTCCTCGTCCTTAAGAATAATATAAATTTATGGGAACTATTTATTGAGTGCTGAGGAAAAATGCCACTATGCAGTTGTTCACTGTAGAAAACAAAAAGTGGTAGGCGATAATCAAAAGAAGCCGAGAAAGAGACAAACTCGCTCCTCTTCCTACTACGAAACAGAGGCCCAGTAAAATACAGGCATGGGGGCAGAAAATTCTCAACAGAAGTTTGGCTGATTCTTTAAGTCTCGCTCCCCTGTTTCTTTTCGAGCTCAAACGACCGGCAGCAGCACCGCGTATGATCAGCATATTAAAAAAGCCTCAATTAATGTTCACATTACTGCGAGGAATATTAAATTTACTTTCTTGATAATTAAATAAAACTTCCTCAAATGGAATATTTCTTAAATCCTGAATTACATTATTTCTTCATCTTTGCCTCCCCCCCTCATTCTTCTCTTACCCAACCAGCCAGAATCCTATTTTGTCTGATCACACACTGTGGTGTGAGCTGCATTCATAGGGTTTCCTTTAGCTTTGTGTGTAAAAACTCTAATCTAAACGCTTGGCCTTTCTTCTCCCCCTGTTGGGGATTAGAGCCCTATAGCAGCCATGGTTTTACAGGGGAGAGCCCATGGTAATGGAACCCTGCTCAGCAAGCATCCCTATCAGCTGTGAGGGAAGAGACAGTGTTGAAAAGGCTTGATGAGTAAGATAAGTGATGGCTGGGTACTATTTCCTGTATGTATCTTAACCTGTCACTGGGCCGTTTCCCTTGTAATATGCCATTGTATGTTGTAGTCCTGAACAGCTGCTCTTTAAGGCATCCCAAAATTCCTACCAACTTACTCCCATAAGACTCACTGCAAACATTGTGTACATTATGCTAGTAAACACAATCAGAAACATTGGATGTTGGGATATAGGGCAACAGGGAAACGACCCCAAGACAAGCTAGCCTCAAGGTAAGAGTGTAGGCTGTATTAATGTGCACTAAATGCTGACGCATTATGTTTACAGTGTACAGTGCGCTACTCCAATGTAGACCATGTGTGTGCCATGCCAGTGCCAGCTGACTGCTGTGCCATAGCCAGCCCCTCCTCTACTGAGGGTGTGAAGGCTGCCAGGGTAAACAGACAGGGTGTGTGTGTGTGTGTGTGTGTGTGTGTGTGTGTGTGTGTGTGTGTGTGTGAGGCCCACTGAAAAACACAGTGACAACGGGACAGAGGTTCCACAACAGGCAGCCAACCTGACACAGAGCCAAAATGTGGATCTCTTGATAACTACCTCAAAATATGGTATGAGGAATCTCACACACACACACACACACACACACACACACAGGAGAAACATAAACAGGCCACAGGTAGCTCTACCTCCAGCAGTGCCACAGGTAGCTCTACCTCCAGCAGTGCCACAGGTAGCTCTACCTCCAGCAGTGCCACAGGTAGCTCTACCTCCAGCAGTGCCACAGGTAGCTCTACCTCCAGCAGTGCCACAGGTAGCTCTACCTCCAGCAGTGCCACAGGTAGCTCTACCTCCAGCAGTGCCACAGGTAGCTCTACCTCCAGCAGTGCCACAGGTAGCTCTACCTCTGAGCTTTGGTCAAAAGCAGTGCACTATATAGGGAATAGGGTGCCATTGGGAATGCAGACTGTCTCAGCTGAGGATACACTACATCAATATCTTTGCCTGCTAACATGATCCGCATAATATATACCACCCTGGAAAACAGTCATGCTCTGAGGAGGGTGTGTATGTCTGCCATCTTTATCAAGGAATTTGAAGACGTCCCTAACCGTAAAACCTCTTCCTACAGGAGACACTTAGCACTCCATGTTTTAAAATACATATATACTGCAGTGAGGAATATATGATCACATTGAGGAGCGCTGTCGACAGCACACCATGTCAGTAGAAGGTGAACTCAAGTGGTAGTTTTGACCCAGATCTGTTTGGGCTCTTTCCAACACCATTGCTTTCCTTGTTTGGCATGACAATGAGTGACAAGGAGTTGTCAGGACGGCAAAGACTGGCACTCAGGCAACAAAAGTCCTCAGCACCATCTCCACTAGAACGGCTCAGGCTTAATTCAACAATACTGTACACCACACCTGTTGAAAGGACACAGGGGGAGTTGAGGTAAAAACAACCCCCCTCTTTTTGCTGACGCCTCTGCCTCCTACCTCCTCTTTGCATTAACAGACAGAGCCATTCACAGCTCCTGTTTTGTTTTAACAAGATTCAATAGCAGTCTCCCCCGCTCAGTACCACTTACCAACTTCAAGGTGATGGAACTTGAGATGTGTTAACTCTACAAAGTACATGCGTCCCAGGCTGGCGGGCTGGTGTGTCGGCACCAGGCAGAGTGTAGGCAAGAAAGGGATAGAAGAGGGGGAGAGGGAGGGATGACAGGCATGTGAAAAAGCACACCTCTGGAGTGTCAGAAGATCGGCTGATGAGGAAGAGAGTGAGGGGGAGCTGACGTCACATCTGAGCTATCGAAGACGGCGTGAAGGCTTTAAAGGCAGCAACGTCACATTATTACAGCAGTACACGGTACTGGAACCTTGTTGGGGGATCATGGCGTTGAAGGCGTGTGAGAGGAACATGGTTAGCGTGCTAGACGGACGCACGTGTGTAAACAGGTGTGTTCTGCAGGTGGGTGTGTTAAAACAGAGAGGGGTGTGCGTGCATTAGTAGGGGGTTGGGCAGAGGGTGTCGATGGTTATGGCATGATTGTTTTGGCTCAACATCAACGCTTGTCCGGGGCAAGTCAAAAGAAATGACGGACAAGAAGATTATAGATGTCTTTATTTTAAAAAATCACAATATCACACAATTAGGCTACTCTGATCACAACTGAATCAAAGTGTCCTTGGGAGGCGACGTGTTGCGCACTGTCCTCCCAGTCTCTGCATCAGAGTAGAATTATTGTAGGCCTGAATTGACAGGCACGAGCAGTCTTTCAATCATGCAGTCGCAAGATGTATTTTTGAGACCAAAGCAAGACGCATGTGAACATTTTGATATTCATTGCTACTTAGTGAGTTATTTGCCCAGTTATAGCAAATTTTTGGTCAGCAATGAAAATCCTGGAAAAGTAATGGTGTGTGCATCACCTGTGTGTGTGTCAGTGGGCCATTGCCAGAGAGAGAGGGGGGGGGGGGGGGGGGGGAGAGAGAGAACAAAAAAGAGCAAGACATAGCAGCAGCAGATAAAATAATGATATACAACAGACTAACTAGAGAGTCAATTCAAAACAGTGTTGTTTGGCTGGTTCTCTCGCTAGTTACCTATTAGCATGTATTAATGTCATTGTCATGTGCTAAAATAACTTTCCTTCGGCACTTGTGTATAACCACAAATGGCCGACATTTCGGGTGCACAGTTGATGAATGGTGCATACTCCGGTTGTAAAACCATCTCTCAAGAGCTCAAAATTGGGTGTTGACAAAATATTATTACAATTGGAAAGCTAGGATTCTCTTCTATTCAATACTGGCCATGTCATTCTGACAAACAAAAAACTAAATCTTAGAATAGCCAAATTGACAAGTAACTTGTATGCTGTCAAATTCTCCCCTAAGCCTTACAAATAGATAAACATGTCATAGCTACCTGGTCCACCTTTGCCACTTGGTCTGTGGTTCATTGAATGAGGGAATTATTTTATAAAAACATAATAAGTGGAGAGAGTCCAGGAGAACTACTGGGTGTGCAGGATTTTGCTCTAGCCCTGCTCTAACACACCAAATTGTAAAAATCTGACGCTCAACAGGACATTGATAAGCTGACAAAAGCCTGCACACCCAGTAGCTCTCCAAAAAAAGTTAATGTCAAGCCCTAGTGTGGGAAACATAAAAAAAGAGACTTAAGCGCCCTAATAACTATGACAGTCTTGATAAAACACTAGCCACAGTAATGATTAACAGTAATATAAATGTAACACCGCCATTCCTGAAAGTTGGTCCTGCAAAATCAATGCCTGGCACGGACATAGCAGCATCGAAAATTGCTGCAAAGCAATCAATCCCTCTTAAATTCCCAATCCACTCCACTAGCTTAGCCAGAGGAATGTAGCCAAGGGCTTCAACTGCAGGCGCCAGGGGAGACAAGCCTGCAGACAAAGACGTGTCAATAGGAGTTAGTTCTTCATCAACTTTGTTCCTTAATCACCAAGGTCTTTCACGTGGCCGGACTATCTGACACCTCTCCTAAGCAGATATCCAGTGAGCCACGCTAAACAAACATCTACCTGCCTCATCTCTTCCTCTTACTCAGTCTCTGTGTTCTCGTTCTCTCCCCGTCTCTTTCGCTCTCTCCTCACTGGCTTCATCCAACACAGCCAATAGCAAAGGTCTTCATTAGAGATTGTGCAAAGGGAAGATTGGGGAGAGTTTGTCCTTATTGACGTCAGTCGTCCCCATTGTCTTTCCCACCGAATGGTGAAAGGGGGAGAGAAAATCCCCCTCACTAATTACCCTCACTCTCTCCTCCTTTGTGGTAAACTGTCTGCTAGTCTAAAGTTGTTGCTCTTAGTTTTTATTTTCTCTGAGTTGAGCTAATTGCTAAGTCGTTGAAAAGTTAAAAGTCGAACGAACGAATAACAAGCTCAACTCAAAGACGGATACACAGAAATCTACAGTACAGAGTAATCACTGTGTCTTTGTTCAGACTACTTAACAAGCTAATAAAAGGTGGCTGAAATGGTTCATGTGACGTACCATTTGCCGTTTTTGACCTCTTACAGTACGTGGCGTGGGCTAAGGAGGTCATTTAATTCCTTACAGAGCACAGCTGCCCTTTCTGTAGCTCTTGGTTAACTGAGAAATCGAATAAATCAGAAATGTCAAAACATAAACATGCGCTGTGCAGCTCCCTAAAGGAACGAAAGACAAAGGAAAAATATTAAACTTTGTCTGCTAGGGTGGCAGGCATCAACTGCCACAGCAATGATGCAGGAACACCTAAGAACCGTTTAAGAACAAAGAACCGTAAAACTTCATTTAACTTGATTGAATTTTCTTAATTAGCGGAAATCTACAGTGTGTGTGAGTTGTGTGATGTAGAGGAGGCCCAAAAGGAAAACATCTGGTCTTGTTTCAATTGGAGTAAACTGTGTGTGTGTCTCCCTGATGACATCTCACCCCTAGGATTCTCCCACTGACTGACTGGCTCTTCCCACTCCATGGCAATGATTTGGAAGCAACCCCTGGCAAACATGGCATTTGGGCAATTCGTATTTTCTTTGTGGGGGGAGGAGAGAGAGATGAGACTCCAGGGCTTATCACTAGCCAGATGAGATGCTTAATATAATTCTAAACATATTGTATCTGGAGGGTTCGCCATCTTCTACAAACATTAATGAAAATGTTCTGATTTAAAGGAGGTTGCAGTGATATTAATTTTGGACGGTGAAATTACATAATGATGTGATTTGTTATCAGAGGGGTCAAGGGAAGGTTAAGGGAAGGTCAAGGGAAAATTAAGGGAAGGTCAAGGGAAGGTTAAGGGAGGTAAAGGGAAATCTGATCTGACAAAGGAACTACGCCCTTAAGTCTCATTCCAGTTAGTATTTAGCCAAACAAATGTTAGTTCACCGTTATTTGTTTGCTAAAAAAGGACTTGACAGCATCGTAAACACCACTTTAGCAGTGACTTAACAAGCCCAATGTTGTAGCAATTTTTGTATCACACTCTAACAACCTGCCTTGCCACATGACTCAACCCTGTTGCCTCAAGCGGTGAGACATCTCAGCCGTGAAACCATGCAGGTTGAGGTGACAAATGTGTCACGTGCTTCATGCTGTTTACCACGGCAGACTTTGTTTCTGCATCTGATTTGGTTAGTTTTGACTTAATTCAAAGACAAACTTGTCAAACTATCATTTACCCTGAAACTGTCACATTTGGGAAAAACTGTGGTTGGGTATCTCACTAGTTGATGCTCCCTGACTCAGAGGGACAGTTACAAGTTCTCTGCCACTCTCTCTTGCCTTTACAGCCTTGTAAGCATGCAGCCAGTATCTCCCTGTATGTCACCAGGTGTACTTGGAGACTTTTTTTTTACTCTTTGGAAAGGTTCCTGAAATGTAGTTCACCGTGTGATAATGTTTGCAGTTCGATAGTTTTCAAAGTGAATAAATATAACTCAACTTCAGTGAACTCAAAGACACCGCTACACATCCCAGGAGAGTTGAAGATGGAGGTCATATTGAGTTGGTAATTGGAAAGCTCCATGTACATGAGCTTGAGTATTTGACTTCCATAATGCCTCCCTGAAATTCCAACCATATGAATGGTTGATTTAATTATATGATTATGTGCGATGGTGTGTAAAAGCAGGAGGTGTCACCACGTCAGGGTGAATTACACTTGAATAAGTCTGACTTGAAGTAGGATTAATGGATGACTGACAGGTGCTACATACAGGGAGGAAAATGTGAATGAGGATGAAGAGAGGAGAAAGAGGATGGTGAAGGAGATGAGGAAGAGATGGATGAAGAGAAGTAGGAGAAGGAGAGGGAGGATGAAGGAGGAAGTGGGGAAGGAGGATTTAGAGGAGAGGCAAAGATGAGGATGAAGAGGAGAAGGAGGACGAAGAGGAGGAGGAGGATAAAGAGGTGAGGAGGACAAATAGGAGGTTGAAGAGGTGAGGAGGATGAAGAGGACTAAAAAGTACCCCAGGAGTGACAGTGCTCATGGTTATCTATTTATAAAGAGCGGGACTGTAGCGGTAAACATGACAGGCGTCTGCTCTGCAAACGCAGCGACTTTCTTCGGTGATCCAAACATACTGAACGGAACACACACACACACGTCATCCCCAGCACGGCAACATTCCCCACAGCACAGAGAGTGATTATGGGCTACACTTTCCACAGTGATTAGGATGAGCCCCACAAAGAGTCCCAGGGTGCCTTGTGCTCAAACTTATCAGGCTATAACTTAACATGCCTCTGACAAGCAGGCTGATGGACAAGAAGGGGAAAGGTACAGTAGTTATGTGTCTGTATACAGTCGTGTGCTTTGATGTGTCAGTTGGTGAAAGCACCACTACGAACATTCCTTCACTGAGCCTAGAAAAGCAGCTAATCATTTGTAGCAGTGTTCAATAAAGGAAAACAACAACCACTGACTGGAAGCTGATCTATTCCATCTGAAGTATCACTCTTACCAGTGACACCTGTCAGATATCTATCAACAAGAACTGTCATGATGGGATGAAACAGCAACAGAAATAGCGCCTGGGATGTTATGTTGTGTATCGCAAACTTTCTCGACAAAACAGGAAATGAACCGCATAAATCCAAGGACTAGCACAGCTATTAAAACTTCAAAATCAAAGTTGTATACCTCAACTACGTGAGACATCAATAACACACGTGGAGGATTGTTCCATATAAGACAAAACCTAATTAAGACCATCGCCTCGGCTGCAGGCGCTTTCGTAACAAAGTCCTCGCATCTGATTTTAGCAGCAGTGAACTTGTGGCCATAAGCCAAGACGTGAGCTGCGCCGGAGCTGCTAGTAGCAGCCAGTAATAAATATGAGAAGTAAGCAAATGATTAAGTTGAGTGTAGTTCAATGACTTTGGTTTGGAAGCCTCTATAGGCGCGTGACGATGCACCAAATGACTAGCGATTTGGGTTTCATTTACTGCACCGAATGACTAGCAATTTGGGGTTTCATTTACTGCACCAAATGACTAGTGTTTTGGGATTTAATTTACTGAATCGAATGATTAGCGATTTGGGGTTTAATTTACTGCAACAAATGTCTAGCGGTGTGATTCTCCCACATGGATGAGGTAATTAGGAGAGTCAAATAACATACACGCACACAGAAATGGACATTGGCAGACACACACAAACACACAAGCATTGTAGACAGACTGTATGTACAAAGAAAAGCACAGACACACTCATTTCTACTTGACTACTTGAATCATTTTGTCCATAAAATAAGGCAAATCTTACAAGGTTTGAACATTCAAACCATCGCTACCTGTACGTCCCAATCTGAACCCTCAGGCACTCATAGAAACTAAAGAAACATGTTGTTTCCAAGGCTTCCCAAAGGGTTTCTCTATTAAAAGTGGTAATGACTTGCCATTGCCGAAGCCCTCTGTGAATAGCCCAACTTCCCATTTCTCTCAGTGCAATGAGAAATGGACGTAATTGCTCCAGTCAAACAATGAGACAAGGACAGAATCATGGAGGATAGAAATTAAGACAAAGGAGTCTGCTATTTTACAACACCTCTCTGAGTGAGTGAGAGAGTGAGTGAGTGAGTGAGTTGGGGGGGGTGTTGAGAGAGTGAAAGAATGGAGTATTGAGAGAGTGAAAGTGTGTGTGTCATTGAACTCAACTCTGCCTTCAGTGTTGTTTTCAGTGTTGTTTTAACAGGGAGCTGTCCTCTCATCCTGTGGTGCTGAAACAACTTTAGGCTCATTCCAAAATAAACTGGTAAAAAGTAGTGCACTATTTTGGGAACAGGGTGCCATTTGAGACGCAGACACAGACGGATACACCTGGCAGCTCTCCCCTCCTGCCTCCGGGCCCTCGTGTGCCCTCATTACCCCCCCCCCCCTTCTTTCCTTCCTCCCCTCTCCCTCCCCCTGCCAGCCCAGGGACCAATCTACACACAGGTGTTAGAAGAAGAGAAGGCAGATTTGAGTTTCAGTCTGGCTTCTGCTGGGAAGCCCACATCTGGCTGTGTGTGTCTGGCTACGGAAGGACTGTGGAAGGAGTTGCAGAGAAGAGTTTTCATTAATTTCATTTCATTCACCAAGTGGTGGGGCTGCAGTTTGTAAAAAAATAATAAAAAAATATGATTGTTGTGCCTTTAAGATTCTATGGGGGTGTCACCACCAGCCGCCACCTGTCCAGAAAGCTGTGTTTAATTTTTTTTTATCCAAAAAGGAAATTTAAGAAATTAACCATTATCTTTCACAATTAGAGGGCTCAGAGATGTGCTGAACAATGTAAACTGAGGAAAGTACCTGCGGGAGTTGATTCTCTATCTGCCTCCACCCCTCCTCCTCTTTCCCTCTCTCTTTCTTCCTTTCTCTTCCCCTTTCCCTCACTCACCATCTCTCTCGCTCATATACTCTCTCTCGCTCATATACTCTCTCTCTCGCTCATATACTCTCTCTCTCGCTCATATACTCTCTCTCTCGCTCATATACTCTCTCTCTCGCTCATATACTCTCTCTCTCGCTCATATACTCTCTCTCTCGCTCATATACTCTCTCTCTCGCTCATATACTCTCTCTCTCGCTCATATACTCTCTCTCTCGCTCATATACTCTCTCTCTCGCTCATATACTCTCTCTCTCGCTCATATACTCTCTCTCTCGCTCATATACTCTCTCTCTCGCTCATATACTCTCTCTCTCGCTCATATACTCTCTCTCTCGCTCATATACTCTCTCTCTCGCTCATATACTCTCTCTCGCTCATATACTCTCTCTCGCTCATATACTCTCTCTCGCTCATATACTCTCTCTCGCTCATATACTCTCTCTCGCTCATATACTCTCGCTCGCCCACTCCCTCGCTCACTACCTCGCTCTCCCTCGTTCACTACCTCGCTCTCCCTCGTTCACTACCTCGCTCTCCCTCGTTCACTACCTCGTTCACTCCCTCGCTCTCCCTCGTTCACTCCCTCGCTCTCCCTCGCTCTCCCTCGTTCACTCCCTCGCTCTCCCTCGCTCTCCCTCGTTCACTCCCTCGCTCTCCCTCGTTCACTCCCTCGCTCTCCCTCGTTCACTCCCTCGCTCTCCCTCGTTCACTCCCTCGCTCTCCCTCGTTCACTCCCTCGCTCTCCCTCGTTCACTCCCTCGCTCTCCCTCGTTCACTCCCTCGCTCTCCCTCGTTCACTCCCTCGCTCTCCCTCGTTCACTCCCTCGCTCTCCCTCGTTCACTCCCTCGCTCTCCCTCGTTCACTCCCTCGCTCTCCCTCGCTCTCCCTCGCTCTCCCTCGCTCTCCCTCGTTCACTCCCTCGCTCTCCCTCGTTCACTCTCTCGCTCTCCCGTTCACTCTCTCGCTCTCCCGTTCACTCTCTCGCTCTCCCGTTCACTCTCTCGCTCTCCCGTTCACTCTCGCTCTCCCGTTCACTCTCGCTCTCCCGTTCACTCTCGCTCTCCCGTTCACTCTCGCTCTCCCGTTCACTCTCGCTCTCCCGTTCACTCTCGCTCTCCCGTTCACTCTCGCTCTCCCTCGTTCACTCCCTCGCTCTCCCTCGTTCACTCCCTCGCTCTCCCTCGTTCACTCCCTCGCTCTCCCTCGTTCACTCCCTCGCTCTCCCTCGTTCACTCCCTCGCTCTCCCTCGTTCACTCCCTCGCTCTCCCTCGTTCACTCCCTCGCTCTCCCTCGTTCACTCCCTCGCTCACTCCCTCGCTCTCCCTCGTTCACTCCCTCGCTCTCCCTCGTTCACTCCCTCGCTCTCCCTCGTTCACTCCCTCGCTCTCCCTCGTTCACTCCCTCGCTCTCCCTCGTTCACTCCCTCGCTCTCCCTCGTTCACTCCCTCGCTCTCCCTCGTTCACTCCCTCGCTCTCCCTCGTTCACTCCCTCGCTCTCCCTCGTTCACTCCCTCGCTCTCCCTCGTTCACTCCCTCGCTCTCCCTCGCTCTCCCTCGTTCACTCCCTCGCTCTCCCTCGTTCACTCTCTCGCTCTCCCGTTCACTCTCTCGCTCTCCCGTTCACTCTCTCGCTCTCCCGTTCACTCTCGCTCTCCCGTTCACTCTCGCTCTCCCGTTCACACTCTCGCTCTCCCGTTCACTCTCGCTCTCCCGTTCACTCTCGCTCTCCCGTTCACTCTCTCGCTCTCCCGTTCACTCTCGCTCTCCCGTTCACACTCTCGCTCTCCCGTTCACACTCTCGCTCTCCCGTTCACTCTCGCTCTCCCGTTCACTCTCGCTCTCCCGTTCACTCTCTCGCTCTCCCGTTCACTCTCTCGCTCTCCCGTTCACTCTCGCTCTCCCGTTCACTCTCGCTCTCCCGTTCACTCTCGCTCTCCCGTTCACTCTCGCTCTCCCGTTCACTCTCGCTCTCCCGTTCACTCTCTCGCTCTCCCGTTCACTCTCTCGCTCTCTCGTTCGTTCACTCTCTCGCTCTCCCGTTCACTCTCTCGTTCGTTCACTCTCTCGCTCTCCCTCGTTCACTCCCTCGCTCTCCCTCGTTCACTCCCTCGCTCTCCCTCGTTCACTCCCTCGCTCTCCCTCGTTCACTCCCTCGCTCTCCCTCGTTCACTCCCTCGCTCTCCCTCGTTCACTCCCTCGCTCTCCCTCGTTCACTCCCTCGCTCTCCCTCGTTCACTCCCTCGCTCTCCCTCGTTCACTCCCTCGCTCTCCCTCGTTCACTCCCTCGCTCTCCCTCGTTCACTCCCTCGCTCTCCCTCGCTCTCCCTCGTTCACTCCCTCGCTCTCCCTCGTTCACTCCCTCGCTCTCCCTCGTTCACTCCCTCGCTCTCCCTCGTTCACTCCCTCGCTCTCCCTCGTTCACTCCCTCGCTCTCCCTCGTTCACTCCCTCGCTCTCCCTCGTTCACTCCCTCGCTCTCCCTCGCTCTCCCTCGCTCTCCCTCGTTCACTCCCTCGCTCTCCCTCGTTCACTCCCTCGCTCTCCCTCGTTCACTCCCTCGCTCTCCCTCGTTCACTCCCTCGCTCTCCCTCGTTCACTCCCTCGCTCTCCCTCGTTCACTCCCTCGCTCTCCCTCGTTCACTCCCTCGCTCTCCCTCGTTCACTCCCTCGCTCTCCCTCGTTCACTCCCTCGCTCTCCCTCGTTCACTCCCTCGCTCTCCCTCGTTCACTCCCTCGCTCTCCCTCGCTCTCCCTCGTTCACTCCCTCGCTCTCCCTCGTTCACTCCCTCGCTCTCCCTCGCTCTCCCTCGTTCACTCCCTCGCTCTCCCTCGTTCACTCTCTCGCTCTCCCGTTCACTCTCTCGCTCTCCCGTTCACTCTCTCGCTCTCCCGTTCACTCTCGCTCTCCCGTTCACTCTCGCTCTCCCGTTCACTCTCTCGCTCTCCCGTTCACTCTCGCTCTCCCGTTCACTCTCGCTCTCCCGTTCACTCTCTCGCTCTCCCGTTCACTCTCTCGCTCTCCCGTTCACTCTCGCTCTCCCGTTCACTCTCGCTCTCCCGTTCACTCTCGCTCTCCCGTTCACTCTCTCGCTCTCCCGTTCACTCTCGCTCTCCCGTTCACTCTCTCGCTCTCCCGTTCACTCTCTCGCTCTCTCGTTCGTTCACTCTCTCGCTCTCCCGTTCACTCTCTCGTTCGTTCACTCTCTCGCTCTCCCTCGTTCACTCCCTCGCTCTCCCTCGTTCACTCCCTCGCTCTCCCTCGTTCACTCCCTCGCTCTCCCTCGTTCACTCCCTCGCTCTCCCTCGTTCACTCTCTCGCTCTCCCGTTCACTCTCTCGCTCTCCCGTTCACTCTCTCGCTCTCCCGTTCACTCTCTCGCTCTCCCGTTCACTCTCTCGCTCTCCCGTTCACTCTCGCTCTCCCGTTCACTCTCTCGCTCTCCCGTTCACTCTCTCGCTCTCCCGTTCACTCTCTCGCTCTCCCGTTCACTCTCTCGCTCTCCCGTTCACTCTCTCGCTCTCCCGTTCACTCTCTCGCTCTCCCGTTCACTCTCTCGCTCTCCCGTTCACTCTCTCGCTCTCCCGTTCACTCTCGCTCTCCCGTTCACTCTCGCTCTCCCGTTCACTCTCGCTCTCCCGTTCACTCTCTCGCTCTCCCGTTCACTCTCGCTCTCCCGTTCACTCTCTCGCTCTCTCGTTCACTCTCTCGCTCTCCCGTTCACTCTCTCGTTCGTTCACTCTCTCGCTCTCCCGTTCACTCTCTCGTTCGTTCACTCTCTCGCTCTCCCGTTCACTCTCTCGTTCGTTCACTCTCTCGCTCTCCCGTTCACTCTCTCGTTCGTTCACTCTCTCGCTCTCCCGTTCACTCTCTCGTTCGTTCACTCTCTCGCTCTCCCGTTCACTCTCTCGTTCGTTCACTCTCTCGCTCTCCCGTTCACTCTCTCGTTCGTTCACTCTCTCGCTCTCCCGTTCACTCTCTCGTTCGTTCACTCTCTCGCTCTCCCGTTCACTCTCTCGTTCGTTCACTCTCTCGCTCTCCCGTTCACTCTCTCGTTCGTTCACTCTCTCGCTCTCCCGTTCACTCTCTCGTTCGTTCACTCTCTCGCTCTCCCGTTCACTCTCTCGTTCGTTCACTCTCTCGCTCTCCCGTTCACTCTCTCGTTCGTTCACTCTCTCGCTCTCCCGTTCACTCTCTCGTTCGTTCACTCTCTCGCTCTCCCGTTCACTCTCTCGTTCGTTCACTCTCTCGCTCTCCCGTTCACTCTCTCGTTCGTTCACTCTCTCGCTCTCCCGTTCACTCTCTCGTTCGTTCACTCTCTCGCTCTCCCGTTCACTCTCTCGTTCGTTCACTCTCTCGCTCTCCCGTTCACTCTCTCGTTCGTTCACTCTCTCGCTCTCCCGTTCACTCTCTCGTTCGTTCACTCTCTCGCTCTCCCGTTCACTCTCTCGTTCGTTCACTCTCGCTCTCCCGTTCACTCTCTCGTTCGTTCACTCTCTCGCTCTCCCGTTCACTCTCTCGTTCGTTCACTCTCTCATACACACCCTCGCTCTCCCTCCTTCATACACACCCTCGCTCTCCCTCCTTCATACACGCTCTCGCTCTCCCTCCTTCATACACTCGCGCTCTCCCTCGTTTATATGCTCTCCCGCTCCCCCCTATCTCCCATTCCTATACTCTCGCTCCTTCTCCTTCATACACTCTCGCTCTCCCTCGTTCATACACTCATGCAGACGAAAATTCTAAATCATTTCCATAATGTCCAAAGAAACATGTCAAACGTTTTTTTAATAATCAATCCTCAGGTTGTTTTTTAAATATATAATCGATAATATATCAACCGCAAATGTATTTCACAGTAGGAGAGGGGAAAACAATGGCTGTCCAAATTCTGTTGTGCAAGCAAACTCATGTGACCACTTGACGCAATGTTATCGTTCTGGCTCATTTGTCTAAATAAAAGCCTGAAACTATGTCTGAAGACTGTTGACACCTTGAGGAAGCGATAGGAAAAGGAATCTGGTTCACATCCCTTTAAATCCAGCAAAGGGAGGCTATGGAACATGGAGTTTTCAAAATAGAAGAAGACACTTCCTGTTTTGATTTTCCTCAGGGTTTCGCCTGCAATATCAGTTCCGTTATACTCACAGACAATATTTTGACCGTTTTGGAAACTTGAGTGTTTTCTATTCAATACTAATAATAATATACATATATTAGCAACTGAGACTGAGGGCTGGCTGTTTACAATGGGCACCTTTTCATCCAAGCTACTCAATACTGCCCCTTGCAGCCATATGAAGTTAAACCCATCCACCAAATGCAATCTATTTCTCTTTCAGAAAAAGAGAAAGCTTCATTTTCCTATTTCCATTAATGGAATGTAAAGGGAGTGGGTGGATAGACAGAAAAACAGATGATTATCCGGTGCCGTTTTTGCCACCCCGTAAATGGATTGTACAGTCTCCTGTGCCGTGGAGAACCTGTCTGCTCTTTCAGGTGATAGCGAGAGGCTATTCCACAGTGTATCAATCAGTGTGGCAGAGTTTTGAAGATGCATAAAACGAGCTGGGGCTGATCAGCAGTTTTTAACAAATCGAGGAGGTCAGCAAAAATGATACTCAGCTACTCTTTCCTCCCCAGCCATGCAGAAAGGCACAAGGCCCCATTGATAGACCTGGCCATCTGTTTGCTATTTACATCATTCCATTTTCCATATCAGTACATAATACACTGCTCAAAAAAATAAAGGGAACACTAAAATAACACGTCCTAGATGTGAATGAATTAAATATTCTTATTAAATACTTTTTTCTTTACATAGTTGAATGTGCTGACAACAAAATCACACACAAATTATCAATGAAAATCAAATTGATCAACCCATGGAGGTCTGGATTTGGAGTCACACTCAAAATTAAAGTGGAAAACCACACTACAGGCTGATCCAACTGATGTAATGTCCTTAAAACAAGTCAAAATGAGGCTCAGTAGTGTGTGTGTGTGGCCTCCACGTGCCTGTATGACCTCCCTACAACGCCTGGGCATGCTCCTGATGAGGTGGTGGATGGTCTCCTGAGGTATCTCCTCCCAGACGTGGACTAAAGCATCCGCCAACTCCTGTACAGTCTGTGGTGCAACGTGGCGTTGGTGGATGGAGCGAGACATGATGTCCCAGATGTGCTCAATTGGATTCAGGTCTGGGGAACGGGTGGGCCAGTCCATAGCATCAATGCCTTCCTCTTGCAGGAACTGCTGACACACTCCAGCCACATGAGGTCTAGCATTGTCTTGCATTAGGAGGAACCCAGGGCCAACCACACCAGCATATGGTCTCACAAGGGGTCTGAGGATCGCATCTCGGTACCTAATGGCAGTCAGGCTACCTCTGGCGAGCACATGGAGGGCTGTGCGGCCCCCCAAAGAAATGCCACCCCACACCATGACTGACCCACCGCCAAACCGGTCATGCTGGAGGATGTTTCAGGCAGCAAAACGTTCTCCACAGCGTCTCCAGACTGTCACATGTGCTCAGTGTGAACCTGCTTTCATCTGTGAGAGCACAGGGCGCCAGTGGCGAATTTGCCAATCTTGGTGTTCTCTGGCAAATGCCAAACGTCCTGCACGGTGTTGGGCTGTAAGCACAACGCCCACCTGTGGACATCGGGCCCTCATACCACCCTCATGGAGTCTGTTTCTGACCGTTTGAGCAGACACATGCACATTTGTGGCCTGCTGGAGGTCATTTTGCAGGACTCTGGCAGTGCTCCTCCTGCTCCTCCTTGCACAAAGTCGGAGGTAGCGGTCCTGCTGCTGGGTTGTTGCCCTCCTACGGCCTCCTCAACGTCTCCTGATGTACTGGCCTGTCTCCTGGTAGTGCCTCCATTTTCTGGACACTATGCTGACAGACACAGCAAACCTTCTTGCCACAGCTCGCATTGATGTACCATCCTGGATGAGCTGCACTACCTGAGCCACTTGTGTGGGTTGTAGACTCCGTCTCATGCTACCACTAGAGTGAACGCACCGCCAGCATTCAAAAGTGACCAAAACATCAGCCAGGAAGCATAGGAACTGAGAAGTGGTCTGTGGTCACCACCTGCAGAACCACTCCTTTAATGGGGGTGCCTTGCTAATTGCCTATAATTTCCACCTGTTGTCTATTCCATTTGCACAACAGCATGTGAAATTTATTGTCAATCAGTGTTGCTTCCTAAGTGGACAGTTTGATTTCACAGAAGTGTGATTGACTTGGAGTTACATTGTGTTGTTTAATTGTTCCCTTTATTTTTTTGAGCAGTGTATAATAATATTCATATCTCCACTGAGATGATACATCCTGAACAGCATGAAGAGGACCTCTACTAATTATGCAAGGTTTTATACATTATAATATAGTGGGCTTGTTGGAGGTGTTTAAGAGGGTTAATCACATTAGCATGTTTTGCATAAGTAAATACAGAAAATATGTTACACTTACTAAATAATATTCAAAATGATATTTAAAATTAGGACAAATCTAGTAACTTTGAGAACATTCACAGTGAGACTCCTACCAACATAAGCAAATACACAGCTTTGCAATTATCTGAATTGATTGGTGCAAACAGTTTCCATGAGTGGTGTACATCATATAAAATAGATAACACAAAACAATGTATTAACTTATATAACCTGCTAACGTCAAGTCATATAGCATAACATTGAGGGGTGTTTGACAGATGAGACAAACGTAATTCAAGAAACGTAAGAGGTTGTTTGTGTTCAACGAGTCAACAAAAATATTAACAATTAGAAAATATATGAATAAATATGAAACGTATGAAGCCTTGTGCGATAGTTGATTAGATTACATCTGTGTGGCATGATGCCATTGAGAGAAGGAGCCATCAAATTATACCACTGTAACAAAAGAGCACGAGACGGGCTAGACAATAGCACGTCAATCAGTATTGGACTAATTGTTACTTCATTGTAAGGTCAAACAACACCTTGACTGTCCTCTCTCTCACCAGCTATCCAGCCTTCGACGCACAACTACTGTTCACTCACCAATATTTGTGCCGCGTTCAAATGTGAGCCAGAGAAGTCATTTTCAGTGGGGAAATGGAAAAGTGAGCAAATGGAAAAGGAATTAGAATGATTGAACTAGTACACTTGAAGAGACTTGTGTTAAACCATGCATGGTGGATGGCACCCGGGCGCCCAAAGTGAGGGCATCATCTTTAATCGGAGGGTAATTTATTGACTCCCATTTATACCACCCAGTAATATGAGCGATCAAGGCCCCCATCCGTAAAAATGCAATAACCCAGGAAGTGTTTTGTGAACAAAAGAAAATAAGGCCAACACATCATTATGTTGCCTTCATTAGGATGGCTCCAAATGGGGCCTCGGTTCCTAAGCCATTAGGATGGCTCCAAATGGGGCCTCGGTTCCTAAGCCATTAGGATGGCTCCAAATGGGGCCTCGGTTCCTAAGCCATTAGGGTGGCTCCAAATGGGGCCTCGGTTCCAAAGCCATTAGGATGGCTCCAAATGGGGCCTCGGTTCCAAAGCCATTAGGATGGCTCCAAATGGGGCCTCGGTTCCTAAGCCATTAGGATGGCTCCAAATGGGGCCTCGGTTCCTAAGCCATTAGGATGGCTCCAAATGGGGCCTCGGTTCCTAAGCCATTAGGATGGCTCCAAATGGGGCCTCGGTTCCTAAGCCATTAGGGTGGCTCCAAATGGGGCCTCGGTTCCAAAGCCATTAGGATGGCTCCAAATGGGGCCTCGGTTCCTAAGCCATTAGGATGGCTCCAAATGGGGCCTCGGTTCCTAAGCCATTAGGATGGTTCCTAAGCCATTAGGATGGCTCCAAATTGGGCCTCGGTTCATAAGCCATTAGAATGTCTCCAACTGGTGGGGTGGATGGATGGTGGAGCCACAATGGCTGCTAAATAGGGACCAGGGTTCAAGTTGTGGTTAAGCATGTCAAACATCGAGACAATAAAGTAGCTGACAGTTCATCACATGGCTATTTTCAATGATTGAAAACTAAGGCTACATCACAAATGACACCTTATTCCCTACAGAGTGCACTACTTTCGACCAGAGCCTTATAGGACTAGGGTGCCATTAGTGATCCACCCATTAGGACTTGGCACACTGTTCTAGCTAATTCTCTATTGCCATTTCTAATGTGGGGACTTGGAGGAATCGATCCGTGTAGACATCACCAGCCCATGGTTTGATGCTCTTCGTATAGATTAAGTCATTAGAGATCTGTCCACTGTCATCACTCTAAAAAAGGAAACACAGCCCTGTTTCCCCAATAAACAGATCTAGGATCAGCTTCCCTCTATCCTCAGCTTAATCATAAGTGGGGGGATTTAAAAACTGACCCAGATGGTTGGTAGAGCGGGGGGGTTGAAAGAGCGGGGGGTAGAGGGGTGTTGGTAGAGCAGGGGATTGGTAGAGAGGGGGGTAGAGGGGTGTTGGTAGAGCGGGGGGGGGGGGTTGGTAGAGCGGGGGGCTTGGTAGAGCGGGGCTGGTAGAGCGGGGGGCTGGTAGAGCGGGGGGGGGGTTGGTAGAGCGGGGCTGGTAGAGCGGGGGCTGGTAGAGCGGAGTAGAGGGGTGTTGCCATACACTTATAACTACAGTAGTGTTGCCACAAGAGCTGCCATATACAGTGCATTTGGAAAGTATTCAGACCCCATGACTTTTCCCACATTTTATGTTACAGTCTTATTCTAAAATAGATTAAATACACACAAAACCCCATAATGACATAGCGATGTTTTCAAATGTATTACAAATAAAAACAGACATACCTTCTGTACATATTGATTGGACATGATTTGGAAAGGCACACACCTGTCTATATAAGGTCCTACAGTTGAACGTGCATGTCAGAGCAAAAACCAAGCCATGAGGTCGAAGGAATTGTCCATAACGCTCCGAGAAAGGATTTTGTCAAGTCACAGATCTGGGGAAGGGTACCAAAACATTTCTGCGGCATTGAAGGTGCTTTAGAGCACTCAGGACCTCAGACTGGGGCGAAGGTTCACCTTTGACCAGGACAACGACCCTAAACACACAGCCAAGACAACGCAGGAGAGGCTTCGGGACAAGTCTCTGAATGTCCTTGAGAGGCCCAGCCAGAGCCCGGACTTGAACCTAATCGAACATCTCTGGAAAGACCTGAAAATAGCTGTGCAGTGACACTCCCCATCCAACCTGACAGAGCTTGAGAGGATCTGCAGAAAAGAATGGGAGAAACTCCCCAAATGCAGGTGTGCCAAGCTTGTAGCGTCATACCCAAGAAGATTTGAGGTTGTAATCGCTGCCAAAGGTGCTTCAAACGAAGCAAGGAGAAAAAGGGTCTGAAAACTTTTGTAAATGTGATAATTCATTTTTTCTTATGTTTAAAACCTGTTTTTGTTTGTCATTATGGGGTATTGTGTGTAGATTGATGAGGGGGGGAACAATTTAATACATTTTAGAACAAGGCTGTAATGTAATAAAATGAGGAAAATACTTTCCAAATGCACTGTACATCTAACTACAGTAGTGTGTCGTCACAAGATGAGCCATACACATCTAACTACAGTCGAGTGTCATGACAAGAGGAGCCATACACATCTAACTACAGTAGGAGTGTCGTCACAAGAGCCGGACACATCTAACTACAGTAGTGTCATCACAAGAGGAGCCATACATGTCTGACTACAGTAGTGTCGTCACAAGAGGAGCCATACACATCCAACTGCAGTAGAGCGTCGTAAAATTGGAGCCATACACATCTAACTACAGTAGTGTCGTCACAAGGAGCCATACACATCTAACTACAGTAGTGTCGTCACAAGAGGAGCCATACACATCTAACTACAGTAGTGTCGTCAGAAGAGACATGTACATCTAACTACAGTAGTGCTGTCACTAGAGGAGCCATACACATCTAACTACAGTAGAGTGTCTTCACAAGGAGACATACACATCTAACTACAGTAGAGTGTCGTCACAAGAGGAGACATACACATCTAATACACATCTAACTACAGTAGAGTGTATTGTGGTGCAGCAGGTACCACCTACAGTGATGTTAGGGAATGTCTGCCTTGTAAGGATTAGATACGCTGCAGTGTGTTGAGAGGGAGGACAATGCCAGAGCAATAGGCAAGTCCACCTCTCTCTGTCACTGTCTTTTTCTCTCTCACTCAGTGTCTGTCTGTGTGTGCTCAGTGTTAAGACACTAGGACTGGCAAAACCTCCTCTGACCACCGTCTACAGAGAGAGAAGCAGACCTAGACCAAAACCGAGAGAGACAGAGAGATATATATATATATATATGCGAGAGCGAGCCAGACAGAGAGAGCGAGACAGAGAGAGCGAGACAGAGAGAGCGAGACAGAGAGAGCGAGACAGAGAGAGCGAGACAGGGAGATCGAGACAGGGAGAGCGAGACAGAGAGCGAGGGCAGGAGAATGATTGAGTGATGGAAAGTGATAGAGAGCAAGGCAGAACACACACACAGTACTCAAATCACACAGACCAAAAGTCAGGGATGAATTAAACGTCATCGTAGTGGTACAAATAAAGCCGTTCAGACAGCACAAATACAAGGCAGTAAAATCATTATTTTAATGGATACATTTCTCTCTCTAACTGGTAGGCTAACATATGTAAACACAGACACACGCAGTACCACACATCTCGCTCCTATACAGCCTCGTCGGAAAATCTAACTTTTCATAAGCGTCATAAACACAGTCATTGATTGAAGGAACGAGGCCTTCGCTTCAGAGAGGGTACATGTGTAGAGAAAGGGAGACCTTCTCTTTCCATCTCCATTCAATTCCTTTAACAAGTGAGAGCCATTTGGACAAGGACACCAGCCAACAACACTGCCACACCCACCACCGCAATTCATGGGAGGGAAAATGTGCACAGGGAGTACGAAGCTTAACGACGACCCACTCAATGTTGTGTGCAAATACAATGATGGCACATTCACCCAAACTGGTCCCATTCAGAGTTAGCATTAGCATGACTCATTTTACAGTCACTCCACTGATCACAACCCTCTCCCCCTACCTCACTAACATTCCAGACAGTGATTATGAGGTAAATGACGGCCATACCTAACCTGTCTCAGCAAACATATGGACATATGGACCCCTGAAACCAGGGGTGTTGAACCAATCAACCCTCACCCCCAAAAAAAGCCATTAGGATGATCAATTCCATTCTAATGAGATAAAATCTGAAACAAAGGCCCCTAATAGCAGACAGATGCTGAGTGAAGTGGGATAATTAGGGTTGGGTTCAGAGATGCTGACTAATGCAGGCGACGGACATTTTGGAACGCGCCATCAACCTCTAAAACAAAACACACTGAATATTTCATATCTATTCTATTAATTATAACAGAGTAATATCAGTAACAGCTGTGGGTGAGTGCAGAGTGTGAGTAAACGTGGATGCCATAGAGAGAGACTACTCGTGTCAAGGTTTGTTATGATAAATGCTTATTGAGCAGCACCGAAATTGGTAAATTAAGGGGGGAGAAATCTGCTTTAAGGTAACCTTTTAGCTTATTAAATAAGGTATAAATCATATTTTGGAATGAGAGGCATTCACGGCTTTTAATGAGTGTGTGTGTGTTCATGAGTGTGTGTATGGCAGGGAGAGAGAAATAAGGATGCGCTTTGATTTATGGACATACTGTGCATTCAGAAAGTATTCATACCCCTTGATTTATTCCACATTGTTGTGTTACAGCCTGAATTCAAAATGGATGAATTTTTTTTTTTAATCTCACGTATCTACACACTACCCCATAATGACAGAGTGAAAAAAAATATGTTTTTTGCTAATGTATTGAAAATTAAATAAAGAAATAACCAACTTCCATAAATGTACACATGCCTGTGTCAATACTTTGGTAGCGATTACAGCTGTGAGTCTTTCTGGGTAAGTCTGTAAGAGCTTTCCACACCTGGATTGGCAACATTTGCCCAATATTCTTTCTAAATTCTTCAAGCTCTGTTAAATTGGTTGATGGTCATAGAGAAAGATTCAGGTCTTGCCATAGATTTTCATGTAGATTTAAGTCAAAACTAGAAATCGGTCACTCAGGAATATTGACTGTCTTCTTAGTAAGAAACTCCAATGTAGATTTGGCCTTGTGTTTTAGGTCATTGTCCTGTCTGGTGGAAGACTGAACCAGGTTTACCTCTAGGATTTTGCGTGCACTTAGCTCCATTCCGTTTCTTTTTTATCTTGAAAAACTTCCCAGTCCTTAACGATTACAAACATACCCATAACATGATGCAACCACCACTATGTTTGAAAATATGGAGGGTGGTACTCAGTAATGAACTGTGTTGGATTTGTCCCAAACATAACACTTTGTATTCAGGACAAAAAGTGAATTGCTTTGTCAAATGTTTTGCAGTATTACTTTAGTGCCATATTGCAAACAGGACGCATGTTTTAGAATATTTTTATTCTGTACAGGCTTTCTTTTCATTCTGTCAATTAGGTTATCACACACCATCTCCAGAGCTGCATCACTTTCCATAGCCCACGCACTTTCTATATTTAAATAATAAATAATTTGATTTTTCCATTGTGTTAATGATGGCGGATTGATTGATTTCCATGTTTTCAGTATACGTTCTTTCAAGATGAGTGATGAAAAGTGAATCGTCCAACCCATCGGGTATTTCACTACACACCCATCTGCCAATATCTTTAAATATGCAGACAGGTGGATTAAAAGTAATTCTACATTGTAATATGTCTGACAGCGAACTTTCTAGCTCTGCCTACAACTTCTGGACTTTACAGCATTCCCAAAAAGCCTGTATTATTGAGTAGTTGTTCGTTTTACACCTGAGACATGACTCTGCCGTTGTGCTGTAGGATTTTTTTATTTTGTATCTTATATTATACTGGATTAAGTGTACATTTTTGTTAACTGTAATTTAATTTCAAGAGATATTCAATGTCTGCTTTTCTTTTTACCCATCCACCAATAGGTGCCCCTCTTTGCGAGGCATTGATAAACCTCCATGGTCTTTGTGGTTGAATCTGTGTTTGAAATCCACTGCTCGACTGAGTGACCTTACAGATAATTGTATGTGTGGGGCACAGAAATGAGGTAGTCATTCAAAAATCATGTTAAACTCTATTATTGCACATAATGTGAGTCCAAGCAACTTATGTACCTGTTAAGAAATGTTTTACTCCTTATTTAGGCTTGCCATAACAAAGGGGTTGAATACTTATTGACTAAATATATCTCAGCTTTCAATTTGTAATGAATTTGTACAAATCTATAAATCCACTTTGACATCATTGGGTATTGTGTGTAGGCCAGTGACAAAAAAAACTACATTTATTCAATTTTAAATTCAGACAAACACAACAAAATGTGGAATAAGTCAAGGGGTGTTAATACTTTCTGAAGGCACTGTACCTACTGAATACTTATCATTCAGATATTCATGTGATACAGAGCCAATAGTGTACCCTTGTGTGCCGCACAGCTTTCAAGCCTATACACCACTGATTAGAAAAGCTAAACAAAAGTAGAGAATCACCTCCCAAAAGTCTATCCGAGCGGCAGACAGTTAAGGCCAAAGCATACAAAAAAGAAGAAGAGGATAGGTGGCAGAACACCTAGGTAATTCACTGGATATACAAGTCTGTGGTAATCATTAATACATATAATTACCCCGAACAAAGAGAGTAGTGTGGTAAGAGAAACCCCATGAATTATATTAAATGCGAATACAGGGAGGAAATCAACCTAATTTTCTCTCTCTCTCTCCCTCTCAAATTCATCCTTTTCAATTTTGATACAAGTATGCTTTTTTTCTCTCACACAACATAGGTAATGTTCCCTTGCTTTCATGTTCTAGTCTTTTATCATGATTTGACAGAACACAACATCTCAATTCACCTGTGAGAGCATAGCACGCCTATCCCTACTCAGACACTCAGCAGCGAAGGTAGAGGTCATATTGACTAGACTTTACCACAACTATCTTCATTACAACTACCCATCAACATGATGTGTAACCTGCGCTGCTTAGCCCAGATTTTCTTTCAGGCTTTTGCCATATTGTGTATTTTTGGTCGAGTATACAAATACGGCAAACAGTTTCAGTCATTCACTAACTTTGCTCTTATTCCTGGAAATCAGGCTCCCTTGAGAGGTACTTCTGTTTAAAGTGGGAGGTATCTGAATACCAAAAGAGATGCATTAGCATAGAATTGACAGTTTGGGGAATAGGAGGAAATAGAATCAAGTTTGACTGCAGCGGCAGACAATGGCAGATAGTGGCACGCTATTCCACAGAGAACGCGACAACGATGGTAAAGAAGCCTCCCAACTAACAGTAATTGGTTTTAAAATAATAGAATTCATTAACATTATGGAGGCTTGTTCAGAAATGCAAACAGAGGGGGAAAACATTTCACTAGAGGCCTGGGCTGAACTGCTTAACTAAAACCATGGGGAGATGAAAGGAGCTATTCTAATGACAAATTTAGAACCCTCTTAAGTTAGTTTCTATCAGAAGCTTTCGAGATGTTGCCGAGCAGATTAGCATCAAGAGATCTTTTATTTGTTGTACTTACTACATTTATTTAAAAAAAATGTTTTTAAAGTAGTTTCTTGGAGAAATGCATTCCTATCCCTGACACTGAGCTCGTAAAGGACTTACAAACAGCACAATACAGCATGGTTGGCAGGTGAGGGGTTAGAGCTGAGAAAAGTCTGAGAGGGGCAGACTCAAAGCACATTGCATAAGAAAGTTCATTAGGTACCAATGCTTCGATGAGTCCACAGATCTACATTGTCATTGGCGCTATGTACCAAACTGCCTTCTCTTGCATTGCAGAATCTCTTTCATTCCAGTTCAACACCCGCAGGTCTGAAGTCAGCCAAACATTCTGGCAAATAGGCTTCTACTAGCCTTAGAAAAAACAATAATCTCCAAAAGACCACTCAGGACAGAGACACAAACATCTCTCACTGTGATTAGATGTCCGTTCACCTGCTGAGTCTATATCCCATCAAGGACATGGTCATTCAGGAAACACTGTACACCTACCGTCAAATAACCCTCTGGGCGATATTCACTAATTGCTTCCCATTAAAAAAAAACGGCTTTTTATGTTTTTTTACACCAACTATTCTGTCAAGCATTGACCAAGTCCGAGAGAAACAATTAGGCAATTTTTGTGTGTTTCCAAACAGTTTTTTTAACTTATATTCCATTTGGCACACACACCTGAAGAAAACAGGACTGCCATATGGCCTTGTTTAAAAAATTTATGTGGCGTGCACCTGAGCCGAAGGGGCTAGGGCGGTTGAGGCGGCGGGGGGGGGGGGCTTGTTGATGTCGTATGTCTCTCCTCTTCCACGTCTGAGGAGAGACACACGACGACTGTGGAGAGACACACGACGTCTGAGGAGAGACACACGACGTCTGAGGAGAGACACACGACGTCTGAGGAGAGACACACGACGTCTGAGGAGAGACACACGACGTCTGAGGAGAGACACACGACGTCTGAGGAGAGACACACGACGTCTGAGGAGAGACACACGACGTCTGAGGAGAGACACACGACGTCTGAGGAGAGACACACGACGTCTGAGGAGAGACACACGACGTCTGAGGAGAGACACACGACGTCTGAGGAGAGACACATCAACAAGCCGCTGTCAGGCTATGCCAGCTTTACCTACCCACCTACTGAACGATTCTACTACTCACTAAATCAGTCCTGTATCAGGAGCCTCAAAACCCAAACACAGACAGTTGAATGGAGGGATGGATAGATAGAGAAATGAGTGTTTGAGTAATGCAGCTTGGTGACACAAACAATCCCCTACCTACCACACGCCTCCAATACACTGTGTGGCTTGGTATCAGTCCTGTTTCAGTTACCTCAATACCCAAACACTGAGTGGAATGGATAGAGACAGATAGAGGTGACAGTTTGAGTGGTGCAGCTATGTGCCCAGGACAACATACCTGTGCCCAAACACATGTACACAATGGAATTGATAGATGGTTGGTGATAGAGAGATGAGAATTTGAGTTGTGCAACTATGGGACCAGTGATGAGTGTTTCTTCTTAATTCATTACACCGATGCACAGATAAATTATTCAGTTCTGATTACATAAATGTCTGGTCAATATGTGGGGCCTTGTCAATAACAGGTGAGGTTGTGCTGCCTTGAGCTTACTCACTGTCGTGCCATTGTGTCTAAGTCTTAACAGTAAAAGCAGAGAATATCACATCTGTATGCAATGTCAGAGGCCATCTTGGTTGTGGAGCTGGTTGTAATGTTTTTAGATTTTAGATTTTTTTCCAACTGCAAAGTGATGCTGAAAGTATGGATTGGTTGAAGACGGATCCATTTGAATGCTTTGAGATGTTTCAAACTTATTCTCCTGTTTAAAGATCAGACTACTGCTTACAAAAGGCATTAGAGGAGCCAGACATGGTGTGTATGTGTGTGGAGGCTGCTAGGTAGAAAGAAACCTATTAGGTCAATTCCATAGCAACACTATATTTTTCCCTTCTCCTTCCCTTTTGCACCAATGTGCATGGAGCGTTCAACAGACTTCTACTGCCATCTTGTTGCAGTCTCCGGCCCTGCACCCCAGAGACAGACAAAGCGGTTGATGCTGCTGCTGCAATCTGACCAACATCACCGTCAAAACCCTAATGTGAATAAATGCCTACAGACAGTGTTTATAGCAATGGGGCGCAATACAGACAATCTGTGTCATAAATATCTCTAGGGACAAAACAGTGTCCTGTTTGTTCTTGGTAAGCACACCTCAAAGTTATGCGGAAGGGTGGACCCTCAGCTCTCCAGGCTCTCTCTTAGGCTCTCTCTCTCTCTCTCTCTCTAGGCGGACGACACAAAGGGTGAAGTCGTAAAACTTGAAAGCTGCCATTTTAACCTGGCGATCCATCTCTCTCGGGCACCCTTAAAGTGGAAAACTGCAAAGGCAGACAATAATATAACGGCGAGTCCCAGCCTTGATCATATCACCGATCATTACAGCCAGGCAACCGAGAAACCGTCTGGGAATCAGTGCTGTTGATGAGGCGATTACTTACTTCCTGTGCAGCCGAGTATGACAGCAGTTGAGTGTGTTGGAAGAGACTGAAAGGGAGAAGGCACACCTTGTTAGATATGGGATTTGTGATTTGCTGAGTGGGCTAATTGACTGCGGCATGGGCAAATAAGGGGGGCTCCCCAAAGAGTTGGGTGGGCTTACTAGAGGGTGATTATGGTATATCAGTTTAGCCCAGAAATGATCCAATATCCTTATGACTTATGAACCGATGCCTCTGGGTCAGTGAGCGAGACAAACAATGACAGAGATGCTCTGGGCTGATGGAAAGTAACTACTCCAGGTGGAAAGTAACTACTCCAGGTGGAAAGTAACTACTCCAGGTGGAAAGTATCCACCTCCTCCTCCAGGAAACTGGCCAGTGGTGAAATCAACAGATGTTTTGAACCTGTGCCCAGTGCACGCGCACACACACACACACACACTCCCATGACCGCTGCCCGCGGTCGAAGGCAAAGCCACATATGCTCCGCCATACTGGAGTCGTACTGCGTTTGGCATGGGCATCAGAGAATCACAGGAGGGGATGGAGTCAAACAAGGTTAGGGAAAGGACTACTCATAGTCATCACACACTGACACACAGACTGGCGCACACACACACACACAAACACACACAGAGTCAGGCAACTTGATAGACCGAAAGAGACATCTCTAACAATCACCCACCGCATTTAGAAAAAAAACACCCCCGTAACCCAAAACAAATAACTCTGTAAATATAAACATATGCAGCGGGGGAGGGAAGGAACCAATCCTTTCAAGAACAAATAAAGAAATTCAAGGCATCGACTGAATCGAGCCTGTCTACGCGACCATTAAAAGCGAAGGGACACACTGAATTTCACAGCTGCGTGAACAGTTAAAGCAGATGCGGCCGGGGATGCGGTGGTGGAATCGCATAGAGGCGGGTTGTAAAAATATGTCATAAAGTTTATGGAGCCTAATGCAGCCTGCAGGAGCACCCTGTGGAGCTGGTGGTGCCGTGGAGTGTGTTAGAAAGAGCCGTGGGGGGAGATGAGCCACTGAGCGCATAGGCAGTGCTCACCCAGCCCCATTACTGACAGCCCCAATATCACACACACACACACACACACACAGAGAGACAGAGGAACACTGACGCACAGAGGAAGACGCACAGGCAAGCAGACACACATGCACATACAGAGGAAGACACACAAGCAAGCAGACACACAAACAGACCCCCCCCCAGCTCTTTCTCTCCATCACACTCTCTCTTCCTCCCTCTCCTCCTTAATACCCAAATCTGGGAGGATGTGTTCCAGTCATGATGGAGCTGCAGGGCAAATGACAGTGCTACTTACACACAGGACATCAAAACACACACACACACAAACATTGGTAGTGTTGCAGTCACTGTGCTTCCAATATCAGCACACTATGTCCATTTCAGACACCCTTTTATGATCCCTTCAAAATAAAGACATCCACTCTCCACCTTTAAAAAGAGATGTATGTAGTATAATCCAATGGAGAGGAGAGGAGGAGGGAAAATATAATCACGTTTGAAAGAGAAGACAAAAGAAAGGAGGGACTTGTTTTCATTTCCTCCACAGTGGTAGTTGAAGAGTGTTGACTCCCACGAGTTACGCTGCTACAGCTCAAAATCATGTTCTATATGTGTTGCACTTTACCTTCTCCCACAGTTACACACATCACATGGCAAAGGTGGGTGTTTGAAGACAGGAGCATTTCAGGTGAATCTAGCGAAAGGTTAGCCAAACCTAGCATGGATAATAATCTAGGAGAAACGCTGCCAAGAAGTTGCATACAATACTATAGTAATACTGTAGTAGTTCGTAATATACAACAGTAGAATACATAGGAAGTAAATACGGGTATTGAATTGTTTGGGTTTTGTTCAGTTGAAACATCCAACTTCGAATGACAGAACAGCTACAAAGCCATGTAGACAAGAGAGGTAGTTAATAGCATGTCTCGTCAAGAGGCAGAATGCCAACTCCTGCACAATGCTGCTTAATTCGATTCATGAGCACCTATATTTAAATCCCTTTGCTTTTGCGAAGCCAATATGCTGCTCACAGAATTCTAACAGACTCAACAGACGTATAATAATCCCTAAATTGTCTCCAAGTCTCTGAATTGTCTAAAGAATTAATCAAATCAGATACACTTGACATTTCTGAATTAGAGTTGGACTGAAAGGCATTACAATTGTATGCAAAAAGGTGTCGGCACACCAAGTTACTATGTTGAAGTATTAATAAAAGGGCTCGGGGGATGAGCGAAGGGACAAATGAAAATGAATATTGTTTTACTGTCAATCAGTGCTGAGCCCTGGGAAACTTGAATACAACTGATGGCCTAGCACACAACACAAACAACACCACTGATCTAAAGACTCAATATAGGCTTAATGTGCTGCATTGGTGATGTCAGTCACACTTATAGCATGGAATCATAGGCTTCTAGACAGTACAATATGGCTTGAAGACAATACAACAGATGTGATCTTAGTAATGAGTGAAAAGAGAGGTAGCAGGTCTTGATCCCATGAGAGCAGCCTCTGACTCCTTGTGACTAGATATTATTAGGAAATGATATCGCACCAACAGGTAAATATAAAAGGTCTGGGTAATATACCTCCAATGTAATCAACTAAACTCATCTCGAAGACATCAACGTGTTTGAGTGATGGTAAAAGCAATGGTTTGATACTGTCCAAAATCTACAAACTTACCAAGAAAAAGCAGTGAAGGATGGTTTGGCACTCCAGAAATCACTTGAATTCTCTTTTTAGTCAACTTTAAATGTCATCTAAACAAAGTCGCCGCCACGCCACTGTCTCTCAAATACACATCACATTTAAAAAGCCTTTTCAGAGCACTTTTCGTTGATCTAAATGTTAAACTGGAGTCCATACTTGTTGTGTTGTGTGCATGCGGGGACATTCTCCTTTGATTCAGTTTTTCATTGACAGTCTTTCAAAGCACCAAGGACATGTGCCCCATCAAATCTGCTTGAGTCCAAACAGTTTAATAGCCTATCTGAAACAAAAATAAGTATTTTCAGATGTATAAGGCTTGGAATAAAGAGGGGATGAGAATGTGTAGCCTTGGTTTAATTCAGATTCAATTTTGACACAAGGCCTTCCAAAAACTATTGGCGCTGGTAGCAAGGAAGGGCAGCAAGTGAAAGAGACAGCAGCAGTGGATGCTCTCTCTCCCCCCCCCTCCCCATGAGGCTTTAAACAGCAGCCACAATGAGCAAAAGTGCATTAGGTGAAGAAAAGCCTTGGAGTGCGTGCGGCGCTTAATACGACATTGACCAATGAAACGAGTGGAACAGACAACACATATGCCAAGGTTATTAATTTGCCTGGGAATACAGCCTTCCTCTGCAATACACAGAAACAAAGAGGCGTAATCGGGAGAGAAAAATTAAATCATCTCGGCTTAAATGAGAATTGTTCTAAGTGCCTATCCTCAACATTGGAACAAAAGATGCTGGAGAGCGTCGGCAATGAAATGTTGGGCCTTCTCTATGTTCCATGGTAACTACCTCAACGTTTCTGTGAGGTCTCAATAAACAGATACCGTGAGTCCTCAACTAGAGGAAAATTCATCTAATACCATTTAATTTAAATGTTAAAGGATTCAAGTTCATAGAAGAATAGTCATCTGTCACAATGTAAAATACACTCAGACAATGCTAGATGTTCTCACCTCAAACTTCAAATAAGTGGATCATTGTTTCTGCAACAGCTTTAAATATGCTGTTTGGAATATTTAGAATGTTCTGTTCTTCCTACATTCTTTGAATGTCCTTCTCCTCCTTGTGAAGACTGTAGAGGCTCTACTTTGGGGGGGAAACTAACTACTCCCTCCAATCACTTCAAAGCTCTATTCTGTCACTTAACTGTTGTAGTGCTCCTTGGGGAGGCCTTGTCAGCTGATACATACAGCGCATTTCACACCACAAAAAGAGGTCATTCTTAAAAATCTGTCTCTACTATTTTATACAAGTGACGAGGTTAGGCTAGCATCCCAGGGGTGAGCCAGATCTAATTAATTTTTTAAACAACAACCTTTGTCCACTATTCTGGCACACATGATTCTCTGAAATGGAGTCAGATATCACCAATCCAGACTCCTCCAGTCCCCAAGGTCTGAGGTGTTTCACTCCCCCTCAACATCTCTCCCCCACTCTCACCCCTTGACATATTGTAGGCTGGCCAGTACGTTACCATGGAAACAGGCTATGTCTCAGGGACGGCCAGTCATGTGGTCAGATCAGCCCATACAGGTCAGGGCGGGTAACCCCTTAAAACCTCTCTCTATAGTAACAGCAGCCCTGCCCCTCCCTGGGTGTAACTGGTGGTTTATTGAAGTATCGAGGCAGCTCGCACTAACGCACCACAGGACCCATGACACACTGTTGTTCCAAATGTGGCAGTTGAGTGGTGACGTAAATCACCCTTGTTTTAAAAGGAGAACTATAACCAGCCTATCTGCATTTCTGGTTTGTTTGCAGGCATCTTGGCAGTCAGCTACTTTTTGGTCCTCATCTTCCCCCACTAGCTTGTTCAACAAGGCTGATGACACAGACTCAGCAGCGGCGGCGGTGAATGTGGACATGCTGGCCAGACTGAACTGGAGGCAATTCACACTGCGATATAAATCTTGATTTTTTTCTCTAAATAAACTGTGTTGTACAATTAAAGGTCAAATACACAGCATGTAAAACAGTAAGGAATAATCCAATTAATTCAGAGCTTGGTAAATTATACCTAGGCTGAACATGCCTTCCACAACCATAAGACCCACTAATAAAAATAGCTGAACGTGCTTCTTTTGTTGCAATAATCACTGATCTGGCTTTCAGGTCTGTATATAAATGCCCTTTTTGTAACAAATTTACCCAGAACCATGCACAATGCACATTCACTAAGAATATAGCAGACAATATAGAAAATGAACACAGGTCTCATAATCAATATCCCAAGCACACATACTACTGGGTAGCAAGCTAATATTTATGTTTCAAGTCTAGCCAACTTGGATCTAGGTATAATTTCACAAGCTCTGAATTCAGCGAACAAGGAAAAACAGTTTAATTTATTATGAAAACAACCTTCTGTCCGTCTCCAACTATTTGAACAGCATGCTAGCCTGTCCACTTTGCTCAGGTGTTGAAATTAAGGGGCCTACCATATTTCTCAGAATGAGAACGAGTTGCCAATTCCTTATATAAATAGTTTTATGCTTATAAAACACAGACTAAACAACTAGTATAACAATCTTTATTTGACTAAAATGCTGCTAGCGATAAGTGGTACCGTAATGCGGGCGCGACAAGCATTACATTTCCATAATGAATGTTCATTGGTACATCCATTATAGTAATGTCTGCTCGAAGTTTGCGGAGTTGAAACATAAACAGGGTATGGTTGGAAAGGTTCACTTCTCCTCTGTTACAGTATAATAATCTCTCTCTTGGTTGGGCCCAAGAAACATGAGCATTTCGTCATTATACAGTATACAGATCTCTGGTGTAAACGGGAAGGCGCACAGCACAGAAGGAGCACATGAGTGGAGACCAAAAACACGAGAACAAAGGTACATAAACGCTCATAAATATAAAAAAATTAAACCTTGATTTTGCAACACAGGCATTTGGAATGTCTCAAAAAAATAGTTTTTAATTAATTCAAATTATTTTGATTTACCGCCCAGCTCTACTTCAGTTCCCCCACCACAACGACTGCACAGCTCAAGTAAAGCTCCCTCGGAAGCCCTGCGCTGACAGCATGAACATTTTGAGTCCGCCAGGCAGAGCGGAAGCTAACCGTAGTCACGCCGGGCTAACTGACTTATACGTCTCACTTGACTGGTACTTTAGGTTCTGAGTGGAGCTTTTAGACTGACAGCTTCCTCAGTGTTAGCTTTTTGTTAGCCCGATACACGGGTACGGAGGTGTGATTCTGACGGAGGGAGAGGTTAGAGAGGACGCAAAATGTTACTAGCACACTGATTTTGGAGAAGCTTCCTTGGCAAACATTCAGACGGTTCCAAACTTCAAAGTAGACCTCTGCTCTCGGATCAACAGTTCTGATACACCTCTGAACCCTGTTCCTGCTGATCAAGACGAAACATCTTCGTTCATAACGTCGTCTGTAGAAATCTACTTACTCAGCAGAAATAACCCAGCGCAAAATAACAGTTTGGCAAAGAAACGACACACAAAACATCTGTCTGTAGAGCGAGTCAAACAGTGGAAAGGTTTGTCTGGGCCCATCAGTAGGGCACAGACCAGGACTTTGTCCCAAATGGCACCCTACTCACTAGGTAGTGCACTACTTTTAACCTGGTGAAAAGCAGTACATCATATAGGGAATAGGGTGCCACTAGGTCACAGCGTACTGGCTGGTTTACCTTGTCCTCGTTCCCTCTAAGCCTGTAGGCCTCCTTAATCCTGAAGGCAATAAAACACCATTCAAGGTGACAATTCACGCTAGCAAAAAGCAATAAGAGGGCTTTTTTCCCCAAAAGCTTTACCCAAAAAAACAGGCTTGCCTCCTCACAACAGGCAATAGGGCTCCACTTTGTGATAAATTGCCAGAGCAGATCTGCAATTACCGTATTACAGTGGCAGAGAAATGAGGAAGCGTCACCAGCCCCTTGGACAGTGTATATTTATACAGATTATTGGGGTTGGGTTAGTGGTGGCTAGTGAGGGAGTGACAGCAACAACAGCTACATTTCTGAGACAGGGGTTACATCCCTTAATGTTGTGAGATTGAGACAAGGGGTTTTCAAATGTATTGTGGTGAATACCCGGCCACTAAATTAAACCAGCTTCAGATTTCTGGAAGGTTGAGGAAAAATGCACTTAATATATTTTCCACTCTTCAATCAGTGCGTGTGTGTGTGTGTGTGTGTATCTGTAGTGCAATCTAATTAAGTGATGCATTCTCTCAGTGTGCCGTCTCAAAGAAAAAAAATTAACACAATGAAAGCCATTTAGATGCAAAACGTTCCAATAAACAGATTAGATTGCAGATTATCATTATTTGCCTAAAAACTATTGCTCATCGCTGGTATTACAATATTTAAATGCTAATACGGGTTAGTATACAATCCATTTCAAAAAGAGAAACGGCTTAGACCAACAAAAGGGCTCCCTTTGCAAGGCTGTATAATTTAGAAATCCCTCATTGGAAAATCTTTTCAATTTACATGTAAGAATTGCATAAACAATTTATAGCCTTTCCAAATCACAGTCTATTAGCAATATCAATGCTGATTTTTTTGTTATTAAAGCCATAAAAATGATGACCTTGAGCATTCAGGGACAAACTGCCTAGAATCTTTTGAAAGGGGAATGGAGAAGAGAGGGGAAGGGGGCAGGGAGGAGATGGAGAAAGGCACGAGAGGAACACGACTCACTATGGGTAATAATATAAAGGGTGTACTTACCGTGACTTTGCTCCCGGTGATCTGCATGCAGCAGTCAGCGAAGAGGAGTTAACATGCAAAAAGACAACGGCACAATCATTAGTAGGCCAAGAATTACCTGTCAACTGTAAGAGGTACCAACCTTATTCTGACATAACATAGGCTACACACACTACTAAACTCTCCTAGCTGTACCAAAAGATCATGTAAGACAGTGTCTGTTCGTTTGGCAACCAATATGGAGTGTCTAGTTCACTTGACCTCTCGTGACTCGGCCCCTATGCAGTGTTAGCGTTGATAGGGAAACGCCCTAATTGTCTTTGCGCTTGATCGATTTAGCACAGAATTAACCTCTACAACGACAGTTTGTCCATGGCTAACAAGGTTTCCAAAGCCAAAACCAATCAGCTGCCATCTGCGCTTGACTTCAGGTGTCAGACTGAGCGACTCCTCGTAGCACCTTGGAGCCCATGTAGTCAGCATGATTTCTGGAGTTTAACCTTGTTATCTGTCAATAGTGGTGGGGAATTGGGAGCGTTTTTTCTATTACGGCGGCGGCGGCGCTGTGTCTCGCAGTGGGAGGGTGTCTGTTAGCCCAGTAAATGTATTCTAATCTGCAGCTGAACACACCTCTCTCTCGCCAGCCAGCTGCACTCTGAGAAGCACAGCGCAGTGCGCACTGATCACAGGAAGTTACAAAGTCACTGCACATCAAGTGAGGGAAAACAGTCACCATCTCTGCCTCTCTCACCAACTCTGCCTCTCTCGCTTTTCTGCTTTCCTTCACTCATTCCCTTTCTCTCTGCAGTCCTCACTCCCTCTCTGCAGTCCTCACTCCCTCTCTGCAGTCCTCACTCCAGTCCTCACTCCAGTCCTCACTCCAGTCCTCACTCCAGTCCTCACTCCAGTCCTCACTCCAGTCCTCACTCCAGTCCTCTCTTCCTCTCTGCAGTCCTCACTCCCTCTCTGCAGTCCTCACTCCAGTCCTCACTCCAGTCCTCACTCCAGTCCTCACTCCAGTCCTCACTCCAGTCCTCACTCCAGTCCTCACTCCAGTCCTCACTCCAGTCCTCACTCCAGTCCTCACTCCAGTCCTCACTCCAGTCCTCACTCCAGTCCTCACTCCAGTCCTCTCTTCCTCTCTGCAGTCTTCACTCCAGTCCTCTCTTCCTCTCTGCAGTCTTCACTCCAGTCCTCTCTTCCTCTCTGCAGGTCCTCTCTGCAGGTCCTCTCTTCCTCTCTGCAGGTCCTCTCTTCCTCTCTGCAGGTCCTCTCTTCCTCTCTGCAGGTCCTCTCTTCCTCTCTGCAGGTCCTCTCTTCCTCTCTGCAGGTCCTCTCTTCCTCTCTGCAGGTCCTCTCTTCCTCTCTGCAGGTCCTCTCTTCCTCTCTGCAGGTCCTCTCTTCCTCTCTGCAGGTCCTCTCTTCCTCTCTGCAGGTCCTCTCTTCCTCTCTGCAGGTCCTCTCTTCCTCTCTGCAGGTCCTCTCTTCCTCTCTGCAGGTCCTCTCTTCCTCTCTGCAGGTCCTCTCTTCCTCTCTGCAGGTCCTCTCTTCCTCTCTGCAGGTCCTCTCTTCCTCTCTGCAGGTCCTCTCTTCCTCTCTGCAGGTCCTCTCTTCCTCTCTGCAGGTCCTCTCTTCCTCTCTGCAGGTCCTCTCTTCCTCTCTGCAGGTCCTCTCTTCCTCTCTGCAGGTCCTCTCTTCCTCTCTGCAGGTCCTCTCTTCCTCTCTGCAGGTCCTCTCTTCCTCTCTGCAGGTCCTCTCTTCCTCTCTGCAGGTCCTCTCTTCATCTCTTATTCTTTATCTCCCTCTCTCATTATCAATCTCTCTCTCTGTCTTTCTCTCCCACTCTCCCATTTGACGCTCGGCTTCCCTCACCTCCATCAGCATTTATGACGGCAATAATGTCACTTTTAACTGTGTTGCCGCTTGATCATGTGCACTGTGCTTTTCACCATAAATCCACATTTCCCCAGTCGTCCTCTGATGAATCTAGCATGTCATTGTCTAACGTTGAGGGATTATGCTGTCGGGTTATTATTGGGAGATTTGGGACCTTGAATCACATAGAGGCAGGGACAACTGGGAACTACTGCTGTCTCCAGCGTTGTTTTAACATTGACAAGACTACACGGTGAGAACATTAAACATGTTTCTCTTCAGGCTTGCTGTTTTGGCAGCTTGACCAAAAAGAACAGACATTATCTAGAAGAAAAAAGCAAGTAGATGTGTCAGGGAGGAGCTTGAGGAGGAATAGCACTGAATGTTTACATCATTTCCTTGCGCAAGGTAACACCTCGTTCTCGATAAAACCGTGATAGAATTCCTGTCAGTTCTCAGAGGAAAAAACACAACCTGAAATTAGTTCTAATAATAATTGAATGCTTGGTTATTGTATGCTAACGGGGACCTCTAGCGCGCCATTATAGAACAACTCCCTAGTAAACAAACTTCTGAGGGAGATGTCATCTTATCAGGAGTGGTAGTATTTATTTATATTCTCCTCTTACTCTCATTACCATTAGCATCCTTTCTCATGGTGTAGGGAAAATACAGGATTTTATTATTCACCAGACCAGATAACAGTGTGACAGCAGAAGATGAAGGCCTTGATTCTCTGACGAACTGTCAGGCTTCACTGAGAGAACGGGGCGGCACAATGGTGATTGATTATTGGTCAAATCCCTTTAAAATACCAGGATGTTGATTTCACATTGTATTAGTACAAAGGCAGCAAAATGGCTACTCAAAACATTTGAACTAGTTTCCCCTCAAGACCCGACCAACACACTCATCCCCATCTCATCATGAAACACTGAACATGTTGAACTGGAACAGGGAAGTCATCTGCAAGGCGAAAGAGAAGTAAGCAAAGTTGATGTTTTTCCAGCACACTGGGAATAGAGGGGAAATGATTGCGTTAGCGTGAAAGGCATGCATATGTCAGAATGAAATCAAATTAAAATAAAGAGAGGGGAGAGAAAGAAAAGGCACTTCATGCTTCGTTAATGGTCAAGGACAGCCACACTTGCTGCAACAGCTGCACTTCATATTCAAATGACCAGGGTCAACGCCAATAGAAACATTATCCTTTAAAAAGACATGGTGTGCATACCAAATGGTGCCCTATTCCCAATGTAGTGCACTACTTTTGACCAGCGCCCTAATCTTAAGTAGTGCACTACATAGGGAATATGGTGCCATGTGGGACAGTCATCTTTGTTTTGTGTTGGGGGGTAATTTGAAAGGCTCCCACAGAGGCACCCTGGTAGTATATGGGAAGAGTTCCCCATCTTGCTCGGTGATAAAGTAGCGAGGCAGCAACGTATGAAAAATACAACTCTGGAGAGGAGCCATGTTGGGCGAGAACAAACAAACTAATAATCAACCCTGTAGTCCCATTAGCTAGCTAGTATTTTTAGCCTAATAGCTGCAGGGAAATATACTCCAGTATATCAACACGCTAATGGTCATACTGTTCATAGAAGACGGATAAAACTATATGTTGGATGACATATTGCATTAATAGATTTGGGGAAGAAATAATTGCAACATTATCCAGAACAATAAAGGATACTAGCTCTATGTACTGAGTCTCAAAATGGGTGTTTTTCAGGCAAGCAGAAAAAGCCACATGATGTTGGGGACACATTTGTCGCTCCACCAATATTTGCACTTTAAACCTTCATTCTCAATGCAATCCGGTCCACATACTGTGCTGCACCTGAAACTTAGAAGGGATAGACTGACTTACAACTTCACATAGATGGATTTGAGGTATTGCTGGGAGAGCTGATGGAATTCTCTATTGCCCTCTCAAATGAACCCTTTCTTCTCTATCTACATAACCCATAAGGAACAAGCTAAAATATATATGGTACACAGACAGCTCCCATTCTACTGATGCCATTCTACTTTATATATTTCTATGGCCTCTATTATAATATAAGGGGCAATGATCCAGTCTAGAACAGATAGACACACAGGAAAGAGGTGACTTGGTGTGTGATTGAGAGAGTCTACGTTATTAGTACATTTTCCTGCAAACGTAAAAGTCTGTTGGAAGCAAGCAATCGCGCATACAAAGAAGACCCTAAAAACTGCGATTCCATAGGACGGCGATCATCTTTGGAAGGGGAAGAGAACACCCAAAGATTGAATAAGGCACATCATATTATTAGCTGTGAAAACACTCCACCACAAGATCCCAAAAATTAACCCAAAATCTTGTAATGCAATGAAGATGTGGTCACAACATACCATGTCAATGTCAAATCTAGCACCACGCCCCATTTTCACTCCATCAATCAGAAAAACACCACCAAAAATCTGCCTTACTCAAGCACCATCCTTGGATGTGTAGTGCACTACTTTTGACCAGGGGCCATAGGGCCATTTGAAAAGTAGCCCAGCCTACCCTTCACCTACAGGAGTCTAATTCGCCAGTGTAATTCTATGTCTTCCTTATTTACAGAATCCAGTGGGATGGATTGGCTTTCCAGCAGGGTGAGGGGATTTGCTCTGCCGTGTTGAAGACAGGCACTTAGCACACATAAACTTATCTAAACTCATGTAAAACTGGTTCCCGGACCACTATTACCCTAGATTGGTGTGTGTCTCACTTTGTGTGTGTGTGTGTCTATATTCTATCCTGACATGGTTCTGACCGGCTCCCACCTACAGGGCCTATAGAATGTGAGGGGGTAGGGAGGGCCCTGAAATACAGTGCTCGTTCCTTTCACCCAGACAGAGGCGGCTGTTCATCTGAATAATATAGTAGTGCTCACAAAACATAATGGTCCCGGTAAAAAATTCAATCATCTCTGATCATCATCATTATTAACAAAGCCAGTTAATTACCATAACAATGAGAGAGGTAATAAATTATAATGTCAAAGGCCAGCGGAGTCGGAGTGATTTAGACGGGAGAAGAAATCACTTTTCCTTTTGTGTTGACGGGAGTCTATCCTCAGTAGGGGCCCTAAACTTCATAAAGAGAATAGGAGAATTCACCCTAAAACCCTGGGATTACCCTCAAACGCACTGGGTTTACTGCTCTTATTGGTTTTGAGTGATGAAAGTGTCATGTTTCAAGATTATGCCGCTTTGGGACAGCGATGCGTTCCAAATTCAAATGAAAACAGGATCCCTCCCCAATATTAAGCCACTGAGAGTTACGGTTGCTCTACATCAAAAGTGGTTTGATAAGCATGCGGGAAAAAAGGTTACAAATAAATAAAACGTAGGCGGCAATCAGAGATTGGGAGCTTGAGCAAGGAGAGAGACGGGCAGGTAGAGAGAGAGACGGGCAGGTAGAGAGAGAGACGGGCAGGTAGAGAGAGAGACGGGCAGGTAGAGAGAGAGACGGGCAGGTAGAGAGAGAGACGGGCAGGTAGAGAGAGAGACGGGCAGGTAGAGAGAGAGACGGGCAGGTAGAGAGAGAGACGGGCAGGTAGAGAGAGACGGGCAGGTAGAGAGAGACGGGCAGGTAGAGAGAGAGACGGGCAGGTAGAGAGAGAGAAGGGCAGGTAGAGAGAGAGAAGGGCAGGTAGAGAGAGACACGGAGTGAGAGAGTGATGGGCAGGTAGAGAGCTACACGGAGTGAGAGTGTGATGGGCAGGTAGAGAGCTACACGGAGTGAGAGAGTGATGGGCAGGTAGAGAGAGACACGGAGTGAGAGAGTGATGGGCAGGTAGAGAGAGAGACGGAGTGAGAGAGTGATGGGCAGGTAGAGAGAGAGACGGAGTGAGAGAGTGATGGGCAGGTAGAGAGAGAGACGGAGTGAGAGAGTGATGGGCAGGTAGAGAGAGAGACGGAGTGAGAGAGTGATGGGCAGGTAGAGAGAGAGACGGAGTGAGAGAGTGATGGGCAGGTAGAGAGAGAGACGGAGTGAGAGAGTGATGGGCAGGTAGAGAGAGAGACGGAGTGAGAGAGTGATGGGCAGGTAGAGAGAGAGACGGAGTGAGAGAGTGATGGGCAGGTAGAGAGAGAGACGGAGTGAGAGAGTGATGGGCAGGTAGAGAGAGAAACGGGCAGGTAGAGAGAGAGACGGGCAGGTAGAGAGAGACAGGCAGGTAGAGCGAGAGAGACGGAGTGAGAGTGATGGGCAGGTAGAGAGAGAGACTGAGTGAGAGAGTGATGGGCAGGTAGAGAGAGAGACGGAGTGAGAGAGTGATGGGCAGGTAGAGAGACGGAGTGAGAGAGTGATGGGCAGGTAGAGAGAGGGAGTGAGAGAGTGATGGGCAGATGGAGAGAGCGACAGAAAGGAAGCAGAGCAGGTTAATCTCATAATTCTGTAGCGTGTTGGTAGAATAGAGTATGTTATTTTTCATGCCCACTAACTACTACCACACTGGGTGAGAGTAGGTTAGAATGGTTACAATACAAATATAATGCAGAAAGCCCATTGGTTTACAACAAGGACTTACAGATTTGGCGGTGGCAGAGATGTACTGTACAACCATCTCTCTCTTGGTGCTCAGGTCCTTCCCACGCAGGGGGGCTTTACGCTCCTCATTCAGGTTCATGTCCTCCTGAGGAAACAAACAGAGAGTGAGGACAGATGAATACGACACATAATGGGAAGGTTATTTAAAATCCATTAAGACTCCAACTACATTGACTGAAGATGTTCTTAGTTGAACTGTCCTACCCAATCAGAACCCACAATCTAAGCTTGTTTAACTCCGATGTTTGTAAACAAAGTAAATTTAAACAAATATATCGCCTAAAAACATGGTTAAAACTATAATTGTGGGCCTCCTGAGTGGTGCAGCGGTCTAAGGCACTGCAGTGCTTGAGGCGTCACCACAGATCCTGGTTCGATCCCGGCCTGTGTCGCAGACCGGCCGCGACCGGGAGACCCATGACAACATGGCAACGTACAACTGGCCCAGCATTGTCCGGGTTAGGGGAGGGCTGGGCCGGCCGGGATGTTCTTGTCCCATTGTGTTCTAGCGACTACTGTGGTGGGCTGGGCACATGCACGCTGACACGTTCGCCAGTGGTAGGGTGTTTCCTCCGACACGTTGGCGCGGCTGGCTTCCGGGTTAAGCGAGCAGTGTGTCAAGAAGCAGTGCGGCTTAGCAGGATCATGTTTCGGAGGACACATGGCTCTCGACCTGCGCCTCTCCAGAGTCCGTGCGGGAGTTGCAGCGATGAGACAAGACTACCAATTGGATATCACGAAATTGGGGAGAAAAAGGGGTAAAAAGTTTTTTATTTTATTATATAACTATAATTGTGATATCATAGATGGTCAGTCCTTGCATCCAAATGAGAGTAGTTACAATTCCAGAGCTGTTTGCCAAAACAGGGGGGGAATGGGTTTTGTTATTGTTTTAACTGCTGATTGCTGCTTTAAAGGATGTCAACACTCTTCACTCAAATGGAAACATTCAATGATTCTCCCACTGTTTGTTGCTCTTAAAGATGCAGTCCTTAGGCACGAGGGGGTTTGTGGTATATGGCCAATATACCAAGGCTAAGGGCTGTTCTTATGCACGACGCAATGTATACAGGCCTTAGCCGTGGTATATTCGCCATATACCACAAACCCCTGAGGTGCCTTATTGCTTTTATAAACTGGTAACCAACGTAATTAGAGCAGTAAAAATACATGTTTTGTCATACATGGTCTGACATACCACTGCTGTCAGCCAATCAGCATTCAGGACTCGTACCATCCAGGGTTTAAAGAACAGGGGGGGGGGGGTCTAATCTAAATGCTGATTGGTTAAAACCGCATTCCAGCCGGTATCTACTCTACAAGTTGCTACCGGCTAAATCTATGATGTTAAAATGCCCATTTACTCTGTTCCATCTGACTGCGCAATCCACTGTCTCATCAGCCCAGCCAGGCAATTTATAAACGTCATCTCCACTATAAAAAGCATCTAGACATTACCTCATGTCTTTTAGTCTCTAAAAAGCAACAAGACATTATCTCACATTACTTTTAAACTAACATTTAGTTTTCAACAGTGGAGATATGTATAAACCTTGCGGTCTGGTCTCTCTGACATTTGCAACTTTGTTTCAATATTCAAATTCAATCTCCAGCTGTCACATAGTAATGAATGTGTCGGGAGTCGGGATGAGAGACAGACAGGCAGGCAGCTTTTCTCAGCCAGTTGACATCATGAATCAGCATAATTTTTATGGATATACAAAGAAATCTAAGTAGAAAATAGGTAAAAGGTTTGCAGTCTATCCAGCTTCAGTTTGAAGTGATTGTGTTGGCCAGTAATTCAGTCTCTAATCAGGACACTGCTGTTTGAGAGCTAGCCAAGCCTCTCTATAGGGTTCTGTCCTACAGTTGAGGGTACACAGCCCCCCCCCCTCTCTATAGGGTTCTGTAGCACAGTTGAGGGTACACAGTCCCCCCCCCCTCTCTATAGGGTTCTATCCTACAGTTGAGGGTACACAGTCCCCCTCTCTATAGGGTTCTGTCCTACAGTTGAGGGTACACAGTCCCCCCCCCTCTCTATAAGGTTCTGTCCTACAGTTGAGGGTACACAGTCCCCCCCCCTCTCTATAGGGTTCTGTCCTACAGTTGAGGGTACACAGTCCCCCCCCCCCTCTTTAGGGTTCTGTCCTACAGTTGAGGGTACACAGTTCCCCCCCCCCTCTATAGGGTTCTGTCCTACAGTTGAGGGTACACAGTCGTCCCCCCCTCTCTATAGGGTTCTGTCCTACAGCTGAGGGTACACAGCCCCCCCCCCCCCCTCTCTATATGGTTCTGTCCTACAGTTGAGGGTACACAGTCCCCTCCTCTCTTGGCTGGCTCTCAAGCAGCAGTGTCCTGATGAGAGAGAGAACATTTTATATGCCAGGTGAAATTGTAAATAAACGTCACTAGAAAACAGCTTAGACAAATGCAAATGCAGCTACTTTGTTGTTATTCTGGCTGCCCAATTTGATGGGACTGTAAGTTAGCAGTAGTTGGCTAGCTAGAAAGCAAGGGATAAGAAAGTTGCCAGTCAGTATGGCAATGGAACATTTAGAACGAACGACTGGGTCGTGTCCATAGCTACAGAAGAAGAAGACTGAATGACTGGGTCGCGTCTCTGGCAAACGAACCGATAGAACAATCAGCCGGCTTGGGTAGCAACCCTAGATTTGTGTCAGGACCATAACTTGTGGAAGGATGAAATAGTACAAATAAATTAATCAAAATAACATTTTTAATGAAGATATGTCAATCATTATTATAATATGTTGGTAACCCTTTGAACAAAAGTGCTAATGCACTTTTGCACTAGCAGGTGTTTGGAGGATGCATCGGGCCTAACAAACACCGGCTTCTCTGGCATTATCACTTAAATAAAGAGGATGTTATACAAGGTAAACCGTCATAGTACTTTATGTCCAGCTGCTATACTACAGTTTAGGGTACACAGTTCCTCCCTCTCTATAGGGTTATGTACTACAGTTTAGGGTACACAGTTCCTCCCTCTCTATAGGGTTCTGTACTACAGTTGAGGGTACACAGTTCCTCCCTCTCTATAGGGTTCTATACTACAGTTGAGGGTACACAGTTCCTCCCTCTCTATAGGGTTCTGTACTACAGTTGAGGGTACACAGTTCCTCCCCCTCTATAGGGTTGTGTACTACAGTTGAGGGTACATAGGCCCCCCCTCTTTCTATAGGGTTCTGTACAATAGTTGGGGTACACAGTCCCCCCCTCTCTATAGGGTTCTGGCCTACAGTTGAGGGTACACAGCCCCCCCCCCCCTGTATAGGGTGGTGTACTACAGGTGGGGTACACAGTCCCCCCCCCCCCCTCTCTATAGGCAATATGACAGACAGGCATAGCAACAGGAGGTAATGTGGAGGAGCCAACACATAGCCACAGTGATAACTACCCCTGGAAACAGAATAGTTAGGCCATGATGCATTACCCTATGTTATACAACAGATATCATACTGCCTGTACAGTGGATGGGTAAGGATGATTACCATCCAACACTGTCATGCCACAGCGCCTGGATGGACAGTAGCCAATGTCTCATTAGCTATTATCTTCAGCATACATGCTACGTTTTACTCTGCATCACAAAAAGGCCCTTTCTTGTCAAAGAGATGAGGGGATGGAGGGAGTGTGGGATGGAAAGAAGAGCACTAAAAGCAGGGGAATGACATGATGAGGATAGTAGGAGGATGGGAGGATGTTTATATGGAGCACTCTCAGACAAAGGTATGGACAGAATGACACAGAAAAACACATGGCTAAAGTGATGTGGCTGCTGTGGAACAAGGCTGCACTCTAGTGGGAGAATTGTGTGTTTTTCTTTTGTTTGATGTCTTTCTGTACACAGTGAGTTGACTGAGGTTCTTTTGCTGAAGGGTGGTGGTTTTGGATGTACAGGAAAACTGGGAACTGCCAGATACGATATCACCGTCCTTAGGTGTCGATGCGATATGTACTGCGATTCTCACGATTGCATTGCGATTCGATACTGATTTTATTGCGATGCGATTTTCCAGACATATTGCTCACCATATGTCTGCTACAGAGACACAAGGGAGAGCCACGAGAAAACATGTTTTAAGATCAGTCATGGAAATGAAAGTGCTGAAAACAAATTGGCTCCCTATTTAAAAGTAGTGCACTGTGAAGGGAATTTGGGGTGCCGCCATAGATAAATCAACCTTACCATGTCTACTATATGATCTAACATTTGGTGAATGGATTTAAATTCTTGTCTCTTTAATTCTGTAGGCTATTGATTGGTACAGTATAGTATGTGGCTGTTGAAAGGCACAACATCATGGTTAATACCATTAAGGTAATGTACCCACTAGGTACAGCATCATGATAATTACCATTAAGGTAATGTACCCACTAGGTACAACATCATGGTTATTACCATTAAGGTTCATGACCCACTAGGTACAGCATAGTGGTTATTACCATTAAGGTATCATGACCCACTAGGTACAGCATCATGGTTATTACCATTAAGGGTAGCATGACCCACCAGGTACAGCAACATGGGTATTACCATTAAGGTATCATGACCTAATGTTATCCACCCTCTACATTTCATCCCAATAAACACCATCCGCTGTTGGGGCACACTTGTGAGCGGGGGGGGGGGGGGGGACGTTTTCTAATGGAGGGACCGGCAGGCTTTTAAATTCATCTCTGAACTCTGCTAATTTGGCCGGTTAATTGGCATTCATTACACAAGGCAAAACGCAGAGTGGAGAATAAAGGGGGGATGAAGGGACAGAGAGGGGGGAGACATTTGGGCCTGCGGAGTACTCATCTGGGCCAACTGGAAGAGAAAAGCTTCTCTGTGTTCCGCCTCCCAAAAATGATTTATGATCCATTCATAATGATATCCTCGCAGGTCCGCGTGGAAGGATCCCAAGATATCCCTGGCTGCCGACTCGGGTAAATTAAACATTTACACAGGCAACCCCAAACACTTGACTGTGTGTGGAGCTATCTGGCGGTAGTGGAGACATCTGCGTGTGTTCTTTCCGCCGAACGGACTGGGCCTCAACTCTGCATGGCCTGAATACTGTGCGAAACAACTTGAGATTGCCTCAGATTCGTCCGAAATCACAGAGCGGGGCCTCCCGAGTGGCACAGTGGTCTAAGGCACTGCATCGCAGTGCTAGCTGTGCCACTAGAGATCCTGGTTCGAGTCCAGGCTCTGTTGCAGCCGGCAGCGACGTCCCGGCGCACAATTAGCCAAGCGCTGTCTGGGTTAGGCCGGCAGGGATGCTCGTGTCCCATCGCGCACTAGTGAATCCTGTGGCTGGCTAGGCGGATGCACGCTGACATGGTCGCTAGGTGTTTGGTGTTTCCTCCAACACATTGGTGCGGCTGGCTTCTGGGTTAAGCGGGCGTTGTGTCAAGAAGCAGTGCGGCTTGGCTGGGTTGTGTTTCGGAGGATGCACGGCTCTCTACCGTCGCCTCTCCCGAGTCCGTATGGGACTTGCAGCAATGGGACAAGACTGTAAAACTACCAATTGGATACCACGAAATTGGGTAGAAAAATGGGTAAATTAAAAAAACATGAAACTAATAGTAAAAAATATATCAGAGCGATACGGAGATACGTGCTGTCTGAACTCAGCTTGGGGCTTCCATTGGCTCCGATTGCAAGGGATAATGTATAGTGTATTGAAATGCATATGGTCAAGAGTCACGATCCAGTAGTACAGATTGAGGAGGAGAGAAAGCATTGTTTTGATTTGCTTTGACAAATGTATTATTTTCTCCACTGCCCCACAAGTTTGATTCATGGCGTATAGGGGTACATCGTGTCTCTCCTCCTCTGTGGTTTAAGTGCAGAGGGAAAGTGTAACCGCAATGGAGAATCACAGAGAGGCTGTTATTACGGAGAATGCTGCTCCTGGCAATGAGGCACGTAAAGGCTCAAACAAGCCTCATCCGCACAGCACTCTGCAATGGTCACTTTCATTCTCTCGGTCTCACTCTTCTACGACTTCAGTGGGCATTAGGTGGGGGGGACGAGGGTCATCATTTGGATCTATTACCTGCCATGGATGAAGAGAGGAATCATAAAGAGCTCATAAAACTGAAAACTAGAAGAAGAACAGGTGGAGGCATGTTGATGGAAGTTCACAGATACACATCGTTTCCAGGTATTCTCCTTCTAGAATACCTGGAATATGGCAGACAAGCAATAAGACAAACAGGCAAAGCAACGGGAGGTAATACGACCCACAGCTAGTGACAGTGATAACTACCCGTGGAAACAGAAGAGTGAGGCCGGAGTATGATGTATCAATGGGCCCCGGCCAAGTAGCACACTGTATACAGAATAGGCCAAGGAAATTATCTTCCACAATAGTGACAGGTTGGTATGATATCCACCCTGCGGTATAACAGAGTTGACAGGGTGCCATTTGGGGTGAATCCTCACCACAACTGTAACACTAACGCTACCACTACCGTAACGCTACCACTACCGTAACGCTACCACTACCGTAACGCTACCACTAGAGTAACCCTACCACTAGAGTAACCCTACCGCTACCGTAACATTACCGCTACCATAACGCTACCACTACCGTAACGCTACCACTAGAGTAACCCTAACACTACCACTAGTGTAACGCTACCACTAGTGTAACGCTACCACTAGAGTAACCCTAACATTACCACTAGAGTAACCCTAACACTACCACTAGTGTAACCCTAACACTACCACTAGAGTAACCCTAACACTACCACTAGAGTAACCCTAACACTACCACTAGAGTAACCCTAACACTACCACTAGAGTAACCCTAACACTACCACTAGTGTAACCCTAACACTACCACTAGTGCAGTGGTTCTTAACCTGGGTTCGATCGAACCCCAGGGGTGAGTCAGTCATCCGACTCATGTGATTCGTGATGACACGCCCCGCTTGCCCATCATTGGCTGCAGGTTATCACGCTACATCGCTTGGCCCATCTGTGCTGCAGGGAATTTGGTGCGCTCAGTAGTCGACTTGTGACTGTCGTGATGGTACGTCTTGTGATTTCTTTCTTAATATTTTAATCCCTTCATACTTACTATGTCGAGCAAAACAAGAAAGTGGTCGGACAAATATGTACAATATGGATTCACATACTTGATGGGAGTCAGCGTCCTAATTCTAGTCTAGCACCGGCAAAACTAAGAGAACACTTCCTTAAGCTGCATGGAGATGGAAAATACAAGAACACAACGCTCGCTGAATTCAAGGTGAAGAGAGCCAGATTCGATGAAAAGGCTACTCTGCCTGTTCTCGGCTTTGTACCCATCAACAAACCGATCCTCACAGCATCGTACAAAGTTGCTTACCTGATCACAAAGCAGGGAAAACCACACACCATTGGTGAAACACTCATAAAACCAGCTGTGTTGAAGATGGCGAATATCATGCTGGGAAAAGAGGCTGAAGTTAAGTTATCCCAAATTCCTCTTTCAAATGGACACCATCAGCGACAGAATAGAGGACATGAGCAAAGACATCTTGGCTCAAGTAGTTGCAGATCTGATTTCAAGCCCTGCAAAATTCAGCCTTCAACTCGACGAGACCACAGACGTTTCCAGTCTAAGCCAGCTTGCTGTATTCGTGCGCTGTGAAAGACGACGTGATAAAAAAATATATTTTGTAAGCCTCTTACAACAACAACTAAGGCAGCCGATGTGAAGAAACTTGTGGATGACTTCTTCAAAGACAACAATCTTTCGTGGGATATGGTTTCTGCAGTTTGTTCCGACGGAGCTCCAGTCATGCTGGGAAGAAAGTCTGGTTTTGGTGCGCTAGTGAAAGCCGATGCACCACACATCATTGTTACGCATTGTATTCTGCACAGGCATGCGTTGGCAACAAAAACCTTGCCTCCAAAACTGGCAGAAGTATTAAAAATGGTAGTGGAATGCGTGAACTATGTGCGAACTAGTGCTCTGAGGCACCGCATCTTCAGTGAGCTGTGTAAAGAAATGGGCTCTGAATTCGAGGTACTTCTGTACCATTCCAACGTTCGGTGGTTATCCCGGGGGACAGGTGCTGAATCGTGTTTTTGCCGTGCGTGTGGAATTAGCCCTGTTTTTGCAAGAGCACCAACATTGTCATGCAGATTGCTTCAAAAATGCTATGTTCATTCTCATTTTAGCGTACATGGCTGATATCTTCGCAGCTCTCAATCAAAAGATGCAGGGAGGTGGAGTCAACATCATCGAAGCGGAGGAAAACCTGAAGGCTTTTCAAAAAAGCTACCGTTATGGAAACGACGAACAGAGAACGATAAGTAAGATCGAAGATGTATCTGGAATCGGAGACATTTCTGTACCCGCGGAACTGAAGCAAGCAATTGCCACGCACTTAGATGAGCTTGCAAAGTCTCGACGGATACTTCCCTACAAGAGAGTCATATCCAGCATGGGTGAGACAGCCGTTCACATTTAGTGTTGAGACAACAGATGTCAATGATGAATACCTCGATGAAATCATTGAAATTCAGCAGAGCCAGGTTCAACAGCAACTCTTCAGAACAACAACGCTTTCGACGTTTTGGTGTCAACAACTGGTTATTGCTAAGAAAGCTCTGGAGATTTTCATACTGTTTGTTACAACATATCCTTGCGAGCAATCCTTATCGAGGATGCTGGACATAGAAACGAAGAAAAGGAACTGACTTTGTTGCAAAAATGACATGAGAGTGGCACTTGCCAAGGTGAAGCCGCACATTTCTGAACTGGTCTCTGAAAGGCAACAGCAGAAGTCACACTGATTTGCAGTAAATATTCATTATTATGTTTTTGTGTTAAAATCATTTTGTTCTTTGAACACAGTGATGTTGATGCACGGTTCATTTTGTGCACCAGTAAAACATATACCCATGTTTTGAATTTGAAAAAAATATATAATTTTATTTTTCCAATTAAGAAGGGTTCAGTGAATGCGCATATGAAACTGGTGGGGTTCAGTACCTCCAACAAGGTTAAGAGCCACTGCACTAGTGTAATCCTACCACTACCACTAGAGTAACCCTACCACTACCACTAGAGTAACCCTACCACTACCACTAGAGTAACCCTACCACTACCACTAGAGTAAACCTACCACTACCACTAGAGTAAACCTAACACTACAGTAACGCTACCACTACTGTAACGCTACCACTAGAGTAACCCTACCACTAGAGTAACCCTACCACTACCACTAGAGTAACCCTACCACTACAGTAACCCTACCACTACCCTAACGCTACCACTAGAGTAACCCTACCACTACCACTAGAGTAACCCTACCACTACAGTAACGCTACCACTACTGTAACGCTACCACTACCACTACTGTAACGGTAACACTACCGTAACACTAACACTACCGTACAACTAACACTACCACTACTGTAACACTACCACTACTGTAAAACTACCACTACTGTAAAACTACCACTACTGTAAAACTACCACTACTGTAAAACTACCACTACTGTAAAACTACCACTACTGTAAAACTACCACTACTGTAAAACTACCACTACCGTAACACTAACACTACCGTAATACTAACACTACCGTGACACTACCGTGACACTACCGTGACACTACTGTAACACCACCACTACAGCACTGTAACAGTAAGGTAACACTACACTACTGTAACACTACACTACTGTAACACTACACTACTGTAACACTACCACTACTGTAACACCACCACTACAGTACTGTAACACTAACACTACTGTAACACTACACTACTGTAACACAACCCTACTGTACCACTACAACACCACCACTACAGTGTACTGTAACACCACCACTACAGTGTACTGTGACACCACCACTACAGTGTACTGTGACACCACAGCACTGTAACACCACCACCACTACAGTGTACTGTGACACCACAGCACTGTACCACCACCACTAGTGTACTGTAACACCACCACTACAGTGTACTGTAACACTACCACAACCATACTGTACCACTACTGTAACACTAACAGTACCTCTACTGTAACAAACACTACAGTACTGTAACACTACAGTACACCCTGCACAGTACTGTAACAGTACAGTACACACTGCACAGAATTGTAACGCTAACACTCCACAGTTCTGTAACACTAACACTCCACAGTACTGTAACACTAACACTCCACAGTACTGTAACACTAACACTCCACAGTACTGTAACACTAACACAAACGAACACTACAGTACACACTATAGTAACACACCAAAAGTATTGTCATAAACACTGGATAGGTGCAGTGAAATGTGTTGTTTACAGGGTCAGCCATATAAGCATGGCACCCCTGGAGCAAATTAGTGTAAAGTCCCTTGCTCACGTGCAAGTCGGCAGATTTTCACCTTGTCGGCTTGGGTATTCAAACCAGCAACCTTCCGGTTACTGGCCAAACGCTCTAACCGCTAGGCTACATACCACCCCTATTGGAACTAGCACAAACTCTAACACTAAACACACTACCACTACTGTTACACTAACACTACACCATACACTACCACTCCTCCAGTGGTTTCTTAACAGGCTGGGAGAAGATCATTTGTCTGCATCAACCAACCCTGGTCAGCTCTTCTTCCCAGAACCTATTGATGACCTGGCAGCATTATGGGCTTATTCTAGCTTTGAGTGACATGCAGACAACATGCTGAAGGAAAAACCCATTTGGATTTGTCCTAGTCATTAAAGCACACCAGGGGGCTCCTTGGTCAGCACTAACACCCTAATGTGGAACTCATTTGAAAACAGCAGTGTATGCTATGTTATCGATCAATAAGTGCTAGGGATACGAAGAGAGACACAGAGAACAACCAAATGCAAATACTCTGTATTGAGTATCTATGTATTGAGAATAAGATGATGCATTTGACTAGACTTAGCTACTCCAATTCAAGTTGTATTATCATTTCAACATAGGCTGCTGGTGGTACTTCAGCTGTGAACATGCTCTGCCATCTATAGATACGAGTTGGTGCTCGTGGCTTCAAAAGCACGTAAAGGTAATACAAGTCCTTTTACTTCAAATTCATTACTGTAATCTCGCTTTCAGTGAGGGTTCTCGGTGCAACACATTTTCAGCCGCCGTGAAACATGCCTTCCGTCACTGAGCAAATGGAAGCCTGAGTTTAATGTCACGGCGTAGTGAGCACAAACACAGTAATTGAGAGGTGAGCTGAGTGACAGGCAGGGCATGAGGTGCGCTGAGGCAGGAAAGCACAGAGCAGCAAGAAAACACCAAGCGGCAAGAAAACGGCTTGTGATTTAAAAAAATAAAATAATAATAATTTTAAAAAGAGGGAGGAGCATCTTTGGCTCCCGCAATAAAAGCTACATAGACACACACACACACACCAATGCAATGAAGCCTGGGTAATTTAGCCTTGCCTGCTTCAAAGAAATGGGCTGAAAGCTTTTTGTTAGATTTTCAATCTGGCAGTATACACAAAGAGCCAGCCAGGGCCAGTTTCTATGGAGTAAAAAGCAGGGATTGCAAAACAGGTTTGACCTCGGAGATTCAGATCAACTTTATTCAGATCAACTTCATCATTCCACCAGCATAAAAAGACAGTATGCTATAGCTAGACATAAAAAGTTAAAGTGCAATATGCTATATACTCGAGGGACCAACATACTATTTATTATACAGCCTAATGGCTGTTGGAATAAAAGAGTCCCCATATCTATCTGTTTTCTTTTGAAGAAGTGTCTTTCCCCTTGTCTGGCTGCTACTGTGACTAAATTTTGAGTGAAGGGGATGAGCACTGTCCTGTAAAATTCTTTCAAGTTTTAGGAGGAAGAGTTGTGTATAGGCTGGTGGCTGATTCTTGATCTATACCAATTTATCCTACCTGCCGTCTTAATCAAGCGCTGAAGCTTGACTAGGTCTGACACTCGCATGTTACCGAACGTGCAAATCAGACCAAAGGACAGCACACTCTGCAGGACAGATTTATAGAACATATGTAAGATATGGCGGTCAACATTAAAATGGTTCAGTGTGCGTAAAAAATATATATATTCTCTGTACCAATTTATCTTTGCAAAGGCAGTCATTTAATTTCAGTTAGTCTATTTCGATTCCCAGGTACTTACAGTTGAAGTCGGAAGATTACATACACCTTCGCCAAATACATTTAAACTCAGTTTTTCACAATTCCTGACATTTAATTCTAGTCAAAAGTCCGTCTTAGGTCAATTAGGATCACCACATTATTTTAAGAATGTGAAATGTCAGAATAATAGAGATTTATTTCAGTTTTAATTACTTTCATCACATTCCCAGTGGGTCAGACGTTTACATACACTCAATTAGTATTTGGTAGCATTGCCTTTACATTGTTTAACTTTGGTCAAACGTTTTGAGTAGCCTTTCACAAGCTTCCCACAATAGCTTAGTTCATTTTGGCACATTCCTCCTGACATAGTGCAACTGAGTCAGGTTTGTAGGCCTCCTTGCTCGCACACACCTTTTCAGTTCTGCCCACACATTTTCTATGGGATTGAGGTCAGGGCTTTGTGATGGCCACTCCAATAGCTTGACATTGTTGTCCTTAAGCCATTTTGCCACAACTTTGGAAGTATGCTTGGGGTCATTGTCCATATGGAAGACTCATTTGCAACCAAGCTATGTCTTGAGATGTTGCTTCAATATATCCACATAATTTTCCCACCTTATGATGCCATCAATTTTGTGTAGTGCACCAGTCCATGCTGCAGCAAAGCACCCCCACAACATGATGCTGCCACCCCCCGTGCTTCATGGTTGGGATGGTGTTCTTCGGCTTGCAAGCATCCCCCCTTTTTCCTCCAAACGTAACGATGATCATTATGGCAAAACAGTTATGTTTTTGTTTCATCAGACCAGAGGATATTTCTCCAAAAAGTACGACCTTTGTCCCCATGTGTAGTTGCAAACCGTAGTCTGGCTTTTTTATGGCGGTTTTGGAGCAGGGCTTCCTCCTTGCTGAGCGGCCGTTCAGGTTATGTCGATATAGGACTTGTTTTACTGAGTTTTACTTGTTTACTTGTTTTACTGAGGATATAGATACTTTTGTACCTGTTTCCTCTAGCATCTTCACAAGGGCATTTGCTGTTGTTCTGGGATTGATTTTCACTTTTCGCACCAAAGTACATTAATCTCTATGAGACAGAACGAGTCTCCTTCCTGAGCAGTCTGACAGCTGCGTGGTCCCATGGTGTTTATACTTGCGTACTATTGTTTGCACAGATGAACGTGGTACCTTCAGGCATTTGGAAATTGCTCCCAAGGATGAACCAGACTTATGGAGGTCTACAGTTTATTTTCTGAGGTTTTGGCTGACTTCTTTTGATTTTCCCATGATGTCAAGCACTGAGTTTGGCACTGAGTTTGAAGGTAGACCTTGAAATACATCCACAGGTACACCTCCAATTGACTCAAATGATGTCAATTAGCCATGACATAATTATGAACATTTTTCTGGAATTTTCTTTTTAAAGGCACAGTCAACTTAATGCATGTAAACTTCAGACCCACTGGAATTGTGATACAGTGAATTAAAAGTGAAATAATCTGTCTGTAAACAATTGTTGGAAAAATTACTTGTGTCATGCACAAAGTAGATTTCCTAACCGACTTGCCAAAACTATAGTTTGTTCATTAACAAGACATGTGTGGAGTGGTTGAATATTGAGTTCTAATGACTCCAACCTGACTACAACCTTCAAAGTGTATGTAAACTTCCAACTTCAACTGAATATGTGGTCACTCTATGGACCGATTCCCCATTGATCTTTGGCGGGGGTAGTTTTTTCCTTCAGAAATACATTTTGGTTACTTCAAGAAAGTTATCTGCATACCACTGGACGAATTTTGACATTTCTCTGTCATAACCTTGAAGAGAGGCTTGGTCTGGCTGGAGGAAACCCACAACAGCAGTGCGATCTTCATATTTAAAAACCTGTGGGGTGAGTCAGAGGCTTGACAATCATTTGGGTACAGTATCGGTGAAAGTACGCTACCGTACTCACCGTTCTAGACGTAGATATGGCGGAGTTAAACTTCACTTGTTGAGTACGGTTCACAAGGAAACTATTAACCCACTTGAGCGGTAGAGTTGACACCTAAATTCACCATTTTATCAACCAGTAAGTGGAGTTGGACGGTGTTAAACGCGCTACTGTTGTCAATGAATAAAATACAACAAGACGGGTACGAGTTTAACTTAACATGTAACATACAAAAAAGTCTCATCAACAAGGTGCAGGGTGAGCACTTACAGTATGGTACAGTATACCCATACTGAAAAGCTTCCAAAGTTTTCATCCATAAGCCATTCAATTTACATAACCTATGGATTATTAAAGGTCCAAGGAAGCTATTCCCTCAAGCAAGGCTAATCAGACTACCTTGTACTTGGGGTAAATGTATATTGAACAAAAATATAAAACGCAACATGTGAAGTGTTGGTCACGTTTCATGAGCCGATATAAAAGATCCCAGAAATGTTTGATACACACAAAAAGCTTATTTCACTCAAATGTTGTTTACATACCTGTTATTGAGCATGTTCTAGCCTGATCAACTTTATCTGAAGGAGATGTGTCACGCTGCATGAGGCAAATGGTGGTCATACCAGATACTGACTGGTTTTCTGATCCACTCCCCTACCTGTTTTAAAAGGCATCTGTGACTAACAGTAGATTAGGGCCTGATTAATTTATTTAAAATTGACTTATTTCCTTTTTTGAACTTTAACATCCTTGAAATGCTGCATGCTGCATTTGTTCAGTGTAGTACATGCTCCTACTTAGTACTTGGGGTTAATATAGCATATGCTCCAGTGACAAAATGACTAATCTCTGTGATGATCAAATGCGTCACAGTATAAATCAAACAAACAACCGTAAAACTGATGGGAATGTCAAGCATCCCTTTTCCTCTCCTTTCATTAAGTCAAGCAGAACCCCACACAGGGATAATGTTGAGCTTTACCCAGCGAGTCCCATCGGAAAGCTCATTGATCAACATGTCCTCTCCTACTAAAGCCATGTGTGTGTGGAGGGGTTTTACTATTCAGTTTTTTTTTATAAAGCAATGTCCTTCCTTGGATGTATGTGGGAACACAGCTACCCTTGTACATTTAAATATGGACGGACACCATGTACATGTCACGTCTAAGTACAATAAATTACATCTAACTGCACAGTGACTAGAAGCTAATATTCTTTTGAATTCAGACAGTTTTATAATGTAGGCTTCCTTCTCTGCAGTTAATATGTTAATTGGAATAATCTTCTATCCTCAATGATGGAGATTCACAGCCTGCTGGGCTGGCTGGCTGGCTGGCTACAGGCATGCATACCTCAACTTCTTCTTGCTTGGATATAAACTGCTACTAAGACTCAATGGACACACACAACAACAGGTTTAACTGAAACAAATTCAGTTTATTACCACACTTGGGTAGATAGGCACACTAGCGCATAACACAACAGGAGGAGCTTGTTAAAGCCATATGAGTGTTACCCTATAAATACCTGTCTGATATCTGGTGATATTCAGTTGAAAAAGATGCATCTTCACTGGTAACAGGAAATAGAAACAGTAATTACAGTAACCAAACGCTCTGTATCACCATCACTACAGAATTGTATGGTTGTCTCATAGTTATATATGTAACTATAAGAAATAGGGTAACTTAAAGTATCAGAAGTATTAATCAGCAGCAGGTCTATACCCAAACAATTTGAACTTCTACTTTCAAAAATCCACCTCTCTAAAAACATGTCTCTCACCGTTGCTGCTTGCTATTGACCACCCTGATTTCTCCCCCATCCATCTTCAGAGCTCGGTGACCTAAACTGTGACATGCTTAACACCCCGGCCATCCTACAATCTAAACTTGATGCCTTCAATCTCACACAAATTATCAATGTACCCACCAGGTACAACTCCAAATCCGTAAACACGGGCACCCCCATAGATATCATCCTAACCAACTTGCCCTCTAAATACACCTCTGCTGTTTTCAACCAAGATCTCAGCGATCACTGCCTCATTGCCTGCATCCGTAATGGGTCAGCGGTCAAACAACCTCCATTCATCACTATCAAACGCTCCCTGAAACACTTCAGCGAGCAGGCCTTTCTAATCGACCTGGCCCGGGTATCCTGGAAGGATATTGACCTCATCCCGTCAGTAGAGGATGCCTGGTTACTTTTTTTAAATGCATTCCTCACCATCTTAAATAAGCATGCCCCATTCAAGAAATGTAGAACCAGGAACAGATATAGCCCTTGATTCTTCTCCAGACCTGACTGCCCTTAACCAACACAAAAAAATCCTATGGCGTTCTGCATTAGCATCGAACAGCAGTTAGAAAGGCCAAGGTTAGCTTTATCAAGCAGAAATTTGCTTCCTGCAACATGAACTCAAAAAAGTTGCCAGGTGCACGGTGTTTCCTCCGACACATTGTTGCAGCTGGCTTCCGGGTTGGATGGCGCTGTGTTAAGAAGCAGTGCGACTTGGTTGGGTTATGTATCGGAGGACACATGACTTTCAACCTTCGTCTCTCCCGAGCCCGTACGGGAGTTGTAGCGATGAGACAAGGTAGTAGCTACTAAACAATTGGATACCACGAAATTGGGGAGGAAAAGGGGTAAAATAGAAAGAAAAAAATACATTTTTTTATATACATTTTTTTATATAATTTAATAAAAAAGTTCTGGGACATTGTAAAGTCCATGGAGAATAAGAGCACCTCCTCCCAGTTGCCCACTGCACTGAAGATAGGATCCACCGTCACCACTGATAAATCAAATCAAATTTATTTATATAGCCCTTCGTACATTAGCTGATATCTCAAAGTGCTGTACAGAAACCCAGCCTAAAACCCCAAACAGCAAGCAATGCAGGTGTAGAAGCAGGTGTAGAAGCACGTAGAATCCACTACAATTGAGAATTTCAATAAGCATTTTTCTACGGCTGGCCATGCTTTCCACCTTGCCACCCCTAGCCTGTTCAACCTCTCTTTCGTGTCGTCTGAGAGTCCCAAAGATTGGAAAGCAGCTGCGGTCATCCCCCTCTTCAAAAGGGGGGAACACTCTTGACCCAAGCTGCTACAGACCTATATCTATTCTACTCTGCCTTTCTAAGGTCTTCGAAAGCCAAGTTAACAAACAGATCAACGACAATTTAGAATCCCACCATACCTTCTCCGCTATGCAATCTGGTTTCCGAGCTGATCATGGGTGCACCTCAGCCACGCTCAAGGTTCTAAACGATATCTTATCTGCCATCGATAAGAAACAATTCAGTGCAGCCGTATTCATTGACCTGGCCAAGGCTTTCGACTCTGTCAATCACCACATCCTCATCGGCAGACTTGACAGCCTTGGTTTCTCAAATGGTTGCCTCACCTGGTTCACCAACTACTTCCCAGACAGAGGTCAGTGTGTCAAATCTGAGGGCCTGTTTCCGGGCCTCTGACAGTCTCTATGGGGGTGCCACAGGGTTCAATTCTTGGGCCGACTCTCTTCTCTGTATATCAATGATGTCGCTCTTGCTGCTGGTGATTCTCTAATCCACCTCTATGCAGATGACACCATTCTGTATACTTCTGGTCCTTCTTTGGACACTGTTAACTAACCTCCAGACGAGCTTCAATGCCATACAACTCTCCTTCCATGGCCTCCAACTGCTCTTAAATACAAGTAAAACTAAATGCATGCTCTTCAACCGATTGCTGCCTGCACCTGCCCGCCCGTCCAGCATTACTACTCTGGACGGTCCTGACTTATGTGAATATGTGGACAACATACCTAGGTGTCTGGTTAGACTCTAAACTCTCCTTCCAGACTCACATAAAACATCTCAAATTGGCTTCCTATTTCGCAACAAAGCATCCTTTACTCATGCTGCCAAACATACCCTCGTAAAACTGACCATCTTACCGATCCTCGACTTTGGCGATGTAATTTACAAAATAGCCTCCTACACCCTACTCAACAAATTGGATGCAGTCTATCACAGTGCCATCCATTTTGTCACCAAAGCCCCATATACTACCCACCACTGCGACCTGTACGCTCTCGTTGGCTGGCCCTCGCTTCATACTCGTCGCCAAATCTCTGAAACTGGAAACACTTATCTCCCTCACTAGCTTTAAGCACCAGCTGTCAGAGCAGCTCACAGATCACTTCACATAGCCCATCTATAAATAGCCCAAACAACTACCTCTTCCCCTACTTTATTTATTTTACTCCAGAATTTCCACTTTGCACACTCATCTACTACTACTCTACTACTAATTTATTTTTCTCCAGTATTTCTACTTTGCACACTCATCTACTAATAATCTACCATTCCAATGTCTAATTGGTATATTGTATTTACTTCGCCATCATGGCCTATTTATTGCCTTTACCTGCCTTATTTCACCTCATTTTCTTACATTGTATATAGACTTATTTTTATTCTGTATTATTGACTGTATGTTTGTTTAACTCCATGTGTAACTCTGTGTCGTTATATGTGTCGAACTGCTTTGCTTTATCTTGGCCAGGTCGCAGTTGTAAATGAGAACTTGTTCTCAACTTGCCTACCCGGTTAAATAAAATATTTAAAAAATTAACAATTAAAAAGCATACTCCCCTCCCCTGTTTCTGTAAAAAGCTGAGGGATGGGGCTGGAGAAATGTAAGCACTCTTAAATTCATAGACAGAGCCATGAATGCAAGGATTGACCATACATTATTTTAACCACGTTTTGAGGCTATACAGTCAGTATTTGTTTACATTGACTTTGTTTACAAACATTGAAGTAAAACAAGCTTATTTTCTGGGTTCTGGTGATGTACGACAGTTCAACTAAGCACTGTCAAACATACGGTAGGTCAGACATAAAATAAATAGTGGTCAGTTATACAACGGGTGGGTCTAATCTTGAATGATGATTGGTTAAAACTGCATTCCAGCTGGTGTCTACAAGTTACCACCGGCTAAATCTATGATGTTAAAATACCCATTTACCCTGTTCCATTTGACTGAGCAAAGCACTGTCTCATCAGCTCCGCCATGGAAACGTAAACATCATCTTCACTATAAAAAATAATCTAGACATTATCTCATTTTCTTTTTAGCTAACATTTAGTTTTCAACAGCGGAGATTTGTATAAACATTGCAGTCTGGTCTATCTGACATGTGCAACTTTGTTTCAATATTCAAATTCAATCTCCAGCTGTCCCATTGTAAAGAACGTGTCGGGAGTCGGGATGAGACAAACAAGTAGGCAGTTTCTCAGCCAGTCAAAATCATGAATCAGCATAATTTGTATGGATATATACAAAGGCCTATCAACGATCAGGGGAAATCCCACATCATTACCTCATTATTATGGATGTATCTAGGGTTGAGCATTTTGGGGGAATATTCAGGTGGTGGAAACTTTCCGTTGGAATTAACGGGAATATATGGGAATTAACGGGAATATATTAATACTTTTTAAAATGTCGTTTTTTGCATTGGATATATTTCCCATATCATATGGAGACCTTATAAGTAGACATAATTGCAAATTATTAAATCCTTCCAATAGAAATAAAATAAACTATTTAATTACGAATTGAACTTTAATTATATGAGTTCACTGTTCACATGGGATGATTTCGTTTACCAACAAAAGGGAATATTGAATGATCCATCGCATCTCCCAAAAATGTTTTCAACATACATCTGTAAAATGATAGTCTAGAAACTAAAGCTTTGGTTGTCTTCCTCTCAGGCTTCCATGTCTTCTCCCTGGACCTCCTCAATGTCCACCTCTTGAACATCAAACTTCCCAATCTTGTAGAGGATGGGCTCGTTGTCAGGTTCAAAAAGCCTAAAGTTTGAAAAAATTATCGAACCACATGCATTTTGACGAACACCAAATGTTTTTTATGGCCACTCTTCCGTAAAGCCCAGCTCTATGGAGTGTACGCCTTAAAGTGGTCCTATGGAGATATACTCTCCGCTGTGGAGCTTTGCAGCTCCTTCAGGGTAATCTTTGGTATCTTTGTTGCCTCTCTGATTAATGCCCTCCTTGCCTGGTCCGTGAGTTTTGGTGGGCGGTCCTCTCTTGGCAGGTTTGTTGTGGTGCAATGTTCTTTACATTTTTTAATAATGGATTTAAATGGTGCCCTGTGGGATGTTCAAAGTTTTGGATATTTTTTATAACCCAACCCTGATCTGTACTTCTCCACAACTCCACAACCTGACCTGTTTGGAGAGCTCCTTGGTCTTTATGGTGCTGCTTGCTTGGTGGTTCCCCTTGCTAAGGGGTGTTGCAGACTCTGGGGCCTTTCAGAACAGGTGTATATATACTGAGATCATGTGGCAGATCATGTGACACTTAGATAAACAAAGTCCACCTGTGCGCTAACTAATTCTGTGACTTCTGAAGGTAATTGGTTGCACCAGATCTTATTTAGGGGATTCAAAGCATAGGGGGTGTATACATATATACATACGCACGTACCACTTTTCCGTTTAAAAAAATATATATATTGTTTGAAACAAGTAATATTTTGCATTTTACTTCACCAATTTGGACTATTTTGTGTATGTCCATTATATGAAATCCAAATAAAAATCAATTTAAATTACAGGTTGTAATGCAACCAAATGGGAAAATGCCAAGATGGTGAAAATGTTTGCAAAGCACTGTACGTCATCCAGGGGGATCCTCTTGATGGGGCTGTCCATATCGGCCGACTGTGATATGGCCATTTCTTGGATAGACTCCTTCCCCTCCAGGAGACATAACGACAACACCACCCCAACGGGTGTTGCTGGGCAGCTTTAATCTGGTGCGCTTATTCTTCTCACTTTGCTTGGTGAAGTAGATTGCTGCTATAACTTGATGACCCTTCACATACCTAACCATTTCCTTGGCTCTCTTGTAGAGTGTTTCCAGGACGCCTCCACTTTAGACCAAGCAGCCTGCCTGTTCGCAGCATTGTCTGTCACCAGTGCAAATACCTTCTGTGGTACAAGGTCATTGATGACTGCCTTCAGCTCAGATCATGTAGAGACCGGTATGTCTGTGTCTGGGTGGAGATGTAGTTAATTATTCCTTGCCCACAAACATTCGACCACTCATCAAAGATGATTGCAATAGTCTGCTTTCTCTATGATTTGCTTGACCTTCACTTCAACTCTGTTGAACTCTGCAGCTAGCAAATGAGTAGATAAAAAATGTCTGGTTGGAGGGGTGTATGCTGGGCGAAGAACATTCAGAAATCTCTTCCAATACACATTGCCTATGAGGATTAGAGGTGAACCAGTTGCATACACAGCTCGCAAGACATTCAGCAGCATTTCTTTGACTACATTCCTCCATTGAGTAAAAAAAAAACCATATGATTCCTGGAGGACCATGAGCTGTTGCTATCGATAAGGTGTCTGATTCATCATTTTCACCTCAAATAAAAGTAGAGGGACTTTTGTCAGATGTTGCTTGTTTTGAGCGCTAAGGGAACTTTATGCACTTGGCCAGATGATTTTGCATCTTTGTTGCATTCTTCACATATGATTTAGGACAGTACTTGCAAATGTACACAGCTTTTCCTTCAATATTAGCTGCAGTGAATTGTCTCCACACATAAGATAGTGCCCGTGACATTTTCCTGTAAAGATGAGAAAATATGAGTATAAATAAATAAATATATACAATTCCATGTACAGATAAAGAGTTATGCAGTTAGATTAAACAACTCCTTTGTAAGAGA